>NC_060165.1:3562065-3576701 GCF_021292245.1 Micropterus dolomieu | reverse complement strand
AGCACAAGACTACCAGAAAGGGGAGAAGTTGTGTTAGTAACATGCAATAATGGGATGAGGTTGCATACAGAGGGAGAGAAAGTAGAGGAGAGAGGAGCTCAGTGCATCATGGGAAATCCCCCGGCAGTCTAGGCCTATAGCAGCATAACTAAGGGATGGTTCAGGACTACCTGAGCCAGCCCTAACTATAAGCTTTATCAAAGAGGAAAGTCTTAAGCCTACTCTTAAATGTGGAGATGGTGTCTGCCTCCTGAACCCAAACTGGAACCTGGTTCCACAGGAGAGGAGCTTGATAGCTGAACGCTCTGGCTCCTAGTCTACTTTTGGAGACTCTAGGAACCACAAGTAACCCTGCATTCTGGGAGCGCAGTGCTCTGGTGGGGTAGTAAGGTACTATGAGCTCTTTAAGATAAGATGGTGCCTGACCATTAAGAGCTTTGTAGGTAAGAAGAAGGATTTTAAATTCTATTCTGGATTTTACTGGAAGCCAATGCAAAGAAGCTAAAACAGGAGAAATGTGATCTCTTTTCCTGGTTCCTGTCAGAACATGAAGACATGATCTTGGTAAATCAGGGCTTACAAACTGGACTGACTCATTCATGATTCAATTGAGAAATTGTGAAAAATTCTGACTAATATGGGAACTAGACCCTGCCTTAAGACTTTAGATTTGATTTAGAAATATTTTTTCTATGTCTGGATCACCCCCCACCCCACTGAGGACCATCACATGACTAACTCTGACTCTGACTTAGGAACTGGACTCATACGACTCTGACTTAGGAACTGGACTCATACAGGATCTTAAGGACTTTGAAATGGGCTCAGACTTTATATCTGAGGACTTGGGACTTGATTCAGACATGATTTTTCTAGCACTGAGTAACAGGAATACAACCACAGCACAATGATGTTGACTCTGACTCATGCAATGAGAAACTGACCATCATGGTGACCAGGACTTACACAGGTTTAAGACAGCACCTTCCTGTCTCGAACTTACAGACTGAATGTGTATGTCTTATGGACAAGGCCGTAGTGACTTTGTCTCTCACACCGAGAAACTTGTATTTTATGTTCTCTACAGACATCATGAGAGTGACTGTCTCATGGGGACAGGACTCATACAGGATATAAGGGACTAAGAACAGACAAACACATTGAGGAGCATCCATGACCTGGAATCCACATGGTCAAGACAGTGTTGACTCTGACTCACATACCAAGAACTAGGACTCTGACTTGGACATGATTTTAGGGGGTTGGAACTAGGCTCAGACCTGAGAAGACTGCAGACTTGATTTTGCCTGACTCCCAGTGAGTACAGATTTGGGCTCACATTTGAGACCAGAGGAACTGGGACTCAACTTGAACATGAACAACTCTAGAACAGGAATAAAGTGACTCACCTTGAACTTAGACTTGCACTTCCACATTGGGAATTTGGGACTCACTGTAGGTATGACTTTAATGACCCACAAATTGTGGAAGTGGGACTCAGTTCAGATGTGTTGTTGACAATTCTGATTCAGACTTGAGATTAAGATGACATTGGTGACTCTTACTTAAACATTAACAACTTAGAGCTCAACCTTTGGTGAAAATACTACAACACCGCTGTGTCTCAACAGGTTTAGTTGGCATCCATGTCATGAGCCCCAACGCTGGAGCTATCCCCCAAGTCTTTGTTGCAGAGATTAAATGCAGTCCAACTTAACGATAGCTGGAAACCTACCCCAGGTCAGCATCCCTTTTTCTACACTATTTCCTAAAAACAGCCGTGTTTCGAAGGCCATTAAGACAGAAAATGGCTACCAGCTGCTTTTGACACCTATTGATTTTTTTCTCCGGCAGTGATAATAATTCACTGTCACCTCCTTGATGTGCTGTCACACACTGTTTTGAGGTGAAGTCCTGAGAGGTCAGATTTGAGATATTTGTTCAACCCTTGAAAAAGCTCTGCTGTCTGAGGTCAATGCCAGAGCAGCAGATTCAAATGAGTTTCATCCTCTGAATGTCTGAATTATTTATGGACAAGCTCATTGTCCATCTCTGTGGAGGCTGACCCCATAATACATGAGCAGGTTAATGCATGACATTTTCAAAACTTTATTCTAGAATTGTGTGATTATAGCATCTTGCAAACTACGCGTATCACTTAAAGCTGCACCAATGTATTTTTTCTTTTCAAATGCCTGTACAATGTGAAAGGTGTCGCTTGTAGGGAGTAGCCTGCTGCTGTTCCCCTCTGGTCTACAGAGCCTTTTAGCGCCTTTCAGCTTCTGGTTTTCAAATTTCTCATGGCTGTGAGAAAGTTAGCAACTAGCTGATGAAGTAGAGCTTTAAGTAGAGAGCATTTGCTTGTAAAGTGACAGAAATTTTCTCAGGAGTTGGTTGACCAAAACAGTGTTAAAAGGAGAGAATGTTGGATTCACCAGGTGGACAAAAATGACTCCAAGTGAATGATAATGTAGATAATATTGCTTTCTGTCTGCTGGCTGCGAAAATAAGAAACTGTATGCTGACTCATCAGCCACAAGAACTTAAATGTGATAATTTATCAGTGTTGTGTTTACAGTTGCCCCCAAGTGGCCAAAAACTAGTGCAGTTTTTGTTAGAAATGCCATGTCACACCTACAAATCTTTGTTTTATAAGTCACAACTTGACTGGTACTAAATGATTAAATCTGTTCATACTTTATGTAGCAGAGGACAAAGAAAAAAGTTATTTATCTAATATTTTCAGCTTTTGCAAGCCACTATAGTCTCCTGCCCTGCTGCCCTGACACAATAATAAGGGATTGGTGTCTTTATGCTGCCTTGGTGCTCAGCTCATTGACCCAAACCCAGCATGTGTCTGAGGTCTTAATGATGAGAGGAAACTGCTGAGCCTGTGGCATCATTATTGAACAGCAGGCAAGTGCTTGAGATCACCCAGAAGAGTGACGGCAATATGATGGCCAACTCACCAGCTTGCAATGACAGCTTCACCTGAAACCTGACGAACAGGCGGATGAGGACTGACGCTCTGCCATGGAAACATGCCATGTTTTGTGTGTAGTTGTTGTGTCTGTGCTGCTTTCCAGGTTTGTTTGCATTTTCATGGACTGTTGCTTCAAGCATAACTTTGAGGTATACAGTACCTTTGATGCATTTTTATGCTCTCAACTTTAAAGAATATAAGATGCTCCCTAAGGTTCTGCCTCTGAAAATCTCTGTAGGCTTTAATATAGCTGAGTTTAAAAAGGCTGCAGGAGAGTGATAAGACTCTGGGATCTGATGCATTTACATGGAGTAAATACTCTGGCTTATACTCTGTGTTTTTATTACTATGCACAGGCCTCAGGGGTTTAACAGCCTTAATTTCATGTAATGAACTAGACAGGGATTATTGAATTACCCAAATTAATAGTATTTATCGGCAAATGCTCTTGCTTTAATTGATGCATATGGTGTCTTTATTGAGACGTTAGGCCAGAGTTCCTGATGCACTCCCTTGTTTGCTTTTCCTCTTTTAAATTCCCCTCTGATTCAATGCAGCTTAGCAGAGTGACTGTCTTAAAACAACTGTTGAATATTCATGCGGATCATTAATGGATGCAGGGACCTGAGTGCATTTCTTAAAAGCGTGCCCCTCTACACCCTTAGCTCCACGCTCTGCATTCAAATAAAAAAATGTACATCTATAACTGTACAACATGGTGTGCCGTGTGCAAGCTCATCATTTTAATTATCTTGGAGTCTTGCAGCTTGTCAGTCAAGTACATATTGGTTACCATCCATTCCATGTTAATGACCTGCACTGCTGTGCTGTTGCTTGCTGAACACTGCAGCAGTTGGGTGCACATTTTCTGAGGCTTTCCTCAGATCACCTTTTGATTCTCTCCTTGATAAGACCAGCTTGTGTAATTAAAACAGACATTCTAATTTGAAAAAGTGCACTGGAGTGTATGCCTGGAAATGCCATGAGAGCATAATTTGATCAAAGCAAGTCAGCTTCTATGACCTTGTGCAGGTTAAGATGCTGCATGGAGGTCTATCCATCACTGCCTGCTCGTCTTGGACAGTGTTCAGAAGTTTCACCTGACACCCATACAGTGTGTGCCCTCACACCACTAGGTGGCACTGTAGCTGTTGGTATAGGTATATGAAGCAATATTACTGTTGTATGTATTATTGTGTAGCCTATGTTTTGTATTTTGTCAGGAGGGAATGAAAAATAAAATCGATACAAAGGTGTGTAAGATGAAAAAAACGTAGTGCCATAATACTGATTATGCTACTACAATAATGCCTGCAACTGCAACTACTGATCTAGCTCCACTGTTAGTACCACTGCTTTTACTAATGTACTGTGAGCTGTACCAATTTAACTTATTCTACTACTACTTTAACTATTACAGATAGGTCCACCCCTGTAGTGGCATTAGTGCAATTACTGTAACTGTTACTGTCACAATAGATGGTTATAGCATCATCATTTATTTGTTGATTATATTTGTTTATCATTAATGTGAATCTGCAAAGTAAAGTTGGTTAAGGTGGAGCCAGTGTGAGCTTCTTTGCATAGGCTACTGTTGGATAGTTAAATCTATAAGATTAGATTAGATTAGATTAGATGGCCATAGGCTATAGTTATCTGATAAATGTAGTGGAGTAAAAAGTAACTTACGATATTAGCCCCCAAAATGTAGTGGAGTTGAAATATAAGTAACATAAAGGGTGGAAAGTAACTACACTACTAAGTGCACTTACTCTTTACTTACTGTAGTATAGTCTACTTAAATACTTCACTATTTTTGCTATTAGCTATTTATTTGTAATGGGTTAGGATTTTCTCCCCTAGTGGAAATAGTTAAACAACAGGTTTTAATGTGATGCTCTTGAACAGAAGCGCACATCTGGGCGTGCTCATTCCCTTCGAGCAGGGGTGTCCCCCCCACCACCACCCCCCACCCCCCTACCCCTCCAGCAGCCCAGCAGTGGTACGCTCCGTGTTGGATGAGTTCAGCCCATTGACCGGCAGACACTCCTCATCAGTACCACCGGAGCCCCGGAGATTCCAACAAACCGGCCCTTCATTCCCCCACAAAGCCAGCAGCACCCTCCAGCTTCTCCGCCCCGTCATGAAACAGACTCTTAGCGAACTGATGAGGATGAGCAGGATATGCCGGATGGTATTTGCCACCTGTTTGGGATCCTTTATTCTGGTCATCTTTTATTTCCAAAGTATGTTCCAACCAGGTAGGATCGCCCTCCTCTCCTCTCTGTCGGATGTGTGTGTGTATAGCTATGTGGGTGTGTATATTGATGTATGGCATCTTGTCTGGCCGCCTCGTGGCATGCTGACACTACTATAACGCAGCGGATAAATAACTCATACTTGTGCCGCGTGGACGCGTAAATCACCCGGCAGGAGCGCACTGTCTTAAATCAATCATACATGTGGCACAATTACGCGACTCTGGCTTGGTTGTCTTGTTGCGCTTTTGTCCGGCTTTTGTTGAGCGGTTCTTTCTTGGTGGAAGTGTGGGTTTGAGCGTTTGGGATTGGATGTGAGCAAGCTGATCGCTCGCTTCCCCTTAGCTGACAAGTGGCATGGAGATGGTAGGGGAGGCTTTTTGTCTACAGAAACGTGACGATGGGAATCGGTGCACGGGCGGCAGTGGCGTTTGGCAAAGTGGGCACTGGCTGGCTGAAGCGAACCCCAGATTGATCCACCTAGATGTTCTTACATTTGGATCGAGAGCAAAGACCAGGCTATAATGAAATATCTAAAAATAGGCTAAACCATCTTTAGGGAGCATTTAAGACGGTTGTCCACTCTAATCTGTGAGACCCGTTTCATAATTTATCACACATTAAAGACCATCCTCTCCATGCCAGCTGGGGTTCCAGGGGGAGCATTTGCATCAAATTATGTCAAACTACAACTAGTAGATTTGGTATGTTGCTATACCAACCCTATTTTTATAGTGAATCAACGCCCCTGAATGTGGTAATGTGGCATAAAGCAGCCTCTGCGTGCGCCAAAATCAAAGAGCCCTGCGTTCAGGAGCGCACAGTGGCGTTGACTCAGTGCTGCTGACCTACAGTATAGGTTTACTGTAACCTGCAAAAAAAAAGGCTATCTTTCTGTGTAGGCCTATTTGCTTTCCATGAACAGAAACTGAATCATTCCCAAGCTAAAATGATAATCTCTTAATGTTGCTGTTGGAGACTGTGTGTCTGCAAGGGCTCAGTGGCTGATTTTAGAGCCCCTGTATCATGCTTTATGGCATTTTTACATATTTAATGCTCCCATGATACTTCAGGTTGCAGTATCCATATAAAATTGATCTGCTCTAGTGTCCATAGATAAGGTAAAAGGCTTACAGAGAACATACAGGACTGTCAGTCTATATGATGTGAAAGCAGAGAAAAGTGAAACCTTACAGAGGAATTCCTGCTGTATCTGATGTCATGGTGCTGCGGGGATAAATGATAGATGAGACATGAGATACACCAGAGAGAAAAAGCATACAGGAGCATCGTCCACACCAGCATGAAACCAAAGCAGACGTGCTGTCACAGTTCTGATCAGGAGGCCTTTTTCTGCACATCCTCTGGCTCTGTGTGAGTCACCGGTGTTGCTACTGGCAGTTATGGACAGTTGATATTTCTAATCACCACAAAGAAAATCATCATTACATATCCCTTCAGGGGGGATATCATGATTTAAATGGCCGTGGTGTGACTGCACGGTAATATTAACTTGATTTGTTCTTTTCCGATCACTATCCTTGTAAGAATATAATCAAATTACTGAATCAATGTTTGGAAATGCTTAGATCAGAGGTACCTAAACCTTTGCATGTCAGGGATTGCTAAATAGATTAATGGACGGGACCACGCTCAACCTTTCTGTATTGTTGACATTGGCTTTACTGCAGACCCCACTGCTATATGTGGAAAAATGATAATAATAATTGCAACATTTTTCCCTTTGGTTCTATTTTTGCTTCTGACCCTAATAAAACCCAATATGTGGGAAAGCATTGAAGTGGTAACCTTTGCTTTTGCCACAAACTAGGCTCACACATTTGATGACAGCAAACAAATAAGGACATATTTCATGATTTGTGTTATATGGGCTGTAATTGAACAGATATATGCTTATTTTGTTTGCCAAAAAGTAATTCACAGACAAAGAAATGTACAGCGTGTTTTCCTACACAGAGACATGACTTAAATTTGTGGTTAATTCAAGTCAAACAGGACATTAAGGCTAAAAGGTCAGTTTGCCCAAATTATGAATTTAGTGTGAGTTTTATCTGTTGAGGTTTAGAGATAAATCACAGTGAAATGAAATTTATGAAGCTCACAGCATTAAAAGCCCCATGAATACTGTTGAATGCATGTTCTGCAGTATGAATTATCCAGGGTGAAGTGGACACTGGAAAGAGATCTTGTTCCTGGAAAGAGATCTTGAATTTTCAGTTCTGTAAGCACCTCTAATAAAATTTCACTGAGCTCCATTGCATTGGAGTGGAAGCAGCACTCTCACTACATGCCTAGATACCCCACGACGTAGTGGAGAAAATACTGTCTTTTTAAAATTTTAGATGACTTAACCCTTTCAGCAGTTAATAAGATCCTGTCTTAAGAAAGCCCCACCTGAGAGGGGCCTCTAGTCGGACATAATTTAGCTAAGAATTAACACAACTGTATCCTGTAGCAGGAACATTGTACAGAGCAAGACCTCTCCTCTACTGTACATCATTAAATGAGCTTCCAGGCAGGGAATTGATTTTAAAAATTGAACCTAGACTCCATTAAACCCTTGTCAAGGACCCCTGGATCCTGCTCTCACGGTTGTGCCAATCTCTGCAGGCATTGCATCAGTCTCTGCCTGGCGCACACACACACACACACACACACAGTGTGACACACACACACACACACACACACAGTGTGAAATGTGAATGTTTTGTTTTGGTGATGACAGGGTGCTGCTCTGTAACGAAAAGGATATGTCAAAAGCAGGGTGGCTGAGAAGGAACTGGCATAAGTTTTTGCAGTGTGTATTAATGCATGATTACACGGTGAAACGGATCCTAGTGATTATTATGTGTGTTAGTGTTGTTGGCTTCCTTTAAAACCAGTTTTCTCATCGCTCTCTCAATCTGTTTACTGTTTTTCTGTAAATAACCACTGATAGAAACAGTGAAGAATGTGAAAAAGATAGGGTAAACCCCTATCTTTTTCACTCTTCCCTATTCTTCACTGTTTCTTTCTCACACACACACACACACACACCACCACACACGGCAGCACCATTGTTGTCCATCAGATAAAGTTCCAGGCAGCATCTCCCTGCTTCGGGTATGTTTAGTAGGCCTGGGAATCCTGTCTGGCCTCTCAGTGTAAACTCTCACCTCTCTTCCAGGACCTGCGGGGTCATGACCTCTTGTAAAAGAGAAAGAGGAGGGGGGAGACACACAGTGGTTTCACACTGTGGCATTAGCTAACACACACACCAAGCAAGGCTTAAGGACTTGCGGTATATTCCAAACACAAATGGATCTGAAGTGTTCATACTACAAAAAGTCAGCTTTGTAGCCAAAAAGGAACACCACATTTGGCTTGATTGAGAGTGTGAAAATTAAATTTTAAACTCTACAATGACTTGATTTTTCACTTCATTGCTCCCACTGAGACTCACAAGCTCTTCCATCTGGCGTGGAGACCAGAGAACGAATAGACCTGGAGAGACTGTGAATGCACTGGCAGCAGCCTGCAGCGCTGTATTCGACAGCAGTTTGAGGACAACGCCAAATTATATTTTGTTTGGAGTGTACTGCCAATCTTAGTCAAAGCAGACCGAAAGCAGTTAAAACAGTATTTAAGCCAATTTTCAGTCTCTCTGTTTAAAAGGAATGCCAACTTTTTGTAAAATAGTGATGTTGTTGTGGTGGCCGAGGAATGTCCAGACAGAAGTTTCTTTTTTCAGAAGAAATGATTTACAGATCAGTTTTTTATTTATTGGTTATATAAAGGTACAGCTCAACCAAATTGCAAAAATATATATCCCCTTACTCCTGGTGCGGTCTAGCCAAGGACATTTCACAGTTGTAGAACAGTTGGAGGACCGCTCCCCCCTTTTCGTTGTGTCTGCACTGCAAGAACTGGGAACAGTCGTAGTTCTTAGAACGCCATTTGAGTGGATTTTTAAGCTCCTTCTTCAGAGTAGGTACTCTTCCAGCACAAAAGGAACCTTGAGTGACCTAAGTGTACGTTGATTGGTCGAACACATGAGCCAGGTCCTTATCGCCAAACTGCATTTTTAAAAACCTGTGTTAGCTGTGTCAACAACAAGACGGTCGCCTTAAAAAATGTAACAAAACATGGACAAATGGACTTTTAGCTTGCAGAAGTGACATTGCTATACCAACGGCAGGCCGGCTTACGTCACTTCAGGTATGCAGTTCTCGAGGGAGCAGGTCAATGGGCCTATCTACCTATAGGCCTACCTTTTATGCTGCTAAACTGCTGCACCATAAACTAAACTGCATTCACCTCTTTTGTATTCAGTGTGAGGCAGTAATGCAACACAGCTTGAGGCAGAAATCTCAGAGAGATAATTAAAAACCTGGACAAGTAAAACCATGGATAGATCATTATTGGAGCTAAGTGATGTTAGTGAACTGAAACTTTAATACGCTGGATACTTCAGTACCAGCACAGAGCTATCCAACAGAGACTGGTGAGTTTGGGCCAAACCTCTCATCGTGTATTGGTTACTAATTGGCCAAAATCCCAAAAAGTCAGTGGAGTCCTTTAGTTCGAAATTGAAATGAAATATCCAGCGTTTGGAAACAAAATGACTGCTGGCGTCATAATATAAGCTGGCATTAGAAGATCACTCCAAGTTATTTAAGATGCTTACTGACAGCAGTCCTGTCTGCCCGCCTGAAATATTGAGTCGTGAATTTCAGGCAGCAAAAGCTTTTTCCAAAATGAGTGTGTAGGGTTTTTTAAAAGAAAACCCCTCCGTAGATTCCCAGTACACACATTGCTGCAGACGCACACGGACACAAACAGCCTGGCATGAAACATAGGTCATTTGTGCCAAATGAAGGTCGTCATGGCTGTTGGTATATTTCAGCCAGAAGGGCCGGCTCGTTTAGTTTAGCCTCAGCTCGCTGACAGCTGTGAGTGAGAACCTGTGCCTCCCCACCTCCATCTTGTCTCTCTAAATTTCCAGGACTCCCTTGAAAAAGAGATTAGTAATCTCAATGGGATTTTCCTGGTTAAATAAAGGTTTAATAAAAAAATTCACTTTGAGCCTAAGGTTACTTTGTGCCCATGACAGATCTAGTCTACCTCATCAGTCTGAGTCTCTGCTGCTCCTTTAAAGGCATTGTGGCTGCTGAGATCAGCGTGGCTAATAAGGCAGTTTGCTCTGTGGGCTGCTTGTTTGGTTTCTTTGTGAAGTGCCTCTGGGATATTTTAAACTCTGTGTGTGTTTGGGTGTGCTGAGATTGCTGCTCTGTTCACCCATCGTCCGGTGTCTTTTTTCAGCCTGTGAGTGGTAACCTGCTTGTGCACCCACATTTCACATCTCCTAGAAAGCCCTTGTGCCTCCAGAGCAGTCAGCTGCGCCCAGACTGACCTCCTTTGAAGTCCCAATCTAATTTTTCTTTACTCTGTATGTGCCTGTGTATGTGAGGCAGAGATTTCCATAACAACGGACATGGAACAAAGCTACGCTGGTTTTAAGGAAGGAATGGGAGATCTTGGGAAAGAAAGAGATATACCTTCCTGGAATTTGTGTGGGAAACTCGAAATTCCTCACCTTCATTGGCCTGTGGCAGTAGTGTCAGCTGTAACCGATACTGTAGTTGCAGAGAGAGACCTAAAGTGCTGAGTCGCTGGGGTCGTTTACCTCAAACATGAGGTTCTGTAATCTGAGAAATGGGTTCCTATACTCCAACCTTCTTTACAAAACGGTTTTAATTTCAAAAAAATACATTTAACATTTAATAATTGTTGTACACTTGCAATAACAAGGGATGTGAGTAACCACTGAAATTATTGTATATGATTAGGGTAAACACCAACATACTTGTCAGCGTGTAACTGGAGACTAAGGCTGCAGCTAATGAATAATAATGTTTCCCTTCAACAGGTCAAAAATGAAGAACAATGTCTATTCTGAGAGACTAGGGTCGGGAGTAGATTTTGGCCATATCGCCTATGAGAGATAAAGGTCGGATCAATTGTTGAAGGATTTTCTGTCAATCAACTTCACTACTAATAACTGACTCACCTATACCTGGAAAGGGGGGGAGTTGCACGTGTTAGAAAACATCTTCTTCACCAGTTGTTATCATGTTCTCGTTCACAGCAAATGTTTCTTCACTCTCTTCCTCAGTGTCCGTGGATAGTTGATGTTTTCTCTTTAAGTAGATGACCTAACCGTCAGAGGTAAGAAAATAGACAGTGGTGCTTTCATCATCACAAAATCATAATCAGCATTCCCATCACTAAATTAGCCAAAGTTGAATTCTACATGAACGTAAAACTAGAGACGTTTTTATAGAGGAGATATGCCACTCAGTCACATCCTCAATACAACTCTATAGGGAAAGCCCGTAACAGCAAAGACACCCCTCCCGCTAGAAAGCCAACCGTCTGCTTTTAACTGCCAAAGCGGGTGATATTTCAGCCAATTGTGTGGTTCCACTGATGTAAGGGTCTGTTTTACTTCTACTTTGCAAACGTGGTAGTAGAAAAACGCTTTTTAAACCTTATTTTTGGGCAGAGAGATTTTTATTCGATTTTACTGCTGATCTTATTCATGTAGTTTTTATGTCCCGGTGACCAGTAAAACTGCAGTTCTGGCTCTCTCCCCAATCGTTCAGATAGGAGCCTGGTCTTATTAATCCAAAATAACTGCACGGAGGCGTTGCCAAGATGGCGGCCGAGTGGCATGACTTGCCTATAAGGACTTTGGTAAAACATAGATTTACTTCAACTCTGTGAGCAAATCTACTCATCTTGGCAATTTTATTGAAACTAATCGATTTCATTTTGAAATGCTGCTGTTATAAGCAATGGTGTGGTGAAACCCTAAAAGAGTCTCAATAGTACATTAAGCATTGATGAGCCCTGCTCACAATTAATTTGTTTGTTTTTCTGGTTCTCTATTTTTCTGAATTCTGGATTTTTAAGCCTGTTTCCACAGGCTTGCTGTGTAATAAAGGGCTGCCCTTCTGTTGTAGTGTTCCACACGTTGAGCCTGTCTGATGTTATCACACACAAGTCCGCGTAGACAGGAGAAGACCTAAACAGATAAAATGAGATACTTGTACCCTGTGTTTGTGTGTGTGATTGTCTGCATCATGTGGGTGTGTTTGTGCTCCCTTGTCTCTCAGCACCAGTCATTGTCCTCTGAGCCAGCACACTCCTCTACTCATGTGTGTGTATTGTGAGAGTGTATGCCGGATGTCCTGTTTGTGTGATTTTAGTGCTACTGCTGTTTTCCTGCTCAGCTTTGCTGCTAAATCCTGGATCAACACAGCACATAGCATCCACATCCAGCACCAGCGACCTATACCCAGATTTGCTGCTACACATACAGTAACCTGTTGTGTTTCTCAAATAAGCATTGAAGGGAACACCTTTTGAAGCTGTTTTAAGTTGATGTCACAGAGATATTTCATGTAACTAGCACATACAAACTTTGATTTTATTTCTTAGATTTATGCAAGATTTTCACATTGTGCAGACAGTCATTTCATCATCTTAATGCAATTCAACAACATCAAAATCTTTGTTGAATTGGATTAAGCTCAGATTACAGCAGATTTTTAAATGTCTAATCATCTGTGAAAAGACACATTTAAAGCAGCTTTGTATAGATTTTGCATCTTTCAAATTTTTGTAATGGAATAAGTTTTGTGTTTTCGACATGCTGAGGCATTGGTGCAGTTATGTGTTGCTTTCAATGCATTCATCTTTTGTTTACTATGAATGGAGTACACCAAAAATTGGAAATCGTCATGTTCCACAAACAGTGCTGTTAAAAATGATTTTAATTCTGGTAAATACACTTATTCTCTTTCTTTAAGAGAGTGAGATGAGAGGATTGCTACAAATCTCATGTCTGTGCGTTAGTTACAGAGATAAAGCCAGGAGGCGATTTATTTTACTTAGCATTAAAACTGGAAGCGGGGGGCAAACAGTGAGCCTGGTTCAAAAATACACCTACCAACTTCTCTAAAGTTCACTAGTTAGCATGTTGACTTCTGTAGGCCTACATTTGTTTGTGTACAGATTGAATATGTTAGTGAGCTTTAGAGGTGCTGGTAGCAATCTCCAGGCTAGCTGATTTCCCTGCCTCCAGCTAGCTAGGCTAACCCCCTCCAGGTTCTAGCTCCATATTTAAAGAATGAGAGGGGGTATGGTCTTCTCTTATAACTGAATTTCCACAAATTTCAATTTTTTTACTATAACACCTGACTGTTGGAAATTATAGTCACAGGGCTGCCAAGTTTGTTTGGGGTGAGATTTGGTATTGGTGAAGTGGTTGCATTTTATGAATTGGCCTTCTCTGACATTACCCACTGCAGGGGTCAGGGTCACTTCCCAACCCTCAAGAATGTTGTTTAAAAATAAAGTGGGGGTTTTGGGGGTCCTCCCCCAGAAGAAAAAAAGGCCTTTGAATACTATTTTATGCATTTCTACATGCATATATCACATTCATAGCTTCTTAAAAGCAACTCACTGATTAAATCAAGCTTAGTTTTATCATTCTGCCAGAAAAATGACAAGTAGGCCTATAAATTAGAAAAAGCAATCTCACTCTCTGCATGTTGAACCCAGAAATTTACTGAACATCACGTGCTATACTTTGAAGCATATGACTGGTAGACCTAAGACACATTTTTTATGGCACTATCAACAGATAATATAAGGTAAAAGTTCAATGTAATCCTCATATTGCAACAGGTTTTCATTTTGCAGGTTGTCAAATGAAAAAGCAGACAATAAACAGTATACAAAAATTATAAAATTGTAAAAAAAAAATATTGCATGGAGCAGTGCTGGCGATGAAGAGTCTCACAGCATGGGGAAAAAGCTACTCTGCAGTCTGGAGGTGCGACAGCAGATACTCCTATATCTCCTTCCAGAAGGTTGGGGTGGGTACTGTCCTTTAGTAATGTTCCATTTGCAACTACAGTCACAACATATAAGCAATGTGTATATATATATATATATATATATATATATATATATATATATATATATATATACACTAAGGACTGCATAAGGACTGCACTCTTCTGGACAGAGACCTCTGATGTTTTACCTGGAATCTGGTGTAGCCACTCTCCCAGTTTGGGGGTCACAGTCTCCAGTGCTCTGATTACCACTGGCACCACTGTTGCTCTTACTTTCCACATCTTTTCTAGCTCCTCTTTCAGCCCTTGGTATTTCTCAAGCTTCTCATGTTCCTTCTTCTTGATGTTGCTGTCGCTTGGGATTGCCACATTTATCACTGCAGCCTTCTTCTGCTGTTTGTCGATCAACACGATGTCTGGTTGGTTAGCTATTACTAGTTTGTCAGTCTGGATCTTGAAGTCCCCCCC
>NC_060165.1:3539256-3562045 GCF_021292245.1 Micropterus dolomieu | reverse complement strand
AGAGGATCTGCAAGGAGGAATGGCAGAGGATACCCAAATCCAGATGTGAAAAACTTGTTGCATCTTTCCCAAAACGACTCATGGCTGTATTAGATCAAAAGGGTGCTTCTACTAAATACTGAGCAAAGGGTCTGAATACTTATGACCATGTGATATTTCAGTTTTTCTTTTTTAATAAATTTGCAAAAATTTCTACATTTCTTTTTTTTCTGTCAAGATGGGGTGCTGAGTGTACATTACTGAGAAATAAAATGAACTTTTTTGATTTTAGGAAAATGGCTGCAATGAAACAAAGAGTGAAAAATTTAAAGGGGTCTCTCTCTCTCTCTCTCACACACACACACACACACACACACACACTCACACACACACACACACACACACACACACACACACACACACACACACACACACACACACACACACACACACACACACACACACACACACACACACACACACACACACACACAGAAGAGGCTCAATTAGAAAAGAAAATAAAGTCTGATCTGAATCAAGGAGTGTCCCCCATGACTCTCTCAATAACATTGTTCAAGCTTTGTTTACCCAAATGAGAGCAACAGATCCAACTGGTTACAAAAGTCCAGGCTGTAGGTCTCCGCTAATCCCTCTCATGTGGGCGCAGGACAAAAACAGCCAGTATGGAGACAGAGTAGACACAGAGAGGCCACGGGCTGATTAGAAACTGTCTGGTCCATTAGTACTGCCTTCAGTCCAAGAGGAGTTTTATACACAACTATTTAAAAGTAAGAAAATTAAGATTTGAAATAAAGCTAGTTTGTAGACATAATTCTACTTACAGTATACTTTCATTCTGATAAACTACATGGCATGAATGAAGCTAATGGTTACAATAATTATAAGCTTTCTCCAGAATAGCAATGACAAATCACTGGCCACATATCCTACATAGGTGTGCTCATGTAACACCCACACACCAAGTGAGGTATATTTTCCAACCCAGCCACTCCCCCACTCAGAACCTACAGACAGTAACAGGTTACTCAGCAAACAAACGTAAGCTTTCTCTAGATATCTTCCGGTGATATGCTTAGTCATTTTCATGAAATACTCTGAACAAACAGAGGATGCACCAACTTCCAAGAGAGCAAGAGATCAGATGTGGCCCTAGTTTTCAGATAAGCAACCTGGAGTTTCTTCTTACAAACACAGTAAACAACAGTAATCTGCAACAATGATACAATGGCTGGAATTTATGCTTCTGTATATTCTGAATTTGTGATGCTTTTATTGCATTGAGTTTTCTGGAAAATTATAGACCCTGTTCACGGACATTCTGAGGGTGGTTCACACCAGCCTTGTTTAGTCCGGTCAAAAAGAACCCTGGAGCGTTTACCTCCTTGGTGCATTTGGATGGGTTTGTTGCCTTTTTACATGTCAACTGTATGACCAATAATAAATAATGTAAAAAATGCAGTTTTAACCATATCGCTTTTGTTTACAATTTCTGGCCCATTTTGCCTTTGTGAAAGCAAACTGGACCAGTTGGAAAATTGAAACAATGTATCATCGTCGGATTGGTTTGCCTCAGTTAGGTTAGGTGTAAACCTGCCGTACCAGGTGCAACAACTACAACTAACAACTACATTCGTTTTACATTCTGTTCAACTCCATAACAAAAACTTTTGGGTGTTCCTGAAACAAAATCTTACTAAAGAGTGTGGAAGGCCTTGGTGTTTCTAACCTGAAGTGAAGCAGAACGTCGGATGATGTGTTTTACCTTAAAGTCGAAGCTGCAGAGGCTGACTGCGTCGCTTTCATCCTTCTCCCTGCGCTTCCGCTTCTGTGGAGAAATTAACAGGCAGACTGTTAGCTGGAAAACTCAACATGCATCACTGGAACAAGTTGACGAATCATTAAACATTCTTATAATGCAGAATGTGAGGAGTCCTGTCCACAAGCAGCAGGAGTCTGGAATACACACTGAATACAAAGTTTATTCAGATTTTATTCTCCCAGCTGCCTCCCCACTCTCACTATAGTAGCAATACAGATGGTTAAAGTATCTGTTAAACAGAATAATAATAAATAATAATAATAATAAACTAAATACAACATTATCTCAGATTCGGATCCTCTAAGCAAACACAAATTCTTGGAGTTTCATGCATTTCTTTGGAGAGTCCTGATTGAAAGAAAGACTAAAAGAACCTTGCATATGGAAACAACCAACATGTTGCGTATATTTATTTGTTTTGTGTAGTTTCTGCAGTACGCATCCTTGTCTGGGTGCCAATACATGTAGAGCAATTCACAGCCACCTTATCCCCCCACTCATACTTTAGGCCAGTTACACTGATTGCCCCTATAGCTCTATTGTAAAGCTACAACAGACACTGCTGGAGGTCCTACTAGGCACAGGAAAGGGTTAATTAGGCAGCGAGGCACTTTAACACCTGCATGTGGACTGACTGACAGTCAGTCAGTCAGGGAGAGTCAGTTAGCAGGTGAGAAGGGTAGTCTGGCCTGTTGTTAAAGCCCTGAGGAGCAATGGCAAACCTCTGGGACCCCCGGGGCTCTGTTACCATGGTCCATTAACGATAGAGGTCAGACTGCTTCTGGCTGGACTCACAGAATGTTAAGACCTGATTGACCAGTGAGGTGAGGAAGGCCAAAATGGACACATAATGGTCAAGGGTGGCTGACGATCAATGACTGAGCTGTTTGTTTGTTTGTGTTGAAGCAGGGTGGTGCAGGGCATTTCCCCTCTGGCAGGCTAACCTGTTTGTTTTCCCACATCAGTAAAATTTTAAATGCTATCTGCTTAACACCTTTAAATATTTCCCACTGCATGCATTCCAGGTGGTGTTGTGACTGTTAGCCTTAACTTGCATGGTTTGTTTAAAGTTGGCTGCATCTTAATAGGAGGCTGTGAACAGAGCTGCAGACAACAAAAGATTGTGTAATTCACTTTTACTCAGCAAACGTTCATTCAGTAATCATAACCCGCAGCTGAGCAGAACAGAGAACTTTTACTGTCTGTTGCTAGCGAAGTTATCTAGCATCTGAAGCACAGGGGAGATTTTTGTTTTGCTCTAGTTGATTCTTACTTCGGGCTAACCAAGGTGTTGGAAACAACAGATGAAACTTTACTTGGTCTTCAGAAGTTGCAGCGTTTAGTAAATGACACACTGTAACCTACACTGTATATTTATTGCCAGATTGACAACTTCACTGTCACTTTTGTGCTGTATGCTCTCTCTCACTCGCTCAACCACATACAGTACATTATGCACTGCCCTGTTCCCTAAAGGAGCTACAGTACTCTTAACAACTCCCCCGGTGCTCCTAACTCCCAATCTGGGCAGAGTCAGCTAGTGGTAATAGAACCGCTAGCTGCATGGCTAACTGAGTTGACTAATGGCAACTACAGTGAGCAGCATTTAGCAGTTACTGTGGCAAAAAATAAAGCTATCTGTTCCATCAGGAAACTACGTAAATCACAGAGTTGAGACCAAGCAGCTGGAGGACATCAGACAGCATGTTTTGTGAATAAGCAATCCACAAGAATCCATTTAGATCCTGCAAATATGAATGCAATTTTACAGAACTAGACAATTAGAATTAAAATGTGAACAAACCATTTACAAGAAATTAAAGTGAACTCAATCGACCTGCTGTAGCCAAGCCTGAGCTCAAACCTTCCTCCTGGTCCACATTGACTTAAACTGGGTGCTCACCTGACCATAATCAAACACATCAAGGGACATTGCTGCAGAGGGGATTGTTATCAGGTTTTGTGTCTTCGCCTTGGACCGACAACATCTCATGTTTTAATTTTGTTTTGAAGAAGGAAGCTGCGCTCTGCTGCCACACTGGAGACAGGCCACAGTTTTGAAGTCAGGGAACATTTCTCCCCAGGGAAGTGATCAGAAGATAAATAACGGTGCCAGCTCAACATTGTGATGCCTGTCAGCCATCGTCGATGGCCGATGGCCTCGTCTATCTGCCAAACTCTAGAGGAAATATTAACATTTTCTTTTTGGAACATGACATTAATGCGGTTCATCGCAGCCAAGACGTCAGTCAGAAAGTAAGTCAAGGCAGGGAACATGTACCTTTGGAGGCGCTTTCTAATTAAACTGGGCAGTCTTTCACAGCTTCCTCCCCTACAAACTCCAACATCAGAGAAACCCAATTGGCAAGTAAGCCCTTAACGGCTCTCTCCAGCGACAGCCAATGGTTGTGTAGCTGATGGTTGTTTAAGGCTCAGCAGGTCGTGTTCCTCCATTTGGTTTAGTCGGTGTGTTCAAATGGGGGAATTGTGTGCAGTGAATGTTTACAAGGTAGGGACGTTTGTGCAACTCCAGCCTTTCATCCCACCATCACACTTGCTCCATCTCTTCCCAGGGCATCGACCTCAGCGATAGCTACACCATGGCCTGATAGTACATCTTTTATTTTTTCTGTCATGCACTTTGCTGTGCCAGAAAGTTTTACATAATTGCCAATGAACACAATTTCAGGCACATAAAAAGGCCAACTGTGATCTCTCTCCCTCCCAGATAGATAGATATAGAGATAGAGAGACAGGTAAAGACAGAAAGAAAGAGAGAGAGAGAGCAAGAGAGAGAGAGTGAGAAAAAATTGGACAGTATCTGTGTTTGTGTGCAGGAGAT
Source organism: Micropterus dolomieu (assembly GCF_021292245.1). Classification (NCBI taxonomy): domain Eukaryota; kingdom Metazoa; phylum Chordata; class Actinopteri; order Centrarchiformes; family Centrarchidae; genus Micropterus; species Micropterus dolomieu. The sequence continues at coordinate 3,557,384 of NC_060165.1, read as the reverse complement.
GTGGGGAAAAATAGAACATTCAGGTTATAAAAATGTTGACAAAAGGGAGACAGAATAGCAGTGGTGGGTACAGAGAAGCAGGTCAGCTGAAGTCTGCAGCTTATTGCACATGAAGTGTGCGTGCTAAATGGGAATGCTTCATCCAAGCTAAATATTGCCTTAAGCTCAGGTCTTACACATGAGATAAAAACGTCATTAGAGTCATCGCTGGGCAAAAACTGACACAGTGGGGAAAAGGAGACGAAAATTTGCCGTCCTTTTCCTGCCACCTTTGGAAATCCCTCTGTCAGCAGCCTGCAGATGAAATAACACACTCCAAGCAGCGACTTTTCTCAAATGGGTGGGCTGGGCTCAATGTAAACACTCAAAAACTCAGCCTCCCTCTCTGCTCATTACACACACACACACACTCAGGCAATAGAAATGACTGCAACCTGGTTACTCTGTTTCACATCTGGGTAGACAAGGATGATGATGTACACATACAAAAGAAACACAAAGAAACAGCCATAATGAACAGCTGCGAATACTACACACGCTTCAACACTTTAAAGATAGAAAATGAGGGGGTTTGCTTTACCGTCTTCAGACACCAGCCAGAGGCTTGGTCTGCTGCCTGTCAGATTCAAACAAGTTTAATTTTTTACCATGACATGGGTTGATCGTTCAAAGAAAAATCCATCCTTAGACCTGAAAAACTGGTTCCTGTCTAATGAAGGCCAGGGTCAGACTGAGCAAACTAGCCAAGAAATGTTTAACTCATACAGTTTGGTGGAAAGGAAGACAAATATTGACTGTACGACAGGAAGAGGTGGAGGAAGAAAGACGGAGCTAAAAAACAAACACAAAAACAAGACACAGATTCGTTTGTGTTACTAAAGGTAAACATTCAAAGGCTTTGGCAGAGTTGCTTGTGGAACAGTTCTGCAAAAATAAGTGTACTGACTTCAACTGAAAGTGTGAAAGATTAACTGTATACTCTGTGAGGCCGTGGGAGCATGGCAACAAGCTGGGTGGAGTGCCCCCCTCCCCCAGCTGTCATTGTTCTGCTCCATCTCAGGTGACATGTAAATGAGCTGGTGTGCTGATTTAGAACACATGCACCCAGACCTAGCAGTGTTCAGACTGACATCAGCACTATGTGAACAAAAAACACAGCCACTTTAAGAGACTACTGTGTGCTAGGGACTGCTGCAAAGTAACGTATGGTGAACCTGGCTTAACTTCGCTCTACATTGCATGTCACTGGCTGATCAAATACCTCCAAGCACACATTCCTGGTACAGTACTTTGTAAGGTGAGAAAGTGAATAATTCTACTGTTTCCCCCTCAGTCGTTAAGATGGAGGCTGAAATGATAACTAGTGATAACTTTCCAGTTGTAAAATCCTTCTTCATAGTATAATCTTAAAATCTTAAATCTTATGAAACACTGCAGTATTTGTGGGTCTGAAAGTTTTCAATACTGATACCTTGACTTTGATACCGGTTACTTTTTTTGATACCAACTTTATAAAAATCCATTTTAACAAAATAAATGATAATACACATTATGGTACAATTACTCACTTCAAAAGAAAGAAGCGGTTAAAAAAAACTGGGAGTAGCTGGAGAAACTGTTTTTTGTCTTTCTCTTTGCTAAAGAGCATGTGCAGCTCTAACAACCATCCACCGTGATAAATTTAATATAGAGTATTTCTCTACGTTTACCAAGGGCTGGGCAATAAAACTATAATCGCAATATCATTTTCCTCAATAACAACGTAACAAATGTTCAATATATCGTCAATAAATGTTTGATTCAATTCATTAGAATCACAAACAAATTAGCACTTAATTTTTCTTTTAAGATATTTATTTTGTTGAGGGAAAGGGACTGAAAAAAGATTTACTAATCATATTTTTTGAAAACAGATTTTATCATGATAGTTTTGAATGTTCTACCTCAGATCCACTATTTGGCATCAACTGTTTGTCACATTCTGACCATAAAGAAAAATTTAACCACACAATTAATCATTTGGTTTCTTAAATTTTCAATCAGCCTTTAAACTTAAAGAAATAATGATTTGACATTTATTGTGATAATTATCAATATCGAGTGGCATTAATTCTTTTTTTAGCGTGATAACATTTATGGTCATATCGCCCAGGCCACGTTTACCTGTCGGTCTGACTGTGTTTTCGTTTTAAAACGGAGACCTTTTGCTACATTTGCACCGCCTGACCAGACTAAAACGGCAAAAACGAAGACCTAAAACGGTGAAGTTTGAAAACGCTGCCGACCCCGTTTTTTGTTTTAAAACTCCAGGTAGTGTTTTAGTGGGGACGGGCAAAATATGAGGACTCAGCAGGGCTCTACTGTGCGACCATTTTGCACGCATATGCCCCTAAACATCGATATGTGCGAACTGGAAAAATGACTTACTGAATGATTAACTACAACCTACTGAAATCCCCCCCACCCCTTCCGCCATGCTGCTAATCGTTCAAAAACATCCCTCCCCTAGTAGTGGGCAGAACACGACGCAAAGCTGGTGTCAGTCAAATGAGAGTTGTCGAAACTGGCAGGAAAAAAGCCAGCTAGCCACCGGAGCACCGAGAGAGATCCCGGTGGGCGGGTTACTCGTTGGCCGCTTGTGCAGCTCGTTACAAAAACAAAGACAGAGATGTCAGCAGCTGGAGCGGTGAGACAGAAGACAGTATGGAGAAGGTGAGGAGGTTTTGGGTTTGGCTAGCTGGATATTTAGCCATATCAGGTGCCCTTTTTTGAAACATGTTCAACCTTTCATAAAACCGATGTGCTCGCCACTGTCACTTTTTGTCAACTGACCAATCACAGCATGGATGGACATAAAAATGGTTAAACGTCCTACAGTAAACTTTCAAACGTTGAACTTCTCCTTCATGAATGGTTCTGATTGTTGCTGAGTTAGTAGCATTAACAAATTAAGAGACCAATGTAGGCCATTTTTCTTTTAATTTTTCTTTTAATGAATAAAAACAACTCACAAATACGAAACTGCTAGCCTCCTCCTGAGAGTAACACGTTCCACTGGTTCTGTTTTACATCTGATTACTAAAGTTATTGTCATACTATTGAGTATTCTTGTTTACATTAGGTGTGGCATGGGTTTTGTGAGAGCAGATGGTGTATCGCAAGTTTTTTGTGATGAGTGATCAGTGTTTTAAAAGCTGTTTTCAATGTGTCAAATTTTCAAAACATCCGTTTCAATATTTTAAAACACTTTAAAAAGATTTTAAGGCCAATGCCAAGTGTCCAGAAACAAGGGTCTTCACTGCCAGGGCTCCAGTGGTTTCACCACTGGGTAATCCATCCCCACAGTGGCGAGGAGAGGATGCACTGGGGATCATACAGGTTAGCTGTACTAACTAGCTAACAAGCAGCACAAAGTTAACTCATCTGCGCAGATGAGCAGCTGGTGGTAAAAAACAAAACAGTGAGCACGGCCTCTGGGCATCAGTGTTTTTTTTATACTGGCTCACTGACACTGATGAGATTTACTCCTTGGTACCGATTGAGAAGGCATTTTTTAATATTCAAGAAATATGGTTCCCAGCCCTACTGGGGTGTCTCATTAAAATGGATGAACATCCACTAGGAGCAACACCTTGAATGCATCAAGTATCAAGAATTCAGTGATAAAAATTCTGCTCTCTGTGGAATGCTGAGGAATCTTCAGACATTCAGCGGTTAAAGAAGTCAGTCTTAGTTTAAATATAAATTGCTGTTGATACTGACAAAGCCTTCCCACAATAATTACCAATGTTTGCATGAAAAGCCCGACGCGACTCAGCATCTGACAGCCATATTAAATCATATCATCTGATTAAAGCTGGAATGTTGCATATCAGACAGACCACTCTTGAGGCCGACATCTCTGGCCGCCTGAACATGTTGCTTGTGGAGACAAAATACTCAGAATCTGACTCTTGCTGTAGTTAATTAACTTATCACATTCCACCAAATGGCAGACTGGTGTGCTCCACCTTGGCAATGGGCTGGAAACCTGACTCACATTCTTGCCATGACAGAAAGCCCCGAGGCCTCATACCTGATGTAGTCTGAGAGAATGCACCAAGCGCCCGGGGAATGCTGGCCACGCCTGCTTCCAAGGTTTGCCTGATGGCCAATGCACCCCCACCTATACCTGGCCATGCCCCAGTCAGGGCTAAAAAGAATCCTCCTAACCACTTCAAAGCCCAAAGACCTGGCTAGACTTTATTCAAAGTCTTGGCAAAACCTTCAAGCTTAAAGTGGCAGGGTTGAGATAAGAATGGCAATGAGACAAAGGCACTTCCAGGATTTTTTTTTTTATTTTAATCGCTTGCTGTTTGGTAGATTTATAAATGACAGATAAAATGAGGGGGGGAGTAAATTGAAAGGGTGAGCTAACGAGGTCCATATGGGTTTTGGTGGATGAGCTAAGTGCGCCATGTTTGCAAATCAAAGACAGCAGGCTGGCACGAGATAAAGAGCCACTGGCCTTCTCTCTAACCCTGCTTTCATTACTTCTCATTTGCCTTCAGAGGAGCGAGGGATTGTATTTTAGGCAGCTGTAAACCCTGAAATGCCTCCACATTCTTCATTTTGCATGCAGACTAATCTGTTCGCTCTTTTCTGTTTCTAATCTGCTTGTCTCATTTAAGGCTGACTGTAAACCACGTTCCTCTAACAGAGGGGGTAAGAAATCAGAGCAGGCTTGATTTCCTTGATCCAGCATTTGGTCTCTGATTACATGAACAGGCCTTGTTCAGCCATAAGGGAGCCATATAACAACAGTTGTTACAGTTCCTCAGTGAGGTAGGCCTATTAGAAGAAGATACACGCTCAGCGCTGGGAGTTGCCAAGGGGAAAGCTGGCCTGGAATGTAGCGCAAAGTTTAGAAATTTCAATTCACCGACAGCAATCCAAAACGTACCAGGATCAAGGCTGGTGATTGCTATGAAGGTGGAGTAGAGGCCAGATTCAGATCTTAAGCAGCCCTTAGTGAAACAAGGCCAACATTTTGGATGGGTAGTCCTCTCCAATGGACAATAACTTGTCAGAAAGTCATAACTTCTGCTAAGAAGTCTGTAAATTTCATAGTGCACCACTTAAAGAATCCCTTCTCAAGCGACATAATTAGGTTACTGTAACATGTGATCAGTTTAACTACATTATAAGTAACGCATGTTAGGCAGCTAGGTCACATGTCTATACCATTGCATCACGGGTTACTCTCATGTGCCAAAACAATCCAAAAGCAAAATGTTTCATTATGCTGTGGTTATGACAGTATTAGCCTTGCTAATATTATCTAAGCATACTGACAATGGAACAATCAAGGGCTAATGCTAAATTTAAGGTGGCACTGAGAAGCTCAACTTACGTTGTAGGCCAATTGTTGGCAAAAATGGTAATATTAGTAAAGTCAGACGAGTAGTCCCAGAGTCCCTAATGTCAGTAACTTGTATAAACAAGTGGAATTTCGAACATAAGTGCGCTAGCTAACATTACACTAAAATTAATTACTAAAATTAAGTTAACACCTAACTTGTTATATCCAATCTGTGATGGCTAGCATTTGCTAAATCAAAACAACTTAACCATATCATTGAGGCACAATTACATCCAAAGTCAATACAAAGACACAAATTAAGGGAAAAGAATAGACAGAGTTGAAAAATATGTATGTGACAAAGGGCTTTGTTGGAGTGTCATGTGGGGAGGACTGGGCAGAGTGGAGGACCAGAGCCAATGATTTCTATTTAATATATTTTCTCCTTTCTCTTGTTGTCTTGATTTCCTTTTTCTACATGCTTCATACAATCGTACATTGTCATTGCAACACATCCTTTCATTTGCACAATGACATGCCTACAAACTGAGTACTACCCTCACCTGCAATTATCAAATAATAAACATTAACTGTAAACATATGCACACTTCAACCAATGTAATGGTCTAGTTTTCTTTTTTTTGTGTAGCCACCAACATACATTTATTCACTGATGCATTGATGTCCATAAAAAAGGTTTTCTTTTCTTTATAATTAGGGATGTTCTGAGCCAATCCTAAGGATCGATGTCGGGGCCAATCCGCACATATATTTATGGATCAGTATTGGCTAGATTAGAGCCACTAAAGATCTGATTCTTTCTTTACTGTACTCTACTGTGGTCTGTAAACTCAGCCTCCTCCTGTTGAAGCAAGCTGCGTGTGAATGTGAAAAATATGATTGCACCGGGAATCGACTCTTGATCTGACAATGCTGTGGTACCAAGGCAGTTTGTATCTTGCCTTCCTCGCATGCTGTCTTTTTTGCGAGTTAAATGTTTTTATTGTGGACTAGAGTTTTATTGCTATGACACCCCTCACTTTCGCACCCCAAAAGATTTATTTTCTTATCAGTTATAAAGGTCCTACATTTATGACCACAATAAATAAACACTGACAGAGCCAAGGCTACAACAAAAGTAAAGGAGGCTCTTTTAACACAGATATTGCTCAGGGACTGGCATTACAAAGGATTTGCTCCTAATTTTCCTTAAAAATATTCCTAAGCATCTTTAAGGGATTTTTTGTATTTAGGATAATGCTTAATGTGCTTAAACAAGTAAAATTCAAATGACACTCCAGTCTGCATGGTTTATCTTGGTTACAGTGGCTGTGAGCCAACAAGGAGCTGCTTTTCATCAGTGTGACAATGAACAGTGCTACCGTTTCCGAGACTTTGTTGAAAACTCTGAAGCAAGATTTAAAGCCAAAAGACGTCGTTGTAACGGGAAGCGGTGCTCAAGTGTACTCCCAGTTTGGACAACAGGACAGAAGTCAGCCAAAAGCCAGCTTGGAGAAATGTGCAGAAGGTAAATGTCACATCACATAAGTACTGTATATATTGTATATTTAAATCTATATTTTATGTGTCATTTTCCTGCTGCTTGGCACTTTAAGTCTTGGCTATAGACAGGTTTCTGTGTAACGTCATCACCGAGATACACGCGCAACCAGATGGCAGAAAGCAGCACTCTGTCTTTGCGCATTATCTAGTAGCAGTGTTGGGCAAGTTACTCAGAAATTGTAATGAGTTACTTATTACTTATAGCACATTTAAAAAGTAATAATATTAATTCAATTAGGCCCTGTGATAGACTGGCGACCTGTCCAGGGTGTACCCCGCCTTTCGCCCGATGTCAGCTGGGATTGGCTCCAGCCCCCCGCGACCCTGTACACAGGATAAGCGGTTGACGATGGATGGATGGATTAATTCACTTATCACTGGGTATTAAAAGTAAATAGTCACGTTAGTTGTTAAGTTACAATTACTTTCAACCACCGCACCACATCATTAAAAGTGATGGGAAGCCTGCTCAGCAGCGCATTTTAAAAATGAATCCACTTTACTGGAACAATAATTAACAGTAAGAGAGTCAACAACCAGTCGAACAGAAAACACTGCAGCCTCTCAGACCAGAGGATACTGTACCTATAGGCTATTTAAAAATAATAAAACACAAAGCAGGTCGCTCCCGTCATTTTAGCTTATCGCGTATTCATAACAGCAGCAATGAGTATGATTTTTAGGAAGCAGTACGTTTTTTTAACGCCACTGTCTGAGATAAAAAAAATCAAACACAAAACGTTGATTAACGCGCGCATCCAGTAGTGTTTAATAATAATAAACTCGTCAAACTGTATGTTAGTGTCTTGCAGATGGCCTAAAATAATCTACAAACTGGAAAGTATGAGGCCTGTACTCACCAGACTGAAGTCCCATTGTGGTCCTGGGGTGAGGAAGGTGAAGGAGCTTCCTCTTTGCAGTGACCTGAACAATAACAATACAAGAGGGTCACATATACAACATTACTACAACGCATCCTTAGCTACAAAAACCAACACCTAGAGGGCCTGCTCAGCATGGTGTAACACTGTCTGCTACTTTGCCCTGACTGCCCTGATTACAAAAGGTAATGATTAGTGATTTAAACCACCAGTGGAGTCCGCTCTGACCTCCCAGCCAAAGGGTGAGTAAAGCTGATGACTTAGTGAGTTCACTGCATTCATATGAGGGGAACTGTGACTCAGGGAACAGCAGTGTCCTGAGAAAACACTCGACTCCCATTACCTACCACAGCCTCAGCATGATGTAGCCGCAGTGCTGTCCTCCAAATCAGACGAGGACTGACAGATAAGGATCCTCCCAGTCAGAGAGGGAAGGGAAACATAACCCTAGTCCATTTCCTCAAAGCCTCATGCTGTCCTTAGACCTAAGACCCCTGTGAGATTTGAAGGAGGAGTCCTTTATCTAACACCTTCCCTCCCAAAGATTTGGACATGTCCCAAGTGTCTCTTTATGTTGGGATTTTCTGGCAGGGGATAGCTTTGGCCTTTTTTGGGGCTCCATAGTGGGACTGTCTGGAGTGAACACTCGGCAACTCAGCCATGCATACTGTAAATCCTTTTCATGTCAAACTACTTATCTTGAACTTGTGTGATTATTAAAGTATTACAAGGCCAGGCAGGATAAGGCCACAGTGAGGACAATTACACAACATCTCACGCTCAGTGAATGGATGGTTACACAGCAAGAAGGAAAACATCAAAGCAACCCTTAAGATCTGTATTGTACCAACAATAAATTGATTTTTATTGAAGCAGTATTTCACAGTGATTAAATACTTTCAATGAGAAGTGTGTCTCTCAACTACCTTACAAGGCTAAGTAACCGTACATCTTATGAAACTAGGCAAACGGATTACAGACGCTTTGTACTGACCTGACACAGAAAGCAGGGACTGTGTCCTGTAATATAGCATTTATCTGTTCTTTTTTGTAACAGAAACAAAACAAAGCCTCAACCTTTTTAAAAATGAACACCACTGGTGAACAGAATTATTATATTTATGGCACAAGTTTGGAAAAAAATATCAAGAAAAACTAAATTTCTAACGAATGCAGATATGACAGTTGAACTCATGAAAATACAAACAAAAGATAAAATGTTAAGACATTGTGGAGTATGTTTAAAGGAACTGTCACACAACAGTAGTGCATCACACTCAGCAGACATGATGAATCAAAACCTCCTACATTGCTCCGCTTTCATAACCCAATCTGAGACTTACACAAGATCATAAATGGTGTCAGAACAGTTGATGTATGTCTTGGAGCCTCAGATGGTGGGACCTAAAAAGGCATCAGCATCCGGAGAATGCTGAGCTGCCCAGAAACACTTGCTCTGTGTGTGTGTCCGGCAAGTGCTGCTCATAAGGCTGAGTCATTCCCGTCATACTGCCGCTCTACTACTGTTGCTCCAGGTGGCCTTTATTCAGTGACACAGCCAACTGTCCATCAGTCAGCCCTGCAGGCAGCTGCAGCACTCACTGCACCCTTTATCTTTGCTCTGACACCTCATAACAGCGGGTTAATGGTTATGGCTAGTGCTACAAATGACAAGTTAATGAATTTATCAGTACATCGACCATGAAAAGAATTGTTTGTTCCTGTCTTAGTTTGGGCTACGCAATCATTTACAATAGAACAGATCTGGGTAGCTGACATTAAATGCGAATATAAAAAAACAAATGCCACCACTGGCCACGCTCAGTGGTTAACAATAGGGGTGGGGAAAAATACGATACAGCATAGTATGGTGATATTTGCCATGGCAATACTGTATCGATACACGGACGCCAAGTATCCATATTTTATTATATAAACTGCAGATGGGAGTTTTAACTTTTTGGTACTAGAATAATAAAATCTATTGCTTTTTCAGTCCACTAGAAAACTTAACAGGACCATTTAGAGGACTGAAAAAGTATATATATATCTTTTTAGATAAACAAATGTTGACAAAGTTTGACTTTAGGGACCTAATTGGAAGTTGGAAAAAGCTAATAAATTGCAATATATCTCAATATATTTAAAATCGCAATAAAATCGAATCGCAACATAAATATCGTGCTAATATCGCATCGTGGGGCCTCTGGTGATTCCCACCCCTAGTTAACAAGGGGTCTATGGGAAGCTTAGTGCAAAAACACAGGTCATATTATGAACACAAACTGGACGTGTTTAACACTACCGATTAACTAAGCTATATAACAGTCTGACAAGAGAGAAGAGACAATAAGTGAAAACCACCTAGGAGAGGGGGAAAATGGGAAAATAGTCCTGTGGAGCTAAAGACGGTTGAACCGAGCACCAATACACACTAATCATCTACGTTTGGAGGTGGGACCACACATGTATGCACTGATGCAACTGTAAGGTGTTTTGGATAAACAGCATGTGTTGTGGAATAACAACAATAGCTAAAGAGAAGGAAAATGAGAATCTCCTTGGGTGTCCTGGAGGCAAGGAGGGGGTCAGAGGTCACTGCAGGTGTTGCTCAGACTTAACTGTCAAAGTGCTGAATTAACTTGACACAATTTGTCCCGTTGAAGTGTCTTCTAAATCTAAACTTCTACAGGAGGCGATGTACTGCTCGACGGCTAAAAGATGACAGATCTAGCGCCACAAAATCAGATTCACATGGAGTATGGTCAGCTGTCTGGGTCTCTTATCAAACACTTGATTACATAACTCTATGTGACTACATCGGGAGGTCCCCACTGCTTTACAAACATTTGAAGGAGTTTCCAACCAGTTCACCGCTCAAACTGGGGTGACGTACACCTTATGATGAAACTTTGCAGATAAATATAGTCACAGCCCTGTGGTTCTGATACTCATTAATAGTGGTTATTTGCAGTTTTGATGACCTAAGAACTGACATTCACTCTGCTGTTGCACACCCCTAGTCTCCCTACATACCTCAAGCCTCAAGTGACTGACTAACTACGCTTTACCAACCATTGGACAGAGCTGTCATGGGAAAAATGTGGGAGAGTTGGTTAGCTTCAGTGTGGCTTGGTTTTAACCATTTTGTTTGTCAATTCATCTGTAAATCAATCTACAGAAATAATCTGACCAATTTGATAACCATTTATTTAGGGTTTTCTCTCTATTTTCTTTGATATCAATGTCAATAGTTTATTTTGTGGCTGTCAGAAAAAATAAGCATTGTTGGACATAAATTCTAAAAAAAAATTCTAATCATTTAAGTGATTAATAAAAAAAACTGATGCAAAAGAGTGGAATAAATGGTTCATGTAAAAAAAATTTTACTGTAATATCTTGACCTATGCTTTCTCTTTGCATCCTCACCTGCTTGAGTTAAGTAACAGTACAAAAGGTGATTAATCTGTCGATTATTTTCTCTATTAATAGATTAGTTGTTTGGTCTATAAAATGTCAATTAGTGTTTCCCAAAGCCTAAGATGATGTCCTCAAATGTTTTGCCCAACCCAAAGATATTAAGATCACTGTCACAGACGAGTAAAGTAACCAGGAAATCTTCCCATTTAAGAAGCTGGAATCAGAAAAATACCCTTTTTTATAAGAAATGACACGGACAGATTCAATTGTCAAAATAGTTGCCGAATAATTTCATTGTTAATCGTTGCAGCTCTACCTAGTTCTTAGTGTCAGCACAGTCCCTTATCATTAATAAATGTCTAACAATGACAAGAGCTAAAAGAATCTGCATCATGGCAAGCACTAGGTCTGTTAAAAATCTGCTCACTTTGTATCTGGATTTAGTATATTACTGGAAAACTGTCTCTTTGGAACATCCTGTCTTTCATCACTCATTTAAATACTTTCAATAGAAGATAACAAATAACACACTAGCACAGCGAGTCATTGCAACATGCAGGACTAATTACAGAGCCCAGAATGAGTTGCTGGCTGACAGCCAGGCAGAGGCTTCTTTGGAATGGGCTGAGCTTCCAGAGGAGCATACAGTCTTTGTGATGCATGACATGTCCCTGCCAAAAAACGTCAGATTTTTACATCATCAGGTTTTAAGCCAAGGCATTGCCAATTCCTCACACCGGTGTTAAAATACATGCAGGGAATCTCACAGGAAATGAGAGCATGCTGCAAATAAACATAACCTAAAGGTCCAACATTAGCTTAGCTGTTGGTGAGACCATCCCATGAGCCTACAAGTTCAATCCTTTAAAGGTTCAGTCTGTAATATTTAGAAGGATCTATTGACAGAAATGCAATATAATATACATGAATGTGTTTTCAGTGGTGTATAAAGACCCTACATAAGGAACCGTTATAATAATAATTGTACATTTTATTTCTATGGTGCTTTCCAGGACACTCAAAGACACATTAATAACAATAAAACCAGGACAGTAAGTACATTCTAGGGCTGAAACGTTTTATCGATTAATTTGATTACTAAAAAGCATCTACACAAATTATTTGCAACGATGCTTCATTTACTCCATATAACTATATAGCACACTGTTTCGCACGGACAATTATTACTGTCGCATATGGCGCTTACGCTGTGATCATGTGAACACATCGTGACAAGTTACCAGTAACAGCAACTTTAGCATTTAACTAAAATCATGATTGATTGTTGAGTTGAAGGCTAGCCAAAGTAAGCTGCAATCCTCAGCTGTTAACTGTAGAAACGTGCGTTTGTTATTGTTCTTCTCCTGGTTGGGCCGTGGCTTACACAGCTGATCCTGGTACTGAGTGGGGTGCGCCGCCAAGCAAAAGTACTTCTTATAAGATTACTAGATGAATCGATGAAATAATCTGTAGAATACTCGATTACTAAAATCACCGTTGGTTGCAGCCCTAGTACATTCAAATAGATAAACTACATAACTACAAAATACATAGAAGCGGGGGGAGACGCAGGTCTGTGAGGTAGGAAGGCATATTCCGACATAAGAGCACATGAACACACTGAAGTTGGAAGAACTTCACAACTCGAAAACGGGACCATCCGTGGAGCATGTGAATACAACGTGAGCCGCTGGTTGCAATTCGCAACCCTCACCACTAGATGCCACTAAAACTTACACATTGAACCTTTAAACAGCCAACGTGCGTTCATCAGCAGTTTTGTATCCTTTCAAAGTGTCTTTGAGAGTGAAACCATACCCCTGCTTACTCTTTGGAAGTTGCCTGTGGACGGACGAGCTACAACTGAAAATCTGAAATCGGGCTGCACGATATGGTAAAAAAATCTTATTGTAATTATTTTGACAGATTTTAGGATTTGCGATACGATTGATAATTAGTGGTTATGTTCATTTTTGCATCACAATTTTCATTTTCATTGAAAAAACTATTACATTCACGATGATGTAACATTTGTTGGGGTCTATACCAAACAACCATGTTTTCTCATAAACAGAACAAGATTTGGAGGCAAGGGGCCAAATCTTTTTTCAGTCCCTTTTCCTCAACAAAATAAATATCTTGTAGAAAAATTAAGTGCTAATTTGTTTGTGATTCAAATGAATTAAATCACACATTTATTGATGATTTATTGAACATTTGTTATATTGTTACTGAGGAAAATTATCATTATTGTTTTATTGCCCAGCCCTACATTTAACCCTAATTTTAAAAAATTGCAGCTTCTGCAATTTGGATATTGCACTTGGCCATATTGCGATTGCGACATTTCAACTAGCCTAATTGCGCAGGACTAATCTGAATCCTAGATTCTTAAAAAATAATTAGTGTTCTGTCTGGTTACGTGCAATTTACAGAACATATTCAACTGCTGAAGAAATCTTACCAAATTATCAAGTAATAAATATCTATTTCTATAGAAAATGACCTATTGTATGTAGACTTACCCAATGACATGTTTCCCATGTGAGCTGTTCTGTAAGCAGATAGCCCCTGTAATTATTTCATGATGACACATTCAACACTTCTTCCAGCTAGGGAACAAAGGACTTTTTTTACCCATACTGTCTCCGGTGTGTTAGGTAAGTGTGGCTCATGAGTCAGCGGATTAGCATCTCAGTTAGCCCTGCCCTTGTTTGTTGAAGTGCGGGCTAATTCTGAAAGGATAATGTTATATCAAGAGTTACAAATCTGTCCATTCCATATGATTTTTCAACCATGGTGCCTTACATGCGAGATTCCCAGCATGCATTTCAACGCCTGATGATGTAAAACAATTTTTTGACAGGGACATGTCATGCGTTACAATGACGGTCTGCTCCTCTGAAAGCTCTGCCCATTGCACAGAAGTCTCTGCCTTGATGTCACCCAGCAAACCGCCAATCCTCTTCTGAGCACCCTGCGTCGGTGTCATCATGTTTCAATGACACGCTGGGATTGTTGGTGTATTATTTGGTATCTTAACTTGAAATTGATGATTCCCAAGGAAGTATTTACATGAGCGCTAAAAAACAGGATGTTCCAAAGCCTGTTTTCCAGCAATCCAGACACAAAGTGGGCAGATTTTTAACAAAGATGTAGTAAATGTCTCTGGCAATACTTGACATAGTCTCTCATAGGGCTGGGCAATAAAATAATTGTTCAATATATCGTCAATAAATATTTAGTTTAATTCATTTGAATCACAAACAAATAATATATATAAAATATATAATTTTTTTAAATATAAATATAAAATATTTTTTGTGGAGGAAAACTGACTGAAAAAAGATTTACTAATCATATTTGTTGAAATAGTTTTAATTGTTCTACCTCAGATTTGTTAAGTGATCAACTGTTTGGCATCAAGCGTTTGTCACATTCTGACCATAAAGAAAAGTGGAACCACACAATTAAGCATCTGGTTTCTTCTATTTACTCACTCAGGAGAAAAAAATCAGCCTTTAAACTTGAAAGAAATAAGGATTTGACACATATTGTGATATTGATAATGAATGATATGAAATATTTTTATCGTGATAACCTTGATGGCCATAACGCCCAGCCCTAGTCTCTTATATTCATTTGTTTGTTAAACAACGGTGACATATTGCACATTAATGAAGTTTTAGTGGTGTAGTTGGCAAAATTGTATAGCCACAGGTGCTTATAGAAAATTACTACCATAATGTATTGTAGGTGTTGGACCTTCACTCTTGTCATTGTCAGACATTTTTCAACAATAATGACTGCACTAACACATGATTTGCAACCATGTTCCTTTACATGGATGATAAACTTCCCATGCTGAGTTCACAAGCTTTGACCCAACCGTGTTTACTTCTGTCGGTTGAGTTCTGCACGTGTTTGGCAACTAGACCACTCAACAGAAAAATTCCACTGCCAGTCTAGCAATGAATGTCAGTCTCTCTTGGGAAATCAAGCCTTATCCAACTTTATTGTTTTTTTTCCACAAACCTTGTAATGGAGGTCAAATACTGGGTGATGTTTTTCCGTGTTTGTCTGCAGAGCCAGTTGGGCACTGGGCAGGGCTGGGGCACTTTGGCACACAACATGGAAAGTCTTTCAAATGAGTCCAATATAAACCTTTGCAGGGGTTTATTCTCCCAAAACATGCTGATTATTGTTATTATTGTACATTTGCTGGCAGTTTGAGAACAGATGAATCTCATTGTGCTGATATAAATGAGCTCTGGGACAATATTTAAGAACTTGTCACATGTATGGCCAATATGAAAGACAGTGCTTAGAGAGACAATGCCAAAGTGTTTGTGTTGCCTGGATCCAGAATAACAGTGTATGTTAAGTGTTTCCTGCACATATCTGAAGTTATACACAAAGGTAGGGTTGGAAAAACACTGCTTAGGTACTATGTTTGCTATTATGAGTACTGCCTTGTGGATGTTAAATTTCATCCCATAAATAGACAAGCACCAATAAAGTGGCTTATTGGTAAATATCAGCTTTAAAAAAACAATATTGTATCAATTAAAATATATATATACATATATAAATGGTCTGCATATACAGTAATCATTTCCTCCTCACAATATTGGCTGTGAAGTGATCCCTCCCCAGCTCAACTCCAATGGGGATGGGGACAAAATCTACCTGCTGTGACGGTAACTTACAGTAAAACCAGAATCCACTTAAAACTAGAAAACCGATAAACAACTCTTCTCCATTACTGAGCCAGTAACGTTATTTCAGCTGATCATTAACTAACGTTACACATCATCAGATTGCTAACGGAAGCACTCAAATGAAAGCAGAGAAAGCAACAGTGGCTCTTTGCTGACATCTTGTGGCTTTTTGACGCAACCGAAAGTACTTACACACAGTTTAAAACAATGTAAAACACATTGTCAACATTTGATGTAGTTTATTTGAAATTACTAATAATACTTAGTTGGCCATTTCCAAATTATACACCCTTCGTTTGAAGAAAATACACCACTAGTAACGGTAACGTTAAGTTAACGTTACTGATAACTCCTTATTGTATTATCCAATTGTGAGGCTAAAGGATGCTAGCCACCGTTAGCTCATCTATATTAGCACCCTGTTGCTGCAGTTTTAGTGAGTTTCGCTCAGAGTCTGAACAGAAACGGTGTAACGTTACTCACCGTCTCAGACTCCTGCTGTTGTTCTCAAGGGGAGACTCTTCTTCACCAGCTGAAAACTTCCTCTTTAAGTTCCTGGAGCTCGGCTGTCTTTTCGGTTTCTCTGAAGTCGAAACGGGAACTTTGGTTTCACCGGTTTCACCCATTTAAAATATCTTAGACCAGGGGTATCTTAACTACCTCTCACTGAAAGGGTTAAACGGTATAATTACAATAAAGCTTACTACAATAACAGAGGCTCGTGAGTGTTTTTGAATATGGCGGAAATCCAAAAATTGACCAATGAGAGGAGAACCGAGGAACTCGTTGCTAGGATATTACGCTAATGGGCGGGGCCAGAGTAGTTCACTTCGGGGACGGTGGTGTCTGGTCTGATAATACAGCGCAATAACTAACAGTGAGAAGTTCACAATCCAAAGGGGCTGTTTTAATAATGATTTTTATTCCAGAAGAAAGCAAGGCAAGCACGTTCCTAATCAGAGAATGAGGTAAATGAGCACAGTGGGTAAACAAGTACAGGAGTTCGTGTTTTGTTGGCACAGTCATTTAAATTATATATTAAAAATGAAAAATGAAACCAAAACATAGGTTACACAGGTTACAAGAATGAAGGTTCAAGCATGTCAAGATGTGTCTAACATCCAACCAAGTAGAGCTAGATCGATAAATAGACCTGGCCGATATTAGCTTATTGCAGACGTAGCAGTATCTGTGTATATATTGGTCGATAAGTAACAAGTAATTGCAGTAAAGACATGCTAAACTTTGAGGTCATTTAGAAACAGTGTCATCGTTGCATAGTTTGTCCAGGGTTGCTAAATTAATTTTTACATTAACATGTATTCAAAATCTTGCCTGTGAATGGTATAGCAAGCAAAATTGTGACATGATTCGACTCAGTCCAGCTTGTTAGGTACTTAGATATTGCTTATCTTCCACTTGTAGGGCCTTAGAGATCATGTTAGGACTCACCTTCACTGAGGCCATTGACATCTCAGCATCGTGATGGGGTTCACGATGCTTGGAGCTCTCATCTTACTGCTTCTGTGACTCTATCCATTACTAAATATGTTTCTACCTAACACATCTGGCAGCTACTGCTACATACATGCACCCAGCCTGAGTTCAGCATGGCATGAATGAGTGGGCTGTATCTTATTATCCCTGTTGAATAATTTGATGTGACTCTGTGTTTCCTCTCCAGATGTAGTCTGTTTGTGAAACCTTGAGCTAACCAGCAGACCATCTTCTGGATGCTGGTCTAAAAACAGAGCAGTTCTTCATCAAGAAATCTAACACTCAGTGGACCCTTGTGTGTTACTGGAAAAGATTTCCAGTGGCAACAAAAACTTCACTGTACTTGCACAAAAGTCACCTTCATTAATTCTGTTTTTATGAATCAGGAGAATTCCTTGTTTGCTTATTATTGATAAGTCACTATACCATGATGTATTAGTGGGGTGGCGCGGTGATGCAGTGGTTAGCACTTTACAGCAAGAAGGTTGTGGTTGTCCCAGCCTTTCTGTGGGGAGTTTACATGTTCTCCCTTTATCTGTGTGGGTGCTCTGGTTTCCTCCAAGCGTGATATATTGTTTGTCTATCTGTGACCTGTCCAGTACCTGTATCCGATGCCAGCTGGGATTGGCTCCAGCCCCCCCCCAACCCTGTATGCAGGATAAGCGGTTGACGATGGATGGCAAACCTTTCAGTCTCCACATACAG
>NC_060165.1:3515143-3539236 GCF_021292245.1 Micropterus dolomieu | reverse complement strand
TATTGTTTGTCTATCTGTGACCTGTCCAGTCCCCCCCCCCCCCCAACCCTGTATGCAGGATAAGCGGTTGACGATGGATGGCAAACCTTTCAGTCTCCACATACAGTGCAAAATCCACACCCCATCAAAAATGAACATATGAAATTGACACAAAGACAGAGGGACAGTTTTTAGCAGGGTTCTAGAAATGGTAATACCAGTTGATGGGTCCACAACTTTGGATTACAACAATTATTGGATTAATTGCCATGAAATATTGTACACACTCATGGTCTCCAGACGATACACTGTCCTTGACTTTGGACTTTTCATCTAGCACCACCAGATTTTATTAATGTCCAATACTTTATGATAAAAATCACATAACATTCCAATCAGCCTCAGCTATAATTTGTGTTTAGTGCTAATTGGCAAATGTTAGCATGTAGGCCATGGCAAACATTCAAACATCCGCACATCATATTTAGTTTAAGCATCGCTGATCTTGTTAACATCTATGAAGTAGGTCAAACTATTAAATTACATATGTTATATATAGTATATATCCCCCTCCTCAAGCTCAGGTCCTCAAAGAGTTTGAGGGTTCTGCGCAGTATCTTAGCTGTTCCTAGGACTGCACTCTTCTGGACAGAGACCTCTGATGTTTTACCTGGAATCTGCTGTAGCCACTCTCCCAGTTTGGGGGTCACAGTCCCCAGTGCTCTGTTTACCATCTGCACCACTGTTGCTCTTACTTTCCTCATCTTTTCTAGCTCCTCTTTCAGCCCTTGGTATTTCTCAAGCTTCTCGTGTTCCTTCTTCTTGATGTTGCTGTCGCTTGGGATTGCCACATCTATCACTGCGGCCTTCTTCTGCTGTTTGTCGATCAACACGATGTCTGGTTGGTTAGCTATTACTAGTTTGTCAGTCTGGATCTTGAAGTCCCACAGGATCTTAGCTCCGTCATTCTCAACTAACTTAGGAGGTGTCTTCCATTTTGACCTTGGGACTTCCAGCCCATACTCACGGCAGATGTTCCTGTACACTATGACAGCTACCTGGTTATGGCGTTATGGCGTATATATACTATATGTATGATATATACAATATTCATAATATTAATACTTTGAAAGAAAAAGAAGCAAAACTTTACTGTCAGCGCTTGAGACAATGAGGTCGACCCACGAATTGTACACTGGATGTACAAAGATGAGATTTAACAAAAGGATTAATCTTAACAAATTCTGTAATGTAGTTGTGGTTATTAGATTGGACACTTGGAGATACTGCTACACAGGGACACCTTGCAAAAGTCATTTAGAAGACCTCACCTGCTTGGAGAAGAAGTCTGCTCATCTCAATGTCTGGATGATGGTGTCGCTCTCAGGTGTAAAAAAAAGTAAGTAACAACTTATGAGTCTTTAAAGAATATTTATTTGATTTAATTTGCATATGCAGTACAGTTTGTCAAAAAGTACATTAAAGCATCAATGGATCATTTACCTGCATGTTCTCGGAATGATAATGATCTCATCAAGTGTTTGAGGATGGTACAAGGACTTTCCTTACATAGCGCCTTTCTAGTACCCTGACCACTCAAAGCACTTTACACTACGTCACATTCACCCCATTCACTCACACACGCTCACTTTTGGTTAGGATGACCCCAAACCCTGAAACCATGGCTTTGCTGTTTCCTCTCTACCTGCTCAGCTACAGCATCATTTTTAATACCCACTTGCTTTGGTTTCTTCCTTCTGCTGTCTGAAAAAAAAAATCTTTGGGAGGCTGTTACAGCAATGATTCAGAATCATTGAATTCTTCTGTTTTGATAGTATCAACTATCAGCAAATAATTAATAGTATCAAATATCAGCAAATACTTAAATGAAAATGAAAATGTATGCAGTATGTAGAAAATGTGGTGGCCATATATAAGTACAAGACAAACTTTTACTTGTTCTATAAATGTGTGAACTGTCTTTTCTGGAGGTTTATCAGACAGAGCAGCTCAGTTTCACTTTACTGGTTCCCAGTCAACAGTACAACCACAGATATTTTTGATAAACTTCTTGTCTGATTGAGACTGCGGTGGAAGGGGTAATGTTGTGACTCTTGTATATGTTGTTCTTTATATTCTAAGGTCCCTTTTCTAATGTGCAGAAAGTTAATTTATATTAATATCTAAATATATTATTGTAACCAAATTCAAGTAGGATAAATAGATGTTAAGAGTTCAGCCTTTTTTAGATATGAGGAATCAAACTCTGGAGTTAAAGAATGAGCCTAAATTGTGACCTTAGTATTTCCAGTCTTCATGTTGAGCTAAGCTAACCATCTCCTAGCTCTAGCCTCACATTTATAGACATGTACAGACATGTCAGTTCATTTCATCAACTCAAATAAGAATAAGTGTATTCCCCAAAATATCGAACTATTCCTTTAAATTTAAAACTTAAAATCTAAAAAGTATAATGGCCTTTATTATTTTTATCATTTGTTTAATTACAATGGCAATGGTATCTTTTTCTATATTAGTTTAACACTTTGTGACCATGATTCACAATTTTGTAAATACTCTCTGTACAAACAAATACGACAAATATCAATAAAACATTAGTAAACTACTAGTTTTTTTGTGTTTGGGTCATTATGTTGTTTCCAGGAAATGGCCACTAAAATGTTTATTTTGTTAATGTTTGCAGTTGCTTTTGATTGTTTCAATAAATGTATGTATTTATGCTTAAAGTAAACTCGTAGATGCAAAATATTATATAGCTCCAAATGTACATATGTAAATAGTCATGACTACAAGTGACATCTTTCACATTACGCATCATTTGATCTATTGTTAATATTAAATTAGAATGATCAGCAGTCTCTGCAGTTCCTCTTGCTTCTGGGTCACAATTGTACTGTTTTGGTTCACTCTCACTGCTCTCATCAGCTTCAGCACACAGTTGTTTCCAGTAAAAAAGCTCTGATAAACTCAGTGTACACTACCTGCCTGTCAACAAACAGCAGATGTGGGAACCATGATACGGCATTTAGCAGCTAAAGAGAGAGATATTTCCCTTAAGAGAAGATGGAGACCAAAAATGAGCATTAAGGAGAGTTCATTTTGGACTAAGCCAAATCAAATGTAATGCTTATCTTGCTATGTGTCTGCTTAATTAATAATAGCTAATCGTTAGCACATTAGCCATTTCAACTTTATAAGGTGTTAATGTCAGTGTAGTGTTAACAGCTTGGTGCGTTTCCCCACAACCGATATGTAATCATTTGGAACTTGTTTTAACTTTCTAAATGATTGGCAGGTCTTTTACAGACTAAGGAATGTAAATTATATATTTTTGGGGGGTCTGTTTCAGAAAGCAGAGGCATCTGGTAAAGTTTTGCGAGTCAAACCTGTAACGTGGTCTTACATCAGTCCTCCAGTTTCGAGGGATTAGGGATTTTACTGAGCAAAATTATCCAGATGACTCAGTAAACATGCTTGCTGAATAACATTTGTTTACATCAATGATATCTGACTATACCTGCAATTTATAAATTTAAAACTATGGATTGGGCTTTTAAAGTACTAATGATCTTTAAAAATTATAATAATGCTGCTGGATGCATTTTACGCATCAGATGAAGGAGCCTTGCTGTGATCGTTCCTCTTTTGCTTTAGTTTTTTCCTCTTATTTACTTGCCCTTACATATACAGTACATGTGCATATATTATCTTTCTGAAACTTTCACTCGGCATATACTGTACATGCATGAGTATATGTTAAAGTAATAATACCAGTGGTGGCTGCTCAACAATTGAGCTCTTCTGACTACTGAATCACCAAGCAAAAGGATCCTCTAGAAAACAAAATGTATGTATTTAAATATAAACATTTAAAATCAACATAAATGCTGAATGTATAAAATAGAAAAATAAAATATTGACTTGGTTGCCATATTCTGCTTAGTGCCTTAACACCTACTGCTTCTCTGATAGGTACAGCAATGGCAATATGCATTAGGGCATATAAAAAGTGGCAACAGCCTGCCATTTAGCCTATACTTGCCATCTTGCTTGTCGCCATCTGCTGGACTAGACCACTATGTCTTGTATCTGGACATGGATGGATAAATATTGTGTAATGGATAGGAGTGTCCTACGGAGGATACCATGCTACCAGCTCGATGACTGTATCATTGTATCCACAGTCACAGCAAACAATGTTGTCTTTAAGATTATTGCCATGGGGATTCGTGGATCAACAACACACAACACATAAAGTGATATCTGGAGTCCTCCTTGGGCTTCTTCTGTGATCATGTTCCAACCACAAAAAACACTATTCTCTTCCGTGTCTGCTGGAAAGGATCTCTGCTGTGTCTCCATCATCTTGTTGACTTACAGGAAAAATAAACTCATGAACACTGTCCTGTGAAATCTGCATTACTGTATTCTGTTCATTTTTGAAAGCATTTGCATTCACTTCAAACAAGTCAAATACCTTAAAGGGGTGTAATCTGTGACTTCTATCAGCCTCTAGTGGTGGTCAGTAGCAACTGCAGCAATATCAACTGGTTGCTGGCCGTGTAAATGACACAAATAATAAACTCTCTTTTACAAAAGATACAAGTATATAGATTTATTAGAGCTGAGATCATGTTGTTATCCATTAACGGTAGAAGTTAAAAACAACATCCATGTATAACCTTCCAACTCATCCAGCGGAGTCAAGAAACAAACAGCCAGTAGTTGCTTTCTTCTGCTTGTCCTGCATTTTACTGATGACTCAGACTCATTGATCCACAGTTTTATAACCGATTTCAAATGGTGCTAGAAGGCTGTAGCGGGCTCTAAGCACAAGAGGAAATCAGTTATCTTTTAGTGGAGAAAGAGGAGGAGGACGAGGAGGAGAGAGGACGAGGAGCAGTCCCTCACTGCCGGAGCTGTCCTCCTGTCCCTCAGAACACTGATTTCAAATGGTGCTAGACAACGGGAACACACATCTAAACCACCACATGAAACCAGCTTCTGGGGGAAGACGTTTTTGGTGTCAGATCACAGCTGCAGTGGTGAGGTGTACCGACAGCAGGGAGTTACATTCACTAGTTTCATCTCCTTTAAAAAAAAAAGTTTTGATTTTTCTGGTGGATTTTATTAGCTCCTTAAGGAGAATAAGATGCTAATGGATGTTTGTTACCTTATTTGGAATGGCATAAGGTTGAATCCTCCCTCAACCTAGACAAAGTATACATCATTTGACAGCACAAAGCCTGATGATAACAACTAAGTTCGCAGTGAGTAGACCCTATGTTAAGACGCATTTAATCTTAACTTCAAAGGACCTTAGCTGGTTAGAGGATAAAGTGGACAACTGCCCTGGACCCTGACCCAGGGCACCGGCGTTCCCGAGTGAAACAATAATTACACATTACTTTTTGGTTTTCATTTACGTTACATAAGTTACCAAGCTACATCATTGCTAACATTAGCTATGCTCCGATAGCTACATTAAATTTTAATTAGCTAGTTAGCTAACGATGCTACTTTAGCATCGATGTACTTTACTGCTAACCTTTTGCTTAAATTTTGTATGCAAAAAGCTTAAAATGCATTGACATGGCACACCGAAAATGTCCTTAAAAGTGGCGTGCTATTTATACGCCATTCCATGATATCACGTTGGTACAACAGGGGCCCAGATTTTAGCAGTGGGGCCGCATAGGGGTTTAACCCAGCCCTGCAAACTATTGTTGCCAAGGTCAAAATCCTACTTTTAAAATAACACTGCTAGTGCTACAACTACTTCAAATAATAATAAATAATATACATAATAAGGCCTATTCTTTGTCAAAAGCACAACATGAAATGACAGTAATGCATCAACATCAACAAGGACATCAAGCAAAGCCATTCAGCCATGCTACAAACACACACATCACTGGTAGTCAAGTTAGTTCAATCATACTCTTGGCTGATATCCTCCCCGTCAGTGGATGAGCCATTCTGTCAGCGGAGGAAAAAACATGACAGCGCTTCTTATTTAGAGAAAGTGTGGTTGTCATGGCAGTGCAGCGGCATGGACGACTGGAACGTGAAAATTCTCCTCCAGCAGCAGAGGAATTCAAAAATAACAGACATCACAACAAACAAGGCCGGCAGCGAGTGAAGGGTGAATTCATAGCAGGTGTTGTCAGCTACATACTGAAGCATGGTGTTATTTTAGACATCACAAACATACAGCATACAATGATGGGTACTTACAGCTTCATCCTCACTGCCACTGATTCTTCAGGAAAGACGACAGAAGATTCACATGAAGACGAGTTAAAAGCCCCAGTGAATGTATGTGTATCCATGCATTAGTATTCATGTGTACTGTTCACACCCTCCAAAGGCTCATTTAACATCCCTGAGCTAAAGTGACGTTGATTGCTGGTAGCAGTGACACTCCCATTCCAACATATATATGGGGAAATTACCATTAAAAACCTTTTTTAAACTTATTTTTATTCAAACATTTTTAAAGAAATAATCTAGCAAATTGATGAGATTGCTTCCCTTGTCAGAGGAATTTATTTGTCCAGTATGTTTGTCTGGAACACCCAGAATAATTTTAGAATTAGGCCAAATTTCTGCCAGATCCGTTATCGTTTGATGTGCAGTTTGCTCCATATTTAATTTTTTAACTTTCTGCTCCGAGTAGAATTGTACAATTTCCCATTCTGTCAACATTATTGTTTAAATAGTCTTTATTGGAACTGTCAATTAACAAATCCGACCGGGGGTTCCATGCTTAGGCCTACGTGGGTCTGTATAAAGTGTGAACATAAACGTCACAGATTCTGGTCGTGCTGACAGGCAGATTAAAACATGTAGTGTCTATTAGGTACATTGCAGTGTCTGTCCAGTTAAAGAAAATCACGGAGATTATCTGTCAGAGGAATTTTCAGTGATAAAATCTTAGTCTGAGTCTATTTACACTGAATGCAAATTGTGCCACACAGCGGGCAACTTCTCCCCACTCGGCTAAAAAATCAGATTTGAAAGCTCAGCACCAGATCAAGTGGCTTGTTCAAGTGGCCGCATTGTGTTGCCATCCACGCACCTCTATTTACTTTGTGACATACGAGCAGAGGAGCACATCCAGCTGGAGGAATGTACAAACTGTGACAGGGTGCGTGTGGTGTCTCGTGTCACAGTACAAAGACCTCTGTGTGCCACTGTTTGTGGGAACCGGCGCCCAGCACTTATGTAACCGGCCAGGTCGTCATGACAATAAGGCTACAGTAAATGCTGCATTGTCCCTGTGGCCCTTACAGGTGTTTGACAGACGAGTGTCAGATGACCCATAACGACTGACGTGCTAGAGGGCAATTGGCATGTCCAGGTTGAAACAAATCCTTACTTGGTATTTTGTGACTACTGCAGGCTTAGGAGGGCGTTGGCGGTGGAAGGAGAGCTGGACAACATTTCATAGCTAAACTAATCAAGAGGACGTGGCCTCACACCGAGATGCACTTAAATTCATGCCACAATATTGTGTCATGCTGTCATATGTGGTTTAACGCACTGCCTGAATCATGTGATTCTGCATATCGGCAGAAGAGGGCGACATGGCATCTATGCACTCCCGTATTGCCATGTGTTACTATGGTGACGTGACTGCCTGTGTAGCCACACAGGGGCAGCGCTCATCTCAACTGCCCTCAGTGTAGAGAGGTCAAAGGTCAGAGTCAGTTGTACAGCATCAGCAGAGGTGACAGAGATACAACCCAGTGCTAGTCATCAGGGAATAAATGACACCACAGCAGATATGTAGCATGAATGAAGTATAATCCAACTTTTGTTGTTTCAGGTTGATCTTCTTGCTGAAGTCAATCTAAAATGTTCTCTTTCTGTCCAGCCACCACAGTCCAGATGAGAGGAGACCTGAGCTGATGAAAACGTTCATGCTGAGGGTTACTGTGTATTGTGAATTCACCTGCATTTAAACCCTGCATGAGTGAGAGCAGAGAGCAGAATGGAGATGTAACGGGCTGTTATGGATAACAAATGGAGGAATGGGTGGATGTCTGTGCCCTGTTGTAACACTTAATGCTTCATTTTTGTCATAAGGCAAAGCCACAAGGTCAGTTGTATGGCCCTCGTTGTCACAGATGCCCCTCTGCCAAGGTGCCCCCGTCCCTAGAGAGTTTCTAAAAGAATTGTCAGTCTTGAACTAAAATGGAAACATGAGAGGCTTACGAAAAAAACCCAACACCAACCCCCTGCAGCATGAATGCAGGAGTGAGTGTAGGACACACACACACATCCCACACATCACACATGCTCTCTGGGGAGAAAGGCTTCCTTGTGGAGGTAGGAGTGCTTGTTGTCGGCTTTCACTTTGGCTTCCTGCTCTATTCTCTCCCAGGAAGTGACACGCAGAGACAGAGGCACCCACTGACACACACACACACACACACACACACACACACACACACACACACACACAGGCCCTGGCTCCCACGGCTGATGTCATCCTCCCTGTCCATCCGTCTGTTCGTCTGTCCGCTCGGAGTCGTGGCACAGCCTCTGTTCCTGGAAGCAGAGAGGTAGAAATGACGTGAAATGATGACGACTGCAAGTTTATATAAGATTTATTTTTTTGTTCCTTGGTTCCAGTTTTGCTGAGTCACGGTGCAAGACTCCACTGCTCTCATAATTGGGCTCCTTTCATAACAAGTCTGTTTTTTTGGGGTCATAGATGTGTCTATTCTGAATCATCCTGTTATTCTATAAACTACAGAATTTATGTAGACAACAATAGTTAACCTTGAGGAAGGAATAGATAGGTGAATTAATAAATGGATAGAGCAATGGTTAGGTGAGTTGGGGAGGTGGGGAGGTGGGGGGTGGGGTGGGGGACTGATGCACAGGATGTTCAGGCCATTTAGCAACAACTATTAGTCACACTGCAGCCCCACTGTCTGAACCACCTGCCACAGGAAGCATCACACACCTTCAGGTGAGAAGTGGAGGTGACGTGTCGGAATCACTTTGCAATGTAAAAGAAATCACCAAAATGTGAACGTTCGTCACATAATACCATCATCACTTTTCAGTGGTATCATCTGCAATTCAATCCACCCACTATAGTGTGGTAAGATAATCCAAGGAAAAGGATGCAACAACCTCAGCTTTGCATGCATCACATACACTTTGACATATGGAAACAATGGAACATGGTAGAAAGAAATGATTCACAGAGAAAAACCTCATTAAAAAGAGTTCACATAGCACAGCATAGACCGAGACTGAACACTTATTAGCATCCTCGAATGAACACCATTTCCCACAAGCACAAGACCGTTGGAGTTTAAAGATCGCTAACTTGACAGGCTGACACCAGTCAAGTGGCCAGCTACTGGGAATGGCCAGAGAGGGCTGTAGAGATTAAACCTGTTGGGGACTAACAGCTACAGTATCTGCCCCTTTTTCCAGGAAAAACTTTATACTGTTTTTATTCCAAACACTATTTATTTACATACAACCACATTACAAAAGCTCAGGTGGGAAACTAACATTAAAGACAGTGTTGTTTGATATTATGGATAAGAAAGAAACACAGTACCTTGACAAAACATTCTCAACTCAAGGTCCAACAAGCAAGATAGACAGATGTTTGCCTGGCTAACAACACTAACAAGGTCAAGAATGAACCTTTAAGATCAACTGTTACAAGAACAGTTAACATGATAGCATTAAAAAAACTACAGTTCCCATTTTTACAGTGTGCCAGTGCGGGTATTATTATTGTTAATCACAAAGTGTTCAATTCACTGAGTCACTCACTGAAACACTGAGTCACACTGTGCTCCATCATTTTAGTCAACGTTAAAAAATCTGTATCTAGTATATCCTTAGTATTTGTTTTCACTTTTAATATTTCATTTAATTTACTTAATTAATCACCTTACCTTACACTTTCTGAGTGAAAGTTAGTTAGCCTAGCTTGCTAGATTCTACTGCCCGAGTGGAATACGAACTGTGTGATGGGTTATCCCAATTGCTGAATATTGTAAATGATACATATTCAATGCTATGTGGGCATATTGAGAAAGTGGAAAAACATGTCTTGTATCAGCGTTTTGCAACGCCAAATATGTCCAAATGTCCAAAAACATCTTTCTCCTCTTTTGAAAAATATGTACAATAGCCACAATATTGAGAAGAGTTTAAATTTCCTCATACAAAAAGTGGAATTAAGTTTGACTTTCAGCAGTTTTGGTGAGCATTTTTAGTATGACTAACGTTGTTACAGCTGCCAGTCCCTTTTGGGTTGATCTCTAAACCATGTTTGAGCCACACTTTCTCCTTCTAAATTTTGTCAAAAGGAAGTAGCACTAAAATGAACTAATAGTAGTTTTTTTTCAGGGTTCCGATGTTAAGCACATTCTTTGGTGCACATTTGGTGCTTAGCCAACATGTCCTATTACCCAAACGACAAAAGAGGTCAATTATCAACTGTCCCAAAACTACATATTTGACCGTTCCCCAAAACAAAACATATGACTCTTGGAAAGAACCAGTCCAGCAACAGGCGGACCAGACCTTAGGTATGTTATGTAAGTCAGTCACATTATGTTAAACATGTGGATAACATTGTGAAAAAGTCTTAGTATGGTTACGTTTAGGCAACAAAAGTACTTGTTAAGACCGTAAGTCACAACAGTCACCCACGGAACATTATTTCACTTAAGAATTTAAGTAAGTCAATTTTGACCTCCATCTACCCCCACCACCTCCTTCTGCGGACTTTCTGATCTTTATACTACGTCACCTGACTTCTTGCTTTGCTACCATCATACAGCCACTAAAGGTTGCAGCCTAATAATAAACGTAAATATGGGTCATAAGGCCGTGTTGGTTAGCTCAGTTGTCAGAGTGTGTGCCCCATGTAAGAAAGGCAGTGTCTGTCTTCCAGTGGCCTGGGTTCAAATCTGGCCTGCGGCACTTTGCTGGCATCATTTAGGCTTTGATTTAAAGTGAGTAAAATGAGAAAAAGAATTAAAGTATTTCTCACAGACTCAAGGTTCCTGGTCTCCAGTTTAAGCCCTAAAGCCTTGAATAGCTATCATCTTTGTTTACAATGAATCTCAATTAACATTTATTTGCTAAAGGAGGAATGCCTTGTAGTGCAGCGGAATGAAACTCCTACAGTTGTTCCTGTAAGAGAGAAGAAAGGCTTGTTTGCACGTGCACTATTAAAAACCATTCATCACCCTCTGCTTTCGTGGGTCCTCTAAACTCTCCCTGTGGACCGCTTCTCCAGCAGGCAGCCTGTCAGACAGATCCGGCACCTCAGGGCCACAGACCTGATACCGATTTTCCCTTTCCATCAAGAAACCTCCCCCCTTGCTCATATGTATCTGTTCCAGGAAAATTAGAGCGGCTTAAATGAAGATGCTTGATAGGCTCAATCGTGTGTTGGGGGGAATAAGTGAATCACAGTGAATCACAGTGAATCACAGAGCAGTCACCACTTGTCATTGATTAACCCAATAATACCATCCTCTATCAATTCCCTAAAGAACAGTAATATACTGTAATCAAGGACGATTTTTTTCTCTTCTTTCATTTCCTGGGACTGGGGAGTGAAACTTGGCACAAACCCATCCATTCATCAGTGGGAAACCAGCCACAGCATACAGGTGTAAGCAATGTGGGAGAGAATGTGTGCATGCACACGTGTTATCCTACCTAAAATGCCTTTTCTGCGTTCTTAATTCGTAATCAATGAGCTCTTTCACTAAATCATGCAGCGCATAGATCAAAAGTAAAGGTTTGTAAAGCATTTTTGAAATAAAGTAATGAAGGTCAATTTATTGACAGATTGATTGCATTTTGTTAGGAATGCAAGAGTTCCTACAAATCCACTAGTGAAATCATTTTTATCCTCACCCATACAAAATAACAGAAAAACAAATATGATTTTCTTGTTTATCGTATTCTGGATTTGATGAACAAATGACACACTGGCCCCACTTCACTAACGTCATGACCAATGCTATCAGTGTCATGACCAAGGCATCATGTTTGGGTTTAAAACCCTTTCATGCATGGCTTCCACGTTTGTGGACAGTTATTTAAAACTCCATTTTGGGACACTATATCATGGTTATGTTCTCCAAGTCATTTGAGGACAGTATCAGTTGATTCATAACAACATTGTTAACAGTGGTTACTCTCGTGTAGTATATCTATTCTACTTTTTCAGAGATGTGATAAATTGTTTTATATTATAATAAAACAGACATTTAACAAATATGTGAGCATAAATAACAAAGCAAAAGTGCATATTACAGCATTAAATGGCAGCTTTTGACTGCTTTGCGGCCTTTATAAGAAATAAGAATTGTACTCACGTAATGTAAAGAAATCAGTTTAAACTATAGCTATCTTATCTGGTACATGCTGTATGTTGAAATGTTAAAACTGAGATGATTCAACATGAAGTTAGATGAGGATAAAAACATGGTCCTTTATAGCTATAACTGTAATTAATTGAGGAATTTGTTTTTCCTCTATTTGCTCCTAAAATCTGTGTTTTATTGTTCATTTTCAACTATTGAGCTTAAATAAATAGCATAAACATAATATTCCATGTTGTCAGGTGTGGCATTTTACTTCTTTGTTGCATGGTGTCCAAATACATGGACAGTTAAATAATTTAAAAATAAAATAGAATTTTGAAAACAACGCAAAAGGATTTGTTTTTCAGCCCAATTTTGAGTAATAAAAAAAATCTGTTTTTACTAATTCATGCATGAGAGCGTTCTTCAATCAATTCTGTATTGTACATCAAAAAATAGTATCAAAATGCATCATGCCTCCAAGAGTAAATCAAACCATTACACCCAATCTGAAGCCTTCCAGCAGATGGAACTGCTCATCTCTCTGTCCAATCTCTCTTGGACCCAGTTTGTTATCCCACATTGCGTTTGTCTATAGAGCACTTTATTACTGTTAACCAACGTCTGGATTTATGAATAAATGTTGGGCCCTGAGACAGACCACCGCTGTTCTCTCATCATTTACGTTACCATAAAGCAGCTCATGTTGTAGTAGTGTGTATAGGCTCGGGTTCCTGTGTGTTAATGTACGTCAGTGGTGCAGTTCAGGCGGAGGTTGTGCAGAGTAAAAGCCCAGAAGGAGACGGGCATGAGCCCCAGCATGCAGAGTTATGCTAATGGGAGTGTAGCTGATGGCAGGAGCAGAGACTATCAATCTCAAATAAAAAGCATGAGGATGCTTTAAGTCAGCGAGGCAGCTGCGCCTCACAGTGCCACACACACATACAGTACCTCCAGCACAGCTGACAAAGATAGTGCGCAGGCAGAGACACACTTATGCAGGAAATCAGTGTATATTACAATTGATGGTAGCCTTTGGCAACTCTGCATTTCATACCATAAGCAGATTTTCCAAAACCATATTTCATGGCACAGTTTCAAAACTATTGTAGTGTATAATTAACCGCTGTCATGGAAAACAAAGACAACCAAGATGACATGAATGTGACAATGCAGCATGTAAGACTGAAAAGATGAATTGCTCAAACCAATGTTTAAATCCAATATTTCCACAGGACTGGACGGGCATAGCATATGTTCTACTGAAGACAAGCTACTGAAATTACACGTTGGTTTAATAAGGTTTTAACTAGGGCTGGGCACGTTAACGCGTTGTTATCACGTTAAAGTATTAATCAATTAACGCTGACAATTATTTTATCGCACGTTAACAGAGTTTTAATTATTATTTTGAAAGTCCGTTGCTCACTGGCTCTGAACACACATTCATACAGTTGCTCTGCGCTCCTCAGGTGAACAGACAGGGAGACAAGCACTCCACGAGTAAACGGAAGCCACTCTATGGAGAGTAACCATGGCAACGGCTTCTGTGCGCTACACGGCTGTAGCCTATTTAACTTAAGTTAAAATTACAGGCTAATGTTACATAACTTGACCTGATAGGCCTTCATCTAGTTTTGCAGCTCTGCCATGATGTCTTATTTAATAAACAGTAATAGATTCTGGCAACTCTCAAACAGCTATGGTCAGTCTCTCTTCCAATGATTTGTTCTCCCTGTCACATACAGAAAGTTCAAGACAATTCAACTTCGGCGGCGGCGGGCGTGTACGTGAGGCGAGCACTTCACCTCACTCTAACAGGGACACTTGCTACTGAACACAGACTGTTTCTGCTGCTCCCTGATAAAAGAAAAATATTTCTGCTGATAGCTGAAAAAAAAACAAGGAAACAGATTCATAAATGTTAACCTGTAGCTCAGAAGGGGCCTACCCTGTTATGATGTTCTGATCGTGGCTCTGAACTCTTGTTTTAATATGCTATAAAAGGTAATTCCCTGGCAGTGGCAAATAGCTTAGTTTAATATTTGATTTGATTACATTAATGTTTAAGTTGAGATTTACAAGAAAAATTTATTGCTACTGTGTAAAGGGAACACTGCTGGTGAAAACACCTTATTTGTTTAAAGTGTTTGCAAACCACATGTTATTGCACTTTTGTGTATATAGCAGTGCATTTAAATTAAAAGTACGCAATACACTACTTTAGAATCCATTATTCAATCTTGTGCATAAGAAAAAGGTTTCAACTTATTTAACTATGTTTGGATAGAATGGATAAATGACAATCTACATGATTGGCACAAATGAAATGAGGCCAAACCCTAACCCTAACACTGATATTCTCCTTTGAGTAAACACTACAGTGCCCACGGGCCGTTAATATGCCTCTGGAGGATAAAAAGCCCACATCATAGGACAAGCCTCAAGAGTTCCTGTGTTCTAGAACACAAACAAGGCTGACGTGTTTCTCCTCAACCTATTTTCCATCCTTGAAAGGACTGAGTACAAACAAAAACCTTTCCTTCTGGAGAATTTCAAACATCTGGCTTTGTTTGAGCTCAGTTCCGGGAACGGATCACAACTCCAGTCCACTCCCAGCACTGTGGCGGCCGGCCCGGCTGAGGGGCCTTCCTCTCTGGACACAGATAAACAATCTTAACAGGCCAATTTGAGCTGGGGGTAAAAATAGCAACTTTTTGCCGCTTGTGGTTTTGAAGTTAACTGGAAAACAGGCCTTAAGGAGAGATGGGAGGGGGGGATTGGAGGGAAAGCTTTTCACCTCTTACTCAACAGGGACACACACTGCCAGGAAGTAAGAGAGTGAAAGAGGAGATAGAGGGCTGTAAAAATGGTAGGCCTTATATCAGATGGATGTATAGATAGATAGGGGTGGTGTGATGTGGGGTGACCCTCTGGGACAGAAGGGGTTGGATGGGTATGTCGTCATGACAACAGTCTGAGTCACTCAAGCCGGAATACAGGCTGACATCAGAGTTTAGAGGATGCTGCTTTCAGAGTGATTGAGATAGAGAGTGTATGTGTGTGTGTCGTGGGGAAGGAGAAGGGGAAGGGGACGGGGAAGGGGACGGGGAAGGGGAAGGGGAAGGGGAAGGGGGGGGTGGCGTTCGGGGCAGACATAATCTTGACACATCACCCATTTACAGTAAAGTGGGCTATTTAGTCATTTCTTTGACAATAACAGCACCTACTCATTCCCCCGAACTATTAGCAGCAGCACACACACATTCACAACACCCCCGAGACCTTTCTGGATTACACTGCAGTTGTTTTTGAGTCTGACACACTTTTCCTAAAGCCGACTAAGGAGTGACTCAGAAACACTCACTTGAACACACACATACACTTAAATTACAAAGAGCAGGCTTTACTGGCAACATGGTGCCAAAAGTGTCAAAAGCACCCTTTTCACGTATCTCAAACACTCTGGTCTCGCTGCCGGGCAGACACACAGCACCCGCGTGATGAACGCATTTAGACACACACACACACACACACACACACAGACATACAGAGTTAGTCAGCAAAAGCACGAACCGCAAGCCAAATTGTAAATCTTCAACTTCCCCTCTGCTTCCCTCTTGGCTCTCTGCCACGACAGCTTCCCAAAATGAGTGGTGTGTTACAGTAAGAGCCATTAAATTCCTGAAATGTCCTGTCTGCAGACACTACTGTGAACTATGACTCAACAAAAATCTTCTCATCTAAAGCCAAATATCCCCCGATTCCAAATAGACCTCCTGACAACTGTGGGCATGTGGGTATTTTGTTAGAATGTGTAGGCAAATTGACTTTGAGTGAAAGATTCACATCAAGGTCTGCTGGCAAGCGTGTAAACAGTCTGTGTGCAAATAAAGAGCCCTCGTTCAAAAACTGGTTGGCAGCAGTTCAGCATTAAAAAACTCTTTTATGGAGGATCTGATCTGTAAATGTATTATTATTTATGTTCACCGAGGGCCAGAATGCTGGTTTGCTGGAAGGCTTGGCATATTTAAATTGTCCAAATTTCCACCTCGACCACGGCTTGTAAACAAGTTACGTAGAAATTTTCAGTAAGTCATTTGACCTAAGAAAAGTATGATAGATTAGTCCACATCCACTGGGATTCACCGTTTTTGGTGTTCATACTAGTTAAGATCAGACGGAGAAACAGTCCGATATGAGCATCAATCCAAACTGCTGAGACTCGCTTTTCTTTGTTTAGTCATTTAAAGTTTTTCACGCATGAGGAACTGTTGGCTTTTAGATGTCACTTTCTGTGTTTATGCACATTGGATTCATTTCTTTTAGCTTATTAGGATTATCTATTCATGTGATAAGCAGTGAACACCTAAGTGAAAGCCTAACAGAACCAAACTTAAAGGTCATCATTTCTCTAAAACCACTCCCAACATGTGCTGTCTTTGTAAGTTGTTCTGCTGCTCCTAAGTGGCCAAAAGAATTGATGTTTTAAAGCTGAATCATAGTTGTATTGAATGTATTGAAATTCAATCCAAGATGCCATTTTGTGTGGCTGCAGCATAAAAACAAATTTCTCCAAAATGCAGCCACTCAGACATATTTGGTAAAGTACCGAAGTATAGATAAAGAAATTAGCATTGATTTAAGGCAATGATAATTCTGTATTGTGTCACTTTTTCCAAAAGCTGGAATCTTATCTGGGAAAGTCTTCTCATTTTGAGACCCAAAACTTATTTATCTGGCTCTGTCTTTAATGGCTCTTTCACCTTTTCAAACCCACAATGGGCGAGATTACGTCAAAATAAAAAAACACTCAGTGCAGCACAACACCCTGCAGCATGAACACATAAGGTCCTCCTCACTCTCTAATCCTCTTTCTCTGAAATGGCAGTTTCCATCACAGTTGACCAGCGATTGCTCAGTAACAGTGAACCGCTCCCATGGGTAACAATGCCACCTCGCTCAATTTACCAACAATCCATTCAATCTATCATTCCTCAGCCATTCCCCTCTGAAAAAAGTCAATAACCACAGGATGTCCCGAGTGTCAAAAACAGTCTCTCCTTAAAGGCTTTTAAAACCATTCAGAATCTGTCAGATACTAAACTAAGTATAAACCAATGCAAAACCAAAAAATAAATAATGAAGAAGAAGACAAACATAACATACGGCTCAGAGATCACCAACTGGAAGTCATACATGTGAGTCCAGCAGCGTATTTAACCTTTATTTAACCAGGAGAGTCCCACTGAGATTAAGAACCTCTTTTGCAAGGGTAAGGCCAAGACAGGCAGCAGCATATAAAAAAATACATAGGTACAGAAAAATAACACAGAAGAAGTAAGCTAACAATTCATAAATCATTTTAAATAATTTTTACAATCTAAGAGCATTTACATATTAAGGCATCTGCCTCTAAGTCTTTCATTTTGGATTTATATTTAGTGAGTTTCACGTCCTTTTCCAACGTATTCCATGCTGAAGGTGCAGAATACAAAAATGCCGTCTTTCCCGTTTCCGCACGGGTATTTGGCACAGAGATCATAAAGAAGTCCTGAGAACGCAAAGAGTGTCGCCCATTACTTTTCTGCATGATATAAACACATAGGTAGCTTGGCAGCAGACCAAGAATTGCCATATATATGAAAGTGTACCAATGACATAGCCTTCGGGTGGCTAGAGGAGGCCATTCAACCCGAGAGTATAGCTCACAGCTGTGTCCATCATATGAAGATTCTGTGCAGAGGTATGCATGTATAAAAGATCACCATAGTCCAGACAGATAAAAAAGTGATGGCCAGGGTAGCGTGGCAGCGTAATAAGGACAAAAGCATTGAGGGAACACAAAGAAAATTTGAACAGCAACACATTAGCAAGTGCAAAACACATTTTTAAATAATTTTTAAGCCTAGAAGAGGAGTAGTATTTGTGCAAATATCATGGTTAGTCTTCCTCACTCTTCAAAGTTGCGTTTTCTTCGTTTTTGAAAGTCTGGTTTTCTCATGCCAAATCACCAGGTTAAACGTGAAAACTGAAGCATCATCATGTACGACCCCGACTGTACTATCAAGGTGGGTCTCTGCTTGTTTCTTTTAAAGACTTCCTCACTGCTGCTTGAAGTCGGCAAGCTTGTCAGTTCTGGAAAGTTACAAGTATACACGGACGCAGCCCCCCTATTATTTCGACAGTAGGAATGAAGGTTTCAGATGCTGAGGCCTTTACTTAACTGCCATGTCCACCATTTCAAAGAGCTTGATAATCAACACATGCACTTTCTGATACTGGCTGATTAATCCTGATTGTCTGATTGTGACCTTATAACAAAAGTCTAAAGCAGCAAAGAAACAGACAGTGAGACACATATTGAGGAACCTTTGTAGGCGTACTGCCAGCAACAAACATACTGTATATCCATCTTGCTGAGTCATATAACCTACAGTCAGCAGCACACACACACACACTGAAGTCTAACACACTAATGTCATGCACTGGGCTGTCAGGCCATTTAATTTTCTTGTGACATGCCTTTAATCTGTGGACAGAGAGTATCATATTTGAGGATGTGGCAGCCTGCACCGGTGTCAAACGTCACAACTGTGTGTGTAAATTAAGATGTGAGGGTGTGTAGCTAAACAAAAGGCCGCCTCTTGTTTCACAGAAACAGGAACTGCGAGTTTACTAAGCTATGTCACGTCTTGACCCCCTGACCCTGATGGGGCATGGAGAAAACAATGGCAACATGGCTGTGATGACAGAGTAACGTTACAAACAACCGCCCCAATATCAGACAGCATGGACAGAATCCTTCAGTCAACTGAACACAAAACACAATATGTCACGAAAACTCTAAACAAAGCGTGTAAGGACGCAGAAGAGAGACAAAGCCCTGCCAAATCTATAAATGACTTTAGAATGTGCTTCAGAAGGCTACATTAAGCTACATTGACTGTAATAATAGCTCTATCCCATTAGTGTCAAGAAATAAGACCATGGTTCAAAGAGGTGTTATTAGGCATTTCTCAAAGTAAGGACTACTTTTCTACTTTTTAGTAACAATGGAAGTCTACTTCCACGGTTAAGGATTTTAGTTTGCGTTGAAAGAACAGCGCCTTCTTTTGGTTTTGTACCATAAAGGACTGACAACATGCTGGGTGATTGATCATATAGCATGGTCATGATCCCATAGCCATCCAGGAATTGAGTGACTTAAAATAAGTAAAGTAACAGGGGGTGAGAGGGAGCCTTTTTCCAAGCTTTGTCTGAGGGGAAGCCCACAATCTCAGATTCTTAAAACCCCTGAGATAGAGTCTTCATCTTTTGTATGATGGTGTTTCATTTTCAACGCAAACATTAGCCTGCTAGCTGCACCTTATACTGGAAACCCATCCCACATTTCATGTTCTGCCTGCTTTTTGCCAGAGCGTGCCAGTCATTTTCATATTGCCATTCTTCTCTGACTGCAGCATAACCTCATTTTATTTCAGGGATGTTCTTTGCTACCACATAATCACACCCCTGGCCAGTCAACAAGTACGACTGGACTTGAGCTGAACAAGGATCAGCATTGGAACCAGTGACGCTGTTCTATCAGATTGTTTTTCCATTATCATGACTGAATTTTACAATGATGTCTGTTCTACAGCCTCATCAAGAACTAGAAGACATTTTGATTAAAAGCACCACTATGACCACACACACACACACACACACACACACACACATCAAACAGCAGTGTGAGGTCAGCTCATGCTCCTGAGAGCTGTCGAGTCAGAGGCTCTCTGACAGCACGTTAACACCCACCACAAGCACATAAACACACCCCGCTGTGAAACGGGCTCTCCGTGGCAGCTTCCAACTCAAACAAAGTGCTTGGCGTGGCCGCAGCCATGCAGGAAATGATGTAAATTAAGCTTGCGTCACAACTCTGGCTTTGGGTTAAGGGTGCTCCTTTGACATCTATTAATAGTCAGGTGTCAAATGTTGCTGGGTTTGGTGAAAACATGTTTTCAACTCGGATCTCTTGCTACTGACAGGCAGGTGGAGGAAAGGAATTAGGGTTGGGCAATTAGACGAATGCACCATTGATCAGCGATGAGCTCAATTAAATGCCAGTGGAAATTCCCTTGTTGATTGTTTGGTAAATGCAAAGACAATAACAGTGTTTCAAGTTTAGAATTTGGTTAATAACAGACTGTTGCCACCAATTGTACGAGTCAAGCACAGTCTGTAATTGCTGGAGTGTTAACATGCCTGATTCCTGCTCTCCAGCTTCATCTCCTAGTGGAAAAAAACACCAGGAAATGTTTCACACCCTACCGGCATTTGGCATCTCGTCCAAACTCCTAGACCTTCACCTTTCCTCTCAACCACTACACACACACACACACACACACACACCCTCCACCTGTCTGACTCTCTCTGTGCCGTCTACCTGGCGTTTTGTCATGGCAGGGTAATTGCTTATGGCAGGAGAGGTTGATCAGAGCTGTCCGGATCCTGTTACCTTCCACTGACGTGAGTTCATGTGGGAAAGCACGCAGGCAGGTAAACAAACCTGGGTGGCTACTGCATGGGTCAGTCGTCAGCACTCATACGCACACCCACGCACCCACCCACTTGCATACGCACTCCTCTAAACAAGCCAAACGCCAAACGTTAACAGCGTCAGATCTACATTACATAAACCTGAGAAAAACGACTACTTGCTGGAGTCCTTTTTACTCACCGTCTCCTGTGCGGTACATGGTGTGTGTAGGTGAGAGTGTGTCTGCATCTGTCTGCTTGTCCTCTCCTCCTGTCTCCTCCCAGTTTTCCCTCATGATTAACATTTGTGAGCAGCACCTCCCTTTTCTTCAGAATTTGGCCACCATGTCAGCATCCGTTTCCTCAGAAGAATATGTCTCCGTCTGTTGTTACTTTGTCCCATCTTACACCATCCTCCAACTCAGCAGTTGTGGTAGTGGTAGTTCCTGCCTCTCGCTGTGTCCTGACACTCACAGAGCTCCACACTCCCCTCTCTCACTCGCTCTCTCTCTCTCGCTCTTCCTGCATGTGTGTGTCCTGTCCTACAAAACAAAGTGGGTGTGTCTCAAAATGAGAGTAAAGAGGAGGAAGCTCACACCCACGTGCCAGCGGACTACGGGACTGCTCTGTTGCATGTGTGTGCATGTCGTGTCTGTGTGACAGTACACGTGTGCGACATTCTGGGCGTGTGTGTGTTTTCAGCCAAGCTCCACTTTCCCCCTTTCTGCTTCTCTGTCAGCATTTCCTTGACTGCCGAATGCACAAACACTTTGCACCCAAAGGCAACTGTGTGTGTGTGTGTGTGTGTGTATGTGTGTGTGATGCCGACTGCTCTATTTTCCCAGGCAGCTGGACAGGAGCCCAGCAACGGTGAAGGATGACAGGGAATACCAGGAGAAAGTGGAGATACCATACACGGAATTGAACAGACAACTCTGGCAGTGTTGCTCTGCCCATTGAGCTACGCAGTAGGTCCCAGTTCCTCTGCGCTCTAAATTGCGCTCCGGGAGCCTCCAACATATGAACTGAATGGTAAACAGCAGGAGAATGAGAGCAGCCAAGTGACTCTATAAAAAGAACCCCCGTCTCCATGGCGATGCCAGAGGCAAAGAGCGGTTCTGTCCGAGTGGCCGCGCTTCCCGACTACCCCCAACCCAATCCCCCTACCCTACCACCACCATCACCTCCTCTCTGTACACACAAGGCATTGTGGGAAAGCAAATACGGTTCACATGCCAGCCCTGTGTCTTATCAGACTTGATCACAGTCACAATCATCAATCACAGTGTCCCCTGCAGATTGTCACAATAATGAGAAGAAATGTACTCTCTTGACTTTGAACACACCCACTGGTCAGAGGTCAGGGACAGTATACCTGTTAAAAAATCTACTACGTCAATAAAAGGCGGCCCAGCAATGCAGTGGTTAGCACTATTGCCTCAGAGCAAGAGGGTTCTGGGTTTGAACCCTGGGCCTGTGTGGGTTTTCTCTGAGTTCCAGGTAAATGTATTCATCATATTATAACAGGGTTGTAAAATGACATGCAGTTTGTAGTTCCCTTCCTGCTACAAAAAGCAAAAGACATATACAAAAATTATAAGATAAATAGAAATAAACTATTTTGAGTGGTGCAGTGCTTTTGAGAGTGCTGCTCGGCAGTCTGGTGGTACGAAAGCAGATACTTTTGCATCTCTTCCCAGAAGGCAGCAGGGTGAACAGGCTGTGGCTGGGTGGGTACTGTTCTTTAGTATCCTTTGGGG
The DNA here is from genome assembly GCF_021292245.1 of Micropterus dolomieu. NCBI lineage: Eukaryota > Metazoa > Chordata > Actinopteri > Centrarchiformes > Centrarchidae > Micropterus > Micropterus dolomieu. Next base: position 3,516,582 of record NC_060165.1, on the reverse strand, counting down.
TCTGCAGCACCTCACCTCACCGATATTACTGATGCTCGGGAGATGGGTACCAATGATCTTCTGAGCAGTTTTAATCACCCGCTGCAGAGCCCTCCGGTCCTGAGCCGTGCACATCCCATGCCAGTTAGTGATGTTTCCATTTAGGAGGCTTTCTATTGTTCTTCCTGTAAAAGAAAATGGCACAATCATTTTACCGTCTTAAGTCTCCTTAAGAAATAAAGTCGTTTTTGAGGTTTTTCTTCACCAGCGTGGAGGTGTGAGATGACCATGTTAGGTTCTCTGTGATGATGAAACTGTTCACCTGCTCCACCTCAGCACCACTGATGTAGACAGGAGTGTGTGTCTTTTTCTCCTTTTTCCTAAAATCCATGATCCGCTCCTTGGTTCTGCTAATGGTGCAGGTAGTTCTCTGTCTGCAAGATTACGAATTTCCTCGCAATATGAAGTCTGTATCGTTGTTTGAAATCCGGCTGATGATGGAGGTGTCGTCCACAAACTTCAAAACAGAGTTTTCTCCATGTCAGGAGTTGCAATCTCTGGGTACATCCTCCCACAATCCAAAGACGTGCAGGTTAGGTGACTGGAGACTTGTCCAGGTGTACCCTGCCTCTGGCATCTAGCGAATGGCTCCAGCAACTCTCTAAGGGTAAGCAGTAATAAATAATGGATGGAGGGATACTGCCTAGTTTTCAGCCTCTTTTCAAAATAAAATGAAACAGAATCAAATGAGCATTTGTCAAAGGTATAGTTTGGACATTTTGGCAAAATACAAGTATTCGCTTTCTTGTTGCTGCTTCAGCCTTGTTGAGAAGATTGATACAACATTCATATCTGCACTTACAATACACTACAGCATTATGAGTCGATAAACAGCACATATTAGTCGATAAATTGTATTTTACAAACTCAGCTGAATATTTCTCTCTATATATGGTGAATTGTTGCTTAATATGAACCCCAGATCTCCAATTTGAACTTCTTCTTGTGAAGACACTGATAACTGGCAGGTGCATTTCTCAGTTTAAATGTTCACACTAAAGTCTGAGGATTAGATTATATTTTCCAAATGTAAATTTGTCCTTTTAGCACTATAAAACATAGACGCCAGTGAGATCCAGAGTACGGGGGAAAGCCCCATCTGATATCTCTAAACATCAGCAAATCACACTGGAACTACATCAGACTCCAAGAAAAACAAACTAAACTGAACTTTAATTTTTTTAGGGAGAACTATCCCTTCAACCAACCACAGTGATCTGTCTCTGGCGTGTAGCGGAGGTATCTGGGTCACAGCAGTAAACATAAATACAGCTGCTCAGAGCTGGTGAGAGCAGGATAACAGGAGCTGTGTCTCCAATTAGAGAGCATGATCCATGGCCACAAACACAGCTGGGTCAAACCATCACAAGTGTGTATGTGTGTGTGTGTGTGTGTGTGTG
>NC_060165.1:3498237-3515123 GCF_021292245.1 Micropterus dolomieu | reverse complement strand
TCACCAGTTTTTCAGTCTGGATCTTGAAGTCCCCCCCCCCCCCGGACTACTATACAAGCAATATATATATATACTCTTTATTATTTATTACGAGGAGTACATTATGATTCTCACTATAACTTAAAATACATGCCTTTTTACTTCTTTTAAACAAACAACAACATTGTATATCCACTATCTCATTGTCTTAAATGTAATGGCTTATATAGGAACATCATCCTTCTGACCTAAGATGGTGAAAGACATCAGTAAATCAATGACGCTCAGAGATCAATTCAAACTTTCTGTTGTTGGCGATCTTGTCGAGTCTTGTCTATTCTTTACCTGTATTTGTCCAGTTGTTCTGTCCTTGTTCTTAGCTGTGATGTTTATTCCTGTGTAAGTACAGTGAGAGCAATGAAAGACACACAGTCAAATTCCTTGTATGTGCACACATACTTGGCAAATAAAGCTGATTTTGATTCCAATTCTGATATGATTCTTTAGATCATTTAGTGTCTTCCCTGTTTATGAGCACCACATGTCTTCCTGAATCTTTCTCTCACAAATTCAGAGCAGACTGACTGTGCTAGTCCGCCGTCTGGACTTTGGGCCAGGCAGCAGCCGGAGGCCGACGCTTAGGACTCCTCATTTACTAGACTGAGCTGATGACCATCTGCATGAGCGTCTGGAATTCATTAGAGAGACGATGAAAGGGCTGCCACAAAGGAAGACACATGAACACACACACACACACACACACTCTTTTTGAGACCTCGATTGAGACATGAAATATCCTGTGAAAGAAGTTAGCCTAGACCGGAAAGATTTTCTCATTTTTCTAGCCTTGTGAGGACACTTTTGTATAGGCTGAGAACACACACACACACACACACACACACACACACACACTTTTATGACCATTAAGTCATTAACAGAAACAGTAAGACATTCCCAAAGCTCAGAACAACAAATAGGCTTATTCTGAGGGGAAACAATAGACAGACACTGTCTGCCCTTCCAAGTGAACGTGTGTGTGTGTGTGTGTGTGTGTGTGTGTGGCCCCTGCAGACCTATCCACCTCCAGTTTTGCATCCCTGATAACTTCATCTGTGCGTCATCAGCAAGTCCTTCCTGCCTGAGGGGATTTACACACATGAAACACACAAACTCATCCAGTCTCTAACAACAGACACACACTGGTAGAGTTGCACATGGGAAAACTGTCATCGCCCCGCCTTCTTTCCCCCTATGAAAAGCCACTGACTGTCTGGAGGACAGGAGTCTACTGTGTATGTGATCCTCCTGATCCAAGACCAAGCTGTACGAGCCTGTGATTGTGACCAAACTATGTCTAATAGTGTCATAAAACTGTATGCATGATGTGTGGGTACTCGTGTTGAAACACAAATGGGTGAAAGGTGCTGCGTGTTGCGGCTCAGACGTCTGTAATCAACAGATGGCGATCTCCCAGATGTTTGTGGGGGGGTTCTCGCAATCCCTGAGGATCATTCACTTCGTGTTCCCATGAATCAGAGGATGTTAATGATGGGAAATGTCAGTGTCAGCAACGTTGTCCACACCTCAACATCTGCCTGCCATGCATGGTAAAACGTGCCTCTTGTTGATTGGTCTGTGTAATACAGGTTTTGATGGGTACCCATTGACCTGGTGTTTCCACTGGTTTCTTAAAGGAGCGGACACTGCCAAAAGATCCTAATCTGGTTCAATCAAATAGTGGAAGTTTTACATTTTTAAAGTATGATTACTGTATCTTACTGTAATTGTGCTGCTTTTAAAGGGGTGTATGTGTGTGTGTGTGTGTGTGTGTGTGTGTGTGTGTGTGTGTGTGTGTGTGGGGGGGGGGGGGGTTATAACCTTGTACAGCAGTAAAACTGAAACATGGCTACCATCTGTCAGACTTCCATGTTCCGCGCTGACATCTGGCCTGTCTGTGGTTGCCTTTGTGTGTGTGTGTGTGCGTGCATGCAGGGGAAAAGGGCCAGTACTTAATGGCATCTCCAAACAAAAGTGGATGCAGGGATCTTTTAAAGACGGCAGCTTCTAATGCACAAATGTGAATTTTAAGGATTTTGGTAACCAGAAGTCACGGAGTGAGAGTCAGTAAATTGATCTGAGACATCTGGGACATGCTGTAAGGTTTTTTTAATGGATTGTAGGAGTGAAGGTTCTGAAAAGCCATTGTTGAGTCCAGCTTTCTGTGGACAGATTGCTCGGTAGCTGCTGTTGAGGAAACCATATAACACTCTGCTGACTGGTATTGATTTGTCACGTCCTGTGAGCAGAGCAGTGAGAGAGCGTATACTCGGGTCAGGAATGTCATTAAAAGTCAGTGTTAAATGTCAGTGTAATTGAAAATAAGGGGTTACAAGTAAATATAATTGTTAAATATGCTACATTAAGTTGGTATCTAAGCTTTGATTTTAGCAGAAGAGCAGGAGAAATTGTGAGAAAGAGGATAAGATCAAGGTATTTGGCCTTATCTGATCTCAGATAATAATCCATTTCCATCCATTTTCACTGTGTAGTTCTTCTGAATGGTACTGTATTTTCCTAAACATGTTAAGGCTTGGCTAAGTTGGCTTCACTCATGGAGATAAGGTAAATTCGAGCATAGATTTCTCACAGAAGTCAACTTTGGTCAACTCTGAGACACAAATCTGTGCCTCTGGAAAAAAACAAACCAACAATGTCCAAAATGTCCAAATGTCTGTGTTTTTGCGTGCAAGGACATGCAAATAATCCCTGTTCTTCTTTCTGGACATCTGCATTTTAAGCATTAAAACATTTTCACCTTTTAAAATAGTTGTCTTTAACAAGGAGAATGTTAACTGTGCTTCCATTGGTTTTTACAAGCATTTAGCTTACAAATGGAATCTGTGCCACTAGCTTCAATGGAAGTAATATTGTAAGTAGGGCTAGGCACGTTGACGCGATTCTCACAGAAAATCATGCGATTAATCGCGATTAAAAATTTGAATCATTGCCCTGCACTAATTGTAAGTTACTCACATATGCTCCAGGAGACCTATTCGCTTCGTAAGGTCCATCCTGATGAAAACGCCTATAGTGCGTGTATAAGCCCATACATGTGCTCGTGCATGAAAGGGGGGGGTGTATCTGTGTGCACTGAGTGCTGGAATGTTGATAAGTGTATTGTGGGAGTGAAATTGTTCCCTGTGGTCATTATGTACTGCTGCCCCTGCTCGTGTGCAGGTCCCGAGCAGCAGCAGCAGCTAGGGGAGATAGGAATGTAATCACACCGCCGCTGCCGATAAATATTGATTTGGTTGTTAGGTTTTAGCCCAGAGGAGTAAGTCGAGACTGTGAGTGTCGCGTATTAGCCACTTTTGGGCATTAATAACGACAGAGCAAGAGGGGGTAGGGGGCATTTTTAGGCAGTGACAGAGCGGCTTTCAGACCAGATCTCACAGTCACTGTTTACCTCTGGAGTGCAAGGAGCCAGGGGAGTGGGTGTTTGTTAGTGCGTGTGTGTTTGTGTAAGTGCAGGATGTCTGAGTAGATCTGCAGTATGCCCAAAATATGACAAATTTGTCTCCAAAGGAGACAACAAGTGTGTGTGTGTGTGTGACTGGGAATGATTATCTCTGTGAATGTCAATGCATTGATTTAGGAATTAGGGAAAGTAAATGGCCATGGTGAGGCTCGTCAACCCAAAACAGTGTATAGTATTGTGTGTGTGTGTGTGTGTGTGTGTGTGCCAAAAGAAAAAAGATAGCAGTGTCAGCCTCAGCCGCTAGATGCACTGTAGACTGCATGGCATAAGAGAGGTGAATCATTGCTTTAATTAAGTGGAGGAGGGCTGAGCCGTGTCTCATTAAACGGCTTGTGGAGGAACATTTAAACTTGCCTGCTCTACACCAGCTACTGGGACCCTTTACTGAACAACTGGGAGGGATTTTCCACTCCTCCCCCACCTCCTCCTCTTCTTCCTCCAATCTCTGGATTTTGACTTAGTCTTTTCACTAAAGAAAAGGAATAATTCACCTGGGGATACTCTTTAAACACTGCTAAATGTCATCAGTCTTTGCTGTTCTGGCCATTCTAGAAGGGATTTTGTGATACAGCGCTGCAATTAGCTTTTGCAGTGTACCTACTTTCTTCCTACTTTATGCCCCATCTTGCTCTACTTCAGTTAGAGATTTCCTTCCTTTCTAGAATATCGAAGAGCAATCAATCAAATTTGAGCCAAGGCCTTTCCTTTAAGGGGTTTGACTACAAATGTATAACAAAAAGCTTGCCTTACAAACTGGGGGTTGTGCAGACACCCAAAATGCAAAGTCTATTGTCAAAGTATTTTAGGCTTTTTTGATTAGAAGCTATTTTTCAGCTCTTTTGTGCTGCTCACATCAATGTCTTGACAGTTTCCACCACAAATTCTGTTATGGAAAGTGAAATTACTTTTCTTTCACAATTGCTGACATGACAATTAAAATTGGTGGAGAGTAAACCATTTTGGCAGTTCTACCCGATTAACTGTGCAGCCAAACACAATTTCCCCCATCATTCACAACTTCTTCACGTTTTCCCACATCACTTTTCCCACATCACTTCCCTCTCTCCTTCCCTTCATGCATCTCTCTTTCCCATTATCCATCCATCTGGGCTCAGTGTCGGTGGAGTTTTTCCACACAGGGTTATTTTGCCAGCGTGGCCAGTTTGGCTCGTGGAGCTGGTGGATGCTGCCACTGGCCTTGCTGCTGCAGACTCCCTGGCAAGGCATGGCAGCACAGAGCCTGCTCAGCTGACCGCGGCGGCAGAGACTCAAAGACTCCTCTCATGTCCCTCCAGAGGGGTCAGGGCGGACACGTTGGCAGAGCCATGCAAACAAAATCTCCTCATCACTGATTTAGCAAGAAGTGGGCAAACACACACACACACACACACACACATTACCCTCAATAAACCTTGAAGTTAAAGCTGTGGAGTGGTTTGACAAGGGAATCTTGCTGCACAAATGAGTTTATTCTCTAAGAAAGTTAGCTTTTCCCCTTGGGAGCATAATTAAGCTCACAGCTGTTTGCCTGTTAACTTGGCCTGTAAGTGGCGCTAGAGATAAGCTCATATTAGGTGCGTTTGACTTCATGCGGCGCTGCGCAGTGCTGACTCAACTTGACGCTTGATGCTGGACTTAAAATAAGGCATGCTGGTTAGAAATTGATCATTGATCACATTAAAATCTTGTGGGAGCAAGGCAGCTGCAGGCGCTGAGTCCGGTGGCTGCAGTTGCTTTTCTCCGGCTGCACAAAGTTGGAACCACCTTTTGCCTGATCTCGCGCAAATTGTTTGTTGTAAATGCCACGAGACCAGTCATTGATCTCAGCTCACAGTAAGCTCACGCAGGTAGAATGTGTCTGACTTGATGGACACCGTTTTTGTACCCCGCCCCTGCAGTCACCTGCAGCTCATGTTAGACTATCATGTCACCTCAAACTCACCTAGTGTCTAAAGCTGAAAAGATTTATCCTCTGAGTGAGCATGAGTATTATTCTCATTAGATTTTTGACATTCTCAAGGATCAACGTAATTAATTTATTATTATTAACACAAGGTTGTAGCACAAAATGGAAATATATAATATACTGAACAAAATTATAAACGCAACTCTTTTATTTTTGCCCCTATTCATCATGTATCTATAAGTGTTGCATTTATAATTTTGTTCAGTGTATGAATGAATATGAACCAAAATTCCAGCATCAAATGTTTTCAGAAGCACATTTTGGTGTACTGCTTTAGCTGTAATTTAAGAAAGTTTGTGACCAGGCCTGAAAACGGACAAAACACTGTTCTAACTTGCATGTGTCTCTTAGCGCTTTCTCATAGTCAAACACTGGTGGATTCTGACACACAAATTTACACAAATTACAGCACTTATGCTCTTAACAGCTGCATCCTCTGATCGTATCAACATCAAATTTCAAGATCAAAGTGTGAAACCAACAAAGCCAATCTTTGGATGTGCCAGTAGTAGGGTAAAGAATTAACCCAATTTAAACCAAATAGTTTAAACCAAACACATACACACACACACACACACACACACACACACACACACACACACTGCATTCGCAATCTCCCACCTTCCCTCCACTGTAAACGTAGCGTCTGTGGTGCTGGGTCTGGCCCGGTTACACCAGGACACACCATGTCTGAACATTGCCCTAGGGATGGAGAGCAGGAAAAGAGGGATAAGGGGAAAGAAATATAAACAGAGGAAGAGGAGGAAGGCACAGGAAGCAATGGCAGCAGTGGAGAGAATGGCGGTCACGCAAGGGCGTCGAGGATGCAGAGTCCAGAAGACACAATGAGCAGATGGGGAAAAAAAAATAATTCCCAGAACTAATGGACAGTATTAAACCAGAGGAGAAATGACTGACTGTAATAAAGCTTGAATAAATGAAAAGATCTACAGATTCAGGTTTTTTCCTAGTTCTTTTTAACCCTTGTTGGAGACTGGTTTGTTTTCTCTTTGGCTTTTCTGAAGGCAGAAAATGTGTGTGGAAAATTGCTAGCTTTCACTCCTTTCACTGACTTTCCCATAATATCAAACTATTCTTTAGGACTGTCGCCTCTGCTTTTGCTGGAAGAACAGCTCTCTCAAACTAGTAGAACTCACTGTAAAATACAGTACAGAGGCTGCTTTACAGTAATTATACTAATGTATCAAAATGAATGTTTTTATGTCTTGTTGACATCAAAATGCTACAGTACACGTAGCACCTTTTAAAAGACAAGTTGTTTGTGAGTCTGCTTACTGTACTGGATAGTTGGAGCCGGGCTCCAGCCAAACCACGTCCAGACAAGCACAGCAGAACGTCATAATACCAGAGGGTTAATGACAGCTGTCTGCTCCTATGATGTCTACTGTAGTCTGCTTCACTGTTCTTCTCTTATCTTCTATCCTCTTCTCTGTCCAGTGACTGGAACATTTAGAAATCCCCCATGTCCTCTTTTTAGCTTTTGGATGGATATGAATGGACCAGTAGAGGTTATTGGACCTGGTCCTGGATTATGGAAGTGTATCATAGATTTACCACAGATGTGTAGCCTCTATAACCTTTCTAGATTTGCAGCAAATATTATCCCTCTTAACCGTACATTATGATATTTTTGATAACTTTTTTGCTGCTTGATTATAGTGCGTTAGTTGCTTCCGTAACTGTTTAAATGGTGACTGAATAATTTTATACCAGAGCATTCATACAGTTTACGTGCTCTGGCACTGACTGAGGGTCTGAGGCTGCTTTCAAAGAGTGAGTAATTGTAGTCTGGTATGAATGGTCACACACTGGGATGAATGTGTGTTCAGTACTCTGCATCATACAAGGGGTTTTTGTGCAAAGCTGATATTACTTGATCCTCTCATCTTCTCTCCTCTCTTCTCTGGCTTTTCCTGTCCCTTTTTCTCATCTCTGCTTTGATCCTGATCCTGTGTTTCATCCTCAACTCTCCTGTGGTCCCTCATGTTGTAGCCCAGGTGCTTTCACCAGGCAACCCAGGAGAACCTCAAAGTAATCTGTCACTCTACGCCTGAGAAGGCCCATCTGTCCTGCGCTTGTGTGTATGTGGGGAGAATTGTACATGCACCCGAAGGTTATTTTTCTGCATGCTTCATGAATCACCAGTGAGGGTGATTAGGAGATATTTAAGAGGACTGGCTGGGCATCTGTTAGCTGCTGATGGAGGCGGAGAAAGGATGGTAGAAAGAGGAACAAAGAATGATAGAGAGAGATGGCAGAGCAGGGGGTAAAACAAATGCACAAAGCTTTAATACCTTCCTCCTACTACACGGCTTGCTATGCTGGTGGGATGGGGTTGCCATGGTGATGGGGAAGGAGGGCCGCAATGGGAGCAGAGAGATGTCCCGGTTGGCTGGGGTCTGCCCAACAGAGTAGCGTAGCAGAAGTGTGACTTCTGACAGTGAGTGTGTCTGGAAGCTTTGTTGGAGTCTATTTTCACCTCAGCGTCTAAGTGTGGGGGTTTGAACACATCTAAAATGGTAGGAGACGAAGACGATGAATAAATTATGGCTAAAGTAAAAGATATGTCTGTATTTACCATCACTGTCATGTGAAAACCCTCATCTCGTCAACCTTTCAGAGACTGCTACAGCTTTGTTTACTGGATAACCACGGTGCATTTTTGAGTTTATCCAATGGGGTTTGAAAGGGTTTCATTAGCCCAAGTACATATCATTTTCTCAACCCAAAGAGAACAGAATGATCCTGTAATTGGGGTTTAAATATAAAAATGACCAAATTTGGAGTCAAAAGGTTTCCATGGGGCGTTGGCAATTTAATAGCTAGAAAAGGAAATGAGGTTTGGATGAAATAATTAAAGATGATACAAAAATCTGTGCAAAGCATGCATGTGTGTGCTGTAACATCCTTATTTACCTCAACTTCAGAGGGCCTTTTTGAATAACTGTTATAGTAGAGACATGCCTTTACTGCAAATTCTTCCTGCTTTTATAAGTGTATTTTATGATATGTTACTGAGACTTTTCCCTGTTTTCTGATTCATCCTGTTTTATTTTGGTGTTGCAGTTGCTTGCTGCTAATGCAAACGTCAACACTTCCTCCATGTTTCCCTTATTTAATTCAACCTAATGTACATTTCTACAGCACCAATATACATTATTACAATAATGGTTGTGCCAGAATCACTACTCTGTCACTCTTTTTATGAAGAAACTGAGCTTGGTTCTACCTTGCTGGTTTTTGTGATCAATTTTAAGCTCCTGTCAAATATTCAACACTTCCTGCACAAGTGTTTTAGAGTAGTAGCGGCTAATGGAACCGCTAGCCTCAAGCAGAGATGAGGAGTGACCTACAGAGGTCTGATAAGATCACTTTTTCACACCCCGAGATTTCAACCTCAGCCAGCGCTGACTTTGAGGATTATTTTGAGGAGCAACAAAAGGCTTTACACAGCTTTTTCCACATAAGCAGCATAAATACTCCCCATGGCCTGTAACATTCTTTTATGTAAATTATTTGAATGAATTTGATGTAAAATGTGTAAAACCAGTGCAATTCCCCTTTAAGAACCAGTTTGAGAAATAATGGAAATGGAAACAGTATATGTGATAGTATTTTTAGTGTTGTGGAAATGTACATTATGCTGAATGTACCCTTGTGAACACAATTTTTCACCTTTACCAGGGCTTTGTTAGGGACCAGCCTTGATTTGTTTGTTCAGGACACACCTCTAGCTATTATTTGAGAATGCATGCTTACTGTCCATTTCTCAGCCTTTATATCTGCCTGTATCTCTCCATGTCCACCTCTATATTTTCTCTCAGATTCTGAATTGTGATGACTTGGACACATGTTATCTGTCTCTGTGCCATCCTGAATCGATATCCCATACATCCTCCTGCTGCCAAGTCATGGCCGTAGTCAGCTGTAGATTTGACTGACAGACAACAGAGACACCTAAGATTGCACTTTGTATCCATGCTCTCTGTCTCTCAGGGTCCAGGAGCTCAGTGAATCATGCTCAGTCACTCACACACACTAACACATGGGCATTCAGGGCCATAATTTCCCCTACTATCTATTTTAAGAGGATTTGCAGTCCTAGAAAAAACACACACTATAATTTGGTGGTGCATAACTGCAGTGTTGCAAGAGCAGGCAGCATTAAAGGTATCTCAGTGCACTGACAGAGAAGGCCAGACAGAGAGACAGACATAGCAGGACAACGCACATCCTTCATTTATCCCTCATTCAGTTTAATGCTATGTTCTTGCAAATTAGCTCTTTGCATTTCCTGCAAGTTGCTCTATAAAAATAAAAATAACACCATCCACTGAAATTGCTGTAATGGCTCAGTCCTCACATGGAGACAGGCGCATTTGGCTGCCATACTGTCAGTGTGTGTCCTCTACTCAGGATGACGCACAGCAATAAACAAACGAAGGCTGCATTCGATGGCGTGTCCTCCCGTCTTCCTGTTTCTGTGTGGGCGTCTGCGGGAAACAAAAGATTAAACAAGTGGACGGAAACATGGCCCTTCATCTTCCTCCATGTTCTGTTTGTCTCTCCGTGTGAAAGTGAGGCGTTGTGACGGTTATAAAGAAGTGAGAATAGTAGCGGGCAGCTGTTGTGTTAAAAGCTGAGAGCTCATCTATTTTAGTGTGATGTGGAAACACAGAAGAATTTTAAGCTTTTTTTGTTCACTTGGTAAGTGGTCTGTACTTGTATTGTGCGTTGCAAGTCTTCCGACCAGTCAAAGCACTTACACACCACGTCACATTTGCCCTTTCATACACTGAGCCCAACTGCTCAAAACAGAAACTAGTAAAGTGATTTTGGGAAATTTTGGGAAATACACTCATTTGTCATATCTCGTCTGTTTATTCTGTACACAAACAAGAACGTAAAAATGGCAATTTATGGTTTTACAGACAGGCTAGCCGTTTCTCCCTGCTTCCAGGATAAGCTAACTGCCTGCTTAAACTCTGGCTTATTTAGTGTACAGACAAGTGAGTGGTTTAGGCACAAAAACAACTTAAGTAGGTATGATAGTTCCATGAGTTCAGTTATACACGTTGCATTAATTAATTAATGTACGTAAGTTAAGAAGAACTCAACATTGACTATTGGTTTACACAGGAAATGAACAACAGTCTCCTTCGAGAAAGTCCTGTGTTTTTCAAACACTCAACCTTCTCCTACACTGACTTTTTGCACTCTTTATACTACGTCAACTGACTTCGAAGACACATCAAAACATTTTGGTTGAAGGGCCCCTCCAGAATTTATGTCAGAGTGGTAACTACAAGGTCATGGTTTGAAGTGTATGGCCACTGACCAGGCTGCTATATTTGATGTGTTGGGAATGAGAACGGTTTAGAAGTTAGCTACAATGGTAAACCCAGGGGGCTAGAGAGTGGCATCGATCTTTCTATATAACTCTTGACAAGAAAGTGAATAAACATTTTCCAGAAAATACAAAACTATTCCTTCAAGCAAATTAACTTCTGCTAAATACAAAAAATACAACTCTTTTGTCTGAGTTTTGGAGGATGATAATGAGAAAAGGGGGGCAGATAGAGACAATTCAAAATCACAGAAACCATTAGTGGTGGTATGCTCCGTGATTATGATTACTTCTACTTGCCAAGAGAATCTGGCCAGATCACTATTATATTAATCTATGTACCAGCGCCAGATTTTTAAAGGGCGGTTGAGAACTAAAATAAAACACATCAGCTGATCAACCTGGGGGATGTTAACTCTTGTGACTTGTCACATTACAGAGTCATAAGCCATTCCAACTCCTGAAGGAAAGGCCGACTTTCCTGTATAAACACTGAAGTCCACTGTATAACCACAGTTACTGTCTGCCAGCACAAAAAGCTTCAAGCCTCATTTGATGGCTTTTCCTTTTATGTACTGCCTGAATTTTGTCTGGGCCTTATTTGCAACCAACCTGTCATCGATGCTGATGTTTTGACTTATGTTAAGACAGGTCTTGCTGTTATCTTTGCCTCCATTGTGAGGTCAGCTAAGGGATATTTTTGTCATTTAGAGATTTTTTTCATTTCTTTTTTGTGGGTGTTAGTACACAGGGTTTTGACCAGGGTTTCTGTGAGAAACTTGCTGGGAAGAATTTATTTTGTGGTTCTCCAGGAGCCAGCTTTCTGGGACCTATAGCTGTTTACATTGCCAAGTAGGAACATGTCTTGTCATTTCTCACTACCAAGTGGCAACCTTGGGTCTGAAAAGTGAAGCCATTGCGGAAGTGCCTAAAACCTGCATTCTTTCTAATGGCCAGCAGGGAGAGACTCCACTGGTTGCAAAAAAAGAAGTCCTTAATGGCAAAATGACCCTACTTCCCACTTGATTTATTACCTCAGTAACCACTTTCCTAATGAGTCTCAGTCTCTAGTTTCATGTCTTCTTCAATACAGCATGATGTTCATTTAGTAAATTATGGTCCCATTTAGAGGAAAATAGATGATAAAACAGGGTATGCTTTAGGGCGTGCATATCTTGTGATTGACAAGTTGCTACCATCAGTGTGTGTCAAAAACACAGCAAAAGTGCCCTCTTGAATGGCTCTTAAATAAAACAACATAATGTGCCCTCTATGGTGTCCCTTTGTGAAAGAAAATGTGATGCAGTTCCCCCCTAAAGCAATGGTTTTCAAAGTAGGGTCAGGAGACCCCCAAGGGTCCTTGAGGGGAACTCCAGGGGATCCCCAGTAAAAAGGGGAATAATTTATCTTCACTATAATTCCATCCATAAGTAACTCAATGACAGAATGTATGACTATTTTGGCCATGGGTTTCAGACACTTTCTGTAATAAAACTTCTAAAAGCAAAAACCATATCAGTGGGGCAACCCTGGGACTAAATCTTATCAAATGGGGTCTGTGGTCTAATTTGTGTCAGTTTAGGGGTCTTTGGTGTGAAAAGGTTTGAGAATCACTGCTCTGGAGTGCCCCAATGTTTGATAAAATACAATGCAGTGCCCTAGTAGGTGCCCTTCTAATGGAAAAATTGGCAGGCTGTGCCCTCTAGGGTGCCCATTTGAGTAAGAAAATGTGGTTAAGAGCCCTCTAAGATGTCACTATGTGCAAAAAAATTATGAAAGGCCCTCTGCAGGGACGGATTACCCCATGGGCCTACTGGGCATGTGCACAGTCCAAAATCCCAAAGGGGCCCATAGAACTATTGCAGAAGTTTCGTTTCCAGGGACACTCGAGAATACCAGTTGTCTAAGCTAGCCTCGTATTCGCTGCACTGTGCAGTTGAAAAAACTCACTTAATGGCACAGCATTTAACGAACTGTGAAATTTTCAGTTCATGAAAGTTACTTTTAACATTTCTCTTCTTCTCTCCATCTTCTAAGGTCGCTTCTGCATTGCAGTAGATTTCTAAATGCTCTGGACACAGCATAGATCTCCCCAATCACTTTAGTAAATCGGTGCTATTTTGCCACCATCATTAGTGCAGTGCAATGCACACAGTTCACTATCTAATAACACAGCTTGAGTTGGAGAGGAGAGTCAACATGTCTGTCAGCAATGTAGTTCAGCAAAACAGTAAAGAGTTGTTTGTATAGTTAGCATTAGATAAATAAGTAGATAAAACATCTAATTATTGCTTTTATAATTTTTCAAAATAACAGTGTTTCCTTGATACATTACCAAAACCATGGATGGATTATAAGAATAGGTGCCGGCTTGTTGTAACGGCTGAACAGTGCACTGCATGATGTAAGTCGCTATAGACATCCAATTCAGAGATATTATTAAAAGTATGAAGTGAGTGCTTTTGTGATTATAGACAGCTGATAGGACCTTATAGCATTAAAAAGTGATAATGTCTCCATTTTGTGTTTACAATTTGTGAACCCGCTGCCCCTCTTTGTATCACTGAACAAATCAGAGAAGTGGACTGTGATTTAGAGGTCCGGAACCAGGCTACGACTTTTTGTTGAAGGTGTTTAGAGCTTTTCACATCACCCTTATTGATGCATCATACCTGAACTCAAGTAACACTTCAACTTCTGCACACAAACCGCAGATCACCTAAAAAAGAAAACACCTCATCAGTGGTGAGGGTATGTGTGAGCGGAGAGGAATTGCAAGTATAATGAAGGGGGGATGGAGAAGGAAGCCAAAAAGGTAATAGGTTCATTTCGTTTGGAGGCATAATGAGGAATTGATTTCCCTAAATGTAAGCGGAGATGAAAGCAAAGTGGCACCTCGCTGCTGAGATAGCACTGGCCTCCAAAGGAAGTAATGAAGAAGAAAATGACAACATGCATTCCTGAATGCACGGAGGGAATTCGCACGCTCCACATGTGGCCATATTGCTGACACAGATAGGCACACACACTATTAAGTGTAGCAGCAAGCTTCTTTTTTTTTACCTGTCTGGAAAACAATTTAAGGTAATGAGAAAGACTGCAGAAATTTTGTGACTCATCTTGTTATCTTTATAATGCAGTGTGCATGTTACCATATTCACACACATTAAAATGCATGGACACACACTTATGGACTCCTAGTGGCTGTGCAAATTTAATTATTCATGTTTTATGCCCATTGTTGGCCGTGTACACACAAACAAACACACCCAAACACACACACACACACACACGCACACACACACTTAAATCCAGCTTTACACACACACCATGTTAAGACACACACACTTTGAACTTATTTTAGACTGTGGACACACATTCTTATCCCCACACACTCCAAACCACTCTAGCTGGAGCACATAGCAGCAGTCTATACACACACAGTCACATCATCCTCATCCATACACACATTTTCTAACTATTTTCAGCTGTGCAAAGCTATTTAGGTACACACACATTCACTCCTACACACACACACCTAATCCATAGGATCATTTTGTATCCATTTTCAAACACGCACACACACACTAAATTTAAATCTATTTCCAAATACACACTCATACATCATTCCAAACCGTATGCACTCATTTTAAACCCATTTTCAATGTGCATAGACACACACACTCAACCACAAACACAAATACATTCATTTGTGTGTGTGTGTGTGTGTGTGTGTGTGTGTGTGTGTGTGTAGCTCTCAGCAGACCCAGAGTAGCAGACAGTTGCAGTATCTCAGTTAAAGTGTACCGACACACACACACACACACTTCCCCTCTGCTCCCTGCTGATTAAGGCTTTTATAATTACAGCCCTCAGAGTGCCCAACTTGTTCGCACTTCAAAGCCGGCCGGCCATGATTGGAGGAGGAGAGGAGCTGCAGCGTTATACAAGAGCTGTCCTATCATTTCTTTCCAATCAATCTGTCATCATCTCTTTTCTTTTCTTTTTTTTCCCCCCCTCTTTCCTGCCTAACCTGTATTTGTGGTCTTATCCTCTCTGAAAGAAACTCATGAATACAAGTATATACAAGAAATTACACACAAACACAAACACATGCACACTTCAAATAGGTAAACTTTAAGGCACAGTTTGGAATTTTTTATGTTAATGCTCATGGAAGTCGAGTAGTTTCTCTTTCAATAAATAGTTTTACACACACAGTGACACAGTGCTATGAGTGATTTAAATCCAAAATCCTCTTTCACTGCAGAAAAGCATCCCCTCTGCATGATTCAACATCAATAAGAGACCTCAAAACAGTCAACAGTTGAGTAAAATTAAGAACTTGGTTGTTTTCTTGTCCTCATGCATACATTTAAGACTTTTGTCTTTAGCTTACGTTTCTGGCTCTTTCTAAACTGTAACAATTGCTCTAATTTAACTGAAAAACATTACATACTTACATATAAATCTCTGTTTTGTTCTGCTTTTTAGTTGACACTAACTGCTTACAGTATTATACAAGAATGTCACTGTATAGCTGAATGATATTGTGTATTGAACTGAGCTTTTTAGAATCAGATTTCAACAGTAGGTAACCAGGCTCCAGCCCCCTCTACTCAGGATAAGCAGGATATATATATATGTATATATATATACATACATATGTATATATATGTATATACATACATACATACATACATACATACATACATACATACATACATATATATGTGAAGGCTTTTAAATCTTCAATTTGAAAATGTGGTGAAAGTGCAGATTCTCAGGTACTAAGCTTTGAACTGTCACTGCATTGCTGACTCATGTGACTTTTCTGTGGGGCTTGGAGCGAGAGATTGTAGTACAGAAAGCGGCCGGGGCCGGGAGAACACAGAGTTGCTGCACACTACAGGTATGGCTAGCTGCAGGTGGGTGAAATCGGTCCATTACCAACCCTGTGTCCTCTCATGGCTCCTGGCATCACAGTGTGACAAGGCTGTTTGTGTCTTAATTTATGGGGATGAAATGTGTTTGGGAGGACTTTGGATGGAGCACAGTGCAGATTTTTTTTGGAGTGCCACCTTATGTCCCGCACCAATTTTGCTCCAGTACCACTCTGCTCTGGGCTGCTCAGTTCTTTTAGATGCCAGACCTTGCTTTCAGCTAAAATTCAAATACATACACAGCGTTTTCCTTTTTTGGAGCAAGCAGTGAGAGATTTGAGTGAAGCAGGATGAAATCTGAGTTTAGCGTGGGGTGATATTGAGCGGCTTTGAGCGGGGGAGCGCAGGGAACGAATAGCTTGGTGAGCTGGAAATTCTCACCGCTCCGCTCACATGCTGTGGACAAAATGCATAGTCCTCTTAGTGCGCAAATATGCATTCTAAAATTCATCTGAAGCTAATCTCAGCATTTAGACAATAGAATCCATCCACCACTGCTCAGGAAGAAGAATAAAGAAGGAATTTTGCTATAAAACACAGAAGATACCCACTTGATTTGTCTAACTCAAGTCTCTGACTGCAGAAGCTTCATATTAGCTTCAGTCAAATTTCAGGATGCATTTTTCCACCAAATAAAGACTGAGAGTTTCTTACCATGTAGTTACTCTACAGAGGTAACATGTCACAGTAGGTATGCAGAGATGATTATATTGACCAATAAGTCTTTCAGTACTTAGTACAGAACATTAAGTATTGTTGTAAAACAGATTTAAAAGATAATATAAAGCCATCTTTTAAAGAAACTTTTTTTAAAGAATATATTTCTTGCAGGTCATTATTTATTTTCCAATAACAACTTACC
The DNA here is from genome assembly GCF_021292245.1 of Micropterus dolomieu. Lineage (NCBI taxonomy): Eukaryota > Metazoa > Chordata > Actinopteri > Centrarchiformes > Centrarchidae > Micropterus > Micropterus dolomieu. Next base: position 3,498,467 of record NC_060165.1, on the reverse strand, counting down.
AGCGGTGTGGAAAAAAACATGGTTACAGTCAGACCGTTCTCATCTCAGGGCGTCCAATACCAACGCTTTCTGAAAAAGTGTCACAACGTAGTGATTTGATACCAAAGGTAACCTTCAGCGTCTCTATAGCCATGTTTCCATCTAATTGTCATGCAAATTTTAAATGTGTTTCAAGTGGGCAAGTTGCCAGCTATGTCTCCGCACGTTATAGGAATATCCGTTGTTATGCC
>NC_060165.1:3467784-3498137 GCF_021292245.1 Micropterus dolomieu | reverse complement strand
ATACATACATACATACATACATACATACATACATACATATATATGTGAAGGCTTTTAAATCTTCAATTTGAAAATGTGGTGAAAGTGCAGATTCTCAGGTACTAAGCTTTGAACTGTCACTGCATTGCTGACTCATGTGACTTTTCTGTGGGGCTTGGAGCGAGAGATTGTAGTACAGAAAGCGGCCGGGGCCGGGAGAACACAGAGTTGCTGCACACTACAGGTATGGCTAGCTGCAGGTGGGTGAAATCGGTCCATTACCAACCCTGTGTCCTCTCATGGCTCCTGGCATCACAGTGTGACAAGGCTGTTTGTGTCTTAATTTATGGGGATGAAATGTGTTTGGGAGGACTTTGGATGGAGCACAGTGCAGATTTTTTTTGGAGTGCCACCTTATGTCCCGCACCAATTTTGCTCCAGTACCACTCTGCTCTGGGCTGCTCAGTTCTTTTAGATGCCAGACCTTGCTTTCAGCTAAAATTCAAATACATACACAGCGTTTTCCTTTTTTGGAGCAAGCAGTGAGAGATTTGAGTGAAGCAGGATGAAATCTGAGTTTAGCGTGGGGTGATATTGAGCGGCTTTGAGCGGGGGAGCGCAGGGAACGAATAGCTTGGTGAGCTGGAAATTCTCACCGCTCCGCTCACATGCTGTGGACAAAATGCATAGTCCTCTTAGTGCGCAAATATGCATTCTAAAATTCATCTGAAGCTAATCTCAGCATTTAGACAATAGAATCCATCCACCACTGCTCAGGAAGAAGAATAAAGAAGGAATTTTGCTATAAAACACAGAAGATACCCACTTGATTTGTCTAACTCAAGTCTCTGACTGCAGAAGCTTCATATTAGCTTCAGTCAAATTTCAGGATGCATTTTTCCACCAAATAAAGACTGAGAGTTTCTTACCATGTAGTTACTCTACAGAGGTAACATGTCACAGTAGGTATGCAGAGATGATTATATTGACCAATAAGTCTTTCAGTACTTAGTACAGAACATTAAGTATTGTTGTAAAACAGATTTAAAAGATAATATAAAGCCATCTTTTAAAGAAACTTTTTTTAAAGAATATATTTCTTGCAGGTCATTATTTATTTTCCAATAACAACTTACCAGCGGTGTGGAAAAAAACATGGTTACAGTCAGACCGTTCTCATCTCAGGGCGTCCAATACCAACGCTTTCTGAAAAAGTGTCACAACGTAGTGATTTGATACCAAAGGTAACCTTCAGCGTCTCTATAGCCATGTTTCCATCTAATTGTCATGCAAATTTTAAATGTGTTTCAAGTGGGCAAGTTGCCAGCTATGTCTCCGCACGTTATAGGAATATCCGTTGTTATGCCAAGTTCTGCATGCATCCCGAGAATAGCATGCACCTCCAGATAATGCTATCTGGAGTATCTGAAAAGGACCTTTAAGAGGTGAATGCATAATTCGGCAGAACAGATGATGAAGGCTACCTGCCGAGATTTGCATCCACCTCTTTTTTTCAGCACAAATGAGCATTACCAGCTGCGAGGTGCGTGAAATTCTCGGCAGGCATGTAGAACTCTGCACAACCGGGCAAGACGCCGACAGCAGAAACAGCTGATCAGTCGTGAGTTACAAGTTTGCTACGTCAGAACTTATTCAGAAAAAGTGTTTCCATCTCCCATTTAGCGCATTTACTGTTTTTCGTAAAAGGCAAAAACCACCTGAAGCTAGCGTAAAAACTTTTGCGAAATTAAGGAATTTTTTTCCCCGAATTTTGCCGTTTTCATCAACCTTTTATAATGCGATACTTCAAAATGCGCATTGAAAAACGTTGATGGAAACACGGCTTATGGGACACACCAGATGCGTCTCTACGAGACGCTCTGGGGCGTCTTATACAGACCAGAAGTGTTAGCTAGCTAGCTAGCTACGTTCATGTTAAAGGTGTTGACAGCCCACCGAAGCCCCCTACCCTTACCACAACCATCAGAAATGTTAGTATCTAAAGTCACTGACTTTATGCATGTCGACTAGCTAACCCTACCTGTTAGCCGATTTGCACAACTGTAGGGTTACTGACGTAGCAAACATTTCATACGGACTCTGAAGGGTACCTTTAGCATAAAATACTGACACTTTGTCACGCTGTCTGAAAACGTCAGTTATGACGCCCTGAGATGAGAATGTGTTGTTATAGTTGTATGGAGGATCTTATCTGGGGCGTTGCTAGACATAAAGCTCTGCTAGGGCACAGCCCCCCCCCCCATCGCCGACATACATTTTTGAAAGTGTATGAAATGCGTTAGGATGTGCTTTACCAGCTTCCCTTGCTTAGCCCCCCATATTGCTGGCACTGCCATGTCGGAAAGGGCTTTGACTGGAGCATGATCACACATACCTATGTCACCATCAGAGCCAGTCCTGACCTCCCTGGGGCCTAATACAAATTCTGCTATGGGACTCGCCTACCTGACTTGTGAGCCATGTCAACAATTTGCCATTGCTGTACTGTCACACCTGACACCACAGTGTTCTCACTACAACCCTCCCTCCTTTAAAACAATCTGTCTCTGTAATAAGCCTGACTGGAAACCTCTTCTAGAAAAGTCCAGTGCTGGTTTGAATGGACCTCTGCACACCAACTCAGTCTTCCTGAAGTCTGTTAACACCCAATCTGCTGGGTCATTTGGTGGAGCAGCAACTGTTCCATTAGGGTCTGATCTGCTTGAATCCAATGCTGGTTGCACATCTCTGGCTGTGCTCAAACTGGCTGAGGCTGTTTCACCTGGGTCTGTGTAACTTGCTAAAGACGTCTGGACTGGGTCTGTGCTATTAGCCTAATGACTTAGGTTAGATATCGATCAAATGTGCTTGTACGGGCTGAGGCTGGAGGCTGATCCAGCATCTACTCTAATGACAAACTTAAGCATATCCCCTGTAAATTATAGATAACAATACTTACTATATAAATGTTATCAGCTCCATCAGGCCCATTCAAACTGGATCCCCCAGGTTTCATTTAATACACTTTCAAAGGTAAAATACTATTTATACTATGACTTGACTGAATGGGATGTTTATTATTTATTGAGAGATGTCCATCCATAGAGCCCAGTCTGCCCGGCTAATAAACAACCATCTTGCCTTAATCCAGAGTTGTAACTAAGCCTTGACTGAGAGACAGATAATCACTGTCTTGTTTTAAAATTATGGGTGCCTAAGAGGAGTGCCATCTAATCCGTGTATTGTCTAAACTGGTCGCAAGTTTAATTTTGTGCATGCGCCTATGACCGCATTTAGTTATAAACATAGTTGTCCGTCGCTGTTTATGAAACGTAATAAGTAGTTGTATTTCACTCTAACATTGGTCAGGCATAAAGTCTGGCAAGCAACCATGACACAGACAGACCAAGAGATGCGCTGCCCTGCCGTGTTAGCAGGACAGACAGACCAGAGAGATGCACTGCAGCTGCATGTTAGCATTACTGTTATTTGCTGACATTAGACTTTGAGAGGAGAGGACACATGTTTACCTGACTGCTGTTCCTGAAAGTCACTCTCATTGAGTTTTTTTCTCTTCTTGTGCCCAGAAGGATACGTCCTCTTCATCATTTCATCAACGTTGTAAAAACTCACTTTCACCTTTGATGCGTTTTTTTTGCGACGCTTCACAATTTAACGCCGTTCTATTTGACATTTACCAGTGGTTTTATTTTGAAGCGGATGCTGCGTCTTTATTATTGCTAACTTGACTGGACGTTGCAGATGTTTTGTTGCTAGCTTGACCGGGGAGTCCTGCACGACCATTTATGAATGAATACAGGGGCATGTGCAATGGTAATTTAAGAGCAATACTCAATACAATACAAAAAGAGAGCAAAACAAGAGAGTGCAAATAGAGGAAAAAAGAAAGTGTATAAAACAAATAAACACATATACAGCTACCATTGTCCCATCCATCCATCCAACCATTGTCAACCACTTATCCTGCGTACAGGGTCGCGGGGGACGGTAGCTAATCCCAGCTGACATTGGGCGAAAGGCGGGGTACACCCTGGACAGGTTGCCAGTCCATCGCAGAGCCACCATTGTTAAGGGTTTAATGTCGATCATTCATCACCCTCCCTCAGACACCTTTAGTGTCTCAGCACTGGTCCCCATGTCTTGTCAAACGCTCTCCTCCTTCCTGCATTCTAGAATCTTGTTTACTTTGACTTTTGAGTGGTGCAGCCTATATATAACTTTAAATTGTATCTAGTCTAGCATTTACTGAGCACCGATGAATATTCATAAAACTTGTTTCCCAGATTTCCTAAGAGAGGGGTTTTCTGTCTTCCACTCAGTTCTATAACTTGCTCTGCTGACTGCTTCACGCATCCATTCATGTTTCTGTTCAGTGTGGCAGAAATGATGTGTAATTGACTTTCGTGAGAAATGTAGCAAGTGTTTGTGCTGCAGATTAAACTATCTTCTGGTCCACCAGCAGCATGGCCGGCCGTTCGATCACCATCAGTGGTTTGTGTGGACGTTTAGTAGTATGTCCCTCCTGCTCTAAAGTGAGCCTGGCTGCTGAGCCAGTGTTAGTGTAAAATCAATCCCATTTCTCTTCCTGTCAGCAACCATCACCACAGGGGTATGTTTTTCCTGGATGTTTGATTGGTGGAACTGGGTTGAAACTAGCTGCTTCCTTCTCCATTTTAGGCTTCAGCAGCATCAGTTGCACATGCAACAAAGCACAAACAGTGCTGACACAGAAAGTTAGCTCCCATAGCTCCTGCTGAGGCTGTAATGTAATCTAACCTGAAGGCCGGTCTCACTCTGTTTTCTACTGGCTCTCTTCGATGTTTCAGGCATGAGAGAATTGCATCAGGAAAGGTATAAAGGAAGTAACAAATCTCAAATGAATAGCATGATTCCCATTTAGAGGAAAATAGACCATAAAGCAGAGTATGCTTTAGGACAGCACTGTGTAAATTTATACAGTGCCGTTGAAAAAGCTTATTAGGAGTTGGCTGTTCACTTTCTCTGGTGAGTACATTTAGTTTTAAGCCTGTTGTTCGCTAGACAAATTTGTCAGCCCTGTTAAAATGACAATTAACGTGAATTATAGACGCATCTAGCTATGTAAGTTACCTCCATTGTCTCGTCCAAATATTGTCACGTCCGGTGCCGCTGGTTGCAAAAACTCAACATGGCAGCAGCTTATTGGCCAAACTCGAGGCTTCAAAACGGCAGTCCACAAACCAAAGGGTCATGATGACTACGTCCACTTCTTATATACAGTCTATGATTTCCACACAACAGCAGATATATGCAGCTTTATGACCTTGGGACAGGAAGTGTAGTTTTGTCCCAGCCCTCCTTTGTCTGTGTTGATCAATCACCAGCAACACTCTTTTTTTTTTGTGGTTGTTGCGCCTACCTTCTCTACCTCACTGCTGTCCTTACAGATTACAGTATATACACTGTCACTCACAGAATACAAAGTATTATTAGTGTATGTGAAACAAATTACTCTTAGTTTTTTCACTTCCATGTTGTGACACGATAGGGAAAGTTGTAGATTTGACTTCAAAACAGAAAAAAATCTTAAGTGAATCAATTCATTTTCAAAATAAAAGAGAAAGAAACTTGACAGTACTGTTCCAAAATAGACACAAGCATGATTAAACCAGATCCAAACGGAAAAAGCAATACTAGCAACAGCAATTAACCAATTAACAACCTACCCCAGTCAAATAGAGTGATACATTTTCCACAGCATATTTCACAGGCTTTCTGATTATGATGTAGGTGATCAGACGTGATACCTAGTCTGTTCGCATTCACTTGGGTGTTAGAGATACAGACCTGAGACCAGAGCAGCTTCTATAACTATCATTATGTCTTATATATATATATATATATATAATTTTTATCATTTACTTTCTTGCTGTTCGTTTTCATTCAAGGCTGGGAGAGGATCTCTGTTCCCCAAAATATAGAAACCTGGACTTATGCATCCCTTTGCTCTGGGCCAGACGCTGCCCTAGGCGGCAGGTCTCTGGACCAGCTGATAATTGTTTGAGTACTTCCTTGTTCTTTTCTCCTTTAATAAATACTAAAAGACAACAGTTGTTGTAATTCTTTTATTTGCTCAATTCTCCACGGGAAATATACAGTTTCCACGAGCCCCTCCAGTTTTAACTCAAGGTCCACTTACTAGCTTTTTCCAGACTTTTAACCACATCTAATGGTCTCAGTTGTAATGGAGTTATGACCATGCCATGCAATTGAAAGTGGTGGAAAAAGATACTAAGTGGATCTTACCAGCTCAAAGGTTGTTTTTTGGGAGCAGAAAACAGAATCTTGGCGCTAGTTGTTTGACACTAAACAACTAGTATGCGTTGGAAAAACATCACCTGCAATGTAAGTACAATGCAATTACATGTGTGCTTTGTGCCACAGAGGCTCTTGTTGCTGGAGCTTCACGCTGAGGGTATAATGTGTGTGTGCAGTGGGACTGACCACAGTGTTGCCGCTGCTGTGATCTACTGAGCCTTTTCAGCCTCAGGCCAGAGCACAGATAGATAGCACAGCTGGAGCCATCCCCGGCAGTGCGTCTTAAATCACCTCAATCCACTGTGGAGGTTAAAACATGCTCTGTTATGCTCTCATGCTCTCTTTATTATATTGGTTTCTTCTCCCTCTCTGTGCAACAAACCTTTGGGGTTTTATCTAAATTGATCTTCCTTCCTTGTGTTTTAGTTTCTATTTCACCCACTGTGTTTTCTCTGGATTGCCAAGGCCTAAGCTCTTTATATATATTTATTCCCCAGGGCCAGCTGTGGCTCCGGAGGGGGCTGATCTGGCTCAGAACAGCCCTCGCTGGGACTCAGCTCTCCCATAAAACCCTTAATTGTACAGGCTGCACCCCAGATAGAGAGGAGCGGGATGAATGAGATGCTGGTGAGGGGAGAGAACAGACCGTATGTCGGATAAAAAGGAAGGAGCTAGCTGAAAAGTAGATTTGAAAGGACGAGTGTGTTAAGAGGGAAAATAAGAGGGAGACAAAAGCAGAAAATGAGCCCATAAAAGCAGCTCATTAGCTTTGAGCAGAAATCTCATTTTCAGCCTCTGAACGGAGCAAAGAGAGGAGAGAAAAGAAAGAAACTTGGCACGCAAGGTTTACTGTGAAAAAATGCTCATTTATGTCCTGGTGAGGACATTCTGAGGCTACACCCTTTGCAAGTGGTTTTCTTTTTGCTGCAAATAACTCATGATTGATTTGAGTTATTCACAACAGTTTTGACAAATTAATAATATGTTTAGGCTTATTTTCACTTTTGTGCATTGATTACAATATAATATGAAATAAACTATAAGAGTCTACAACCATGCTACTAGCAATGTCAGGCTGTACTTAGACTGCCTGATGTTATGGTATATCGTACACCATGTTCACCATAATGTGTGAGCACGCAAACATTTGTTAATTAGCACTGAACACAAAGTACTGATGGCTGATGGGAATCAGAATCAGAATCAGAAATACTTAACTGATCCCCAAGGGGAGATTCTTTTGTCACAGTTGCACACATTGCACATCAAGGCATCAGGAATAGAAATAATAATAGAACGTTGGTAGATAAAGAAATATAGAAATATAAGAATATAAATATAAAATATAAAGAAAAAAAATAAAGGAGTGAGGATATGTACAATATTTACATTATTAAAGAATTGTTATTGTGAACGGTATAGTGAATAAATAGCAGCAGAACTGTAGCAGAGAATATTGCACAGTAATTATTAAACAGATAATATTGCACAAAAACAGATAATTATGTCCAGTTTAACTAACTAATGGCCAATGTGTGAGACACTTAGAGGGAGGAGTTATAGAGCTTGATGGCCACAGGCAGGAATGACTTCCTGTGGCGCTCTGTGGTGCCTTTTGGGAGGATGAGTCTCCTGTGTTTGAGCAGCATGTCATGGAGTGGGTGGGAGACCACTGTCCAAGATGACATGTAGCTTGGACAGCATCCTCCTCTGACACCGCCAGCATGTAATTAGTTTTAGAGATATGGGGAACATGAATGTGTGTACCAAATGACAGCCCATCTAATAGTTGTCAAGAGATTTCACTGAAAACCACAAATGTCAATCGCAATGTGGGTTAGGGTTAGGTAGGCTCTCCCAAATGGGTTTGTGCCTATTAATAACTTTTGCATGGCAGCTGACACACAATGACATTAGTGACTTTAATCCAAGCACAGACCCTGACACGGACAAAGTAAATTAAACTACCCACTTTTTTAAAACAGTTATTGTGTTTGTGTTATACCTTAGAAGATAGAAGCATTCAATTATTTGGAAAATCAGTTGTCAGAAGAAAACAGTTCTACCACTATTCACTTGATCTCAAAATCCCCATTTAAAAATGTGACACGATTTTGATGTTATATATTATATTTTTAGATTACCTTGAGGATACTTGTTGTTTTGGGCAATAAAAGGGAACTTTACCGCATATCCTTGCTATCAAGGATGTAAACTTTTTAAAACTAAATATCTTAAACTGGTAGGCAAAGGGACACATAGAGTGCTGTATGATAGAGTTTGAAAGCAGAAAACCTTTTGGCATCACAAAGTAAGTACTTGTATCTAGAGCCACCATTTTGCACAGTCAACACTCAAACAGTCAGAAAAATATCTACACCCACAGCAGAAGACAAGTAGACCAGAACACAGTGCAACCACAAGGTGTGTTTTTGGTAAATAACTTTTGTTTCTCCAAACTGGTTAAACTCGCTTTGATCATTTTTACAACGCCATCACTACCACTCCCTCTTTCATGTCTTTTCTGCAGTTGACCTGATCAGGTTTCTGGGGCCTGAAGTGTATAACAGTTTGCAGATTTAAGGCTAAACGTCTTTTTATGAGTGGAGCACACATTCACAAGCATTGGTCACAAAGAGATGCGGACACACCTATATTTCACCTTGTTGGCACATAAACTCTATTTGTTGTCCTAAGACAAGTTTATACATGTTGAAGCTCTGATGAAACTCTGTTGAGAGAGCATCCAAATGTCATAGTATCACAGTCAGCTTATGCATTATACGGTAAAAAGCCTGCATTGAGGGATACATATTATCATGGCCTGTTCTGTTTTTATACTAGTTTTTGTATGCAAAGTTATGTGCGTTGTTTTTTTATGCATACTGAGCCCTACATCTGGCGCATTCTCTGTGGGTTGGTGAAAGGTATTCTAGGAAGTCTGGAGTAAAAACAGATGACAGGTTTAGGGAATGTGGATACCTCAAAAGAGCAAATTGAAAGATTTCATGACAGAAATAACTCCTGGAAAGCTGTGAACATTGCAGAAAGATGATATACACTACATGTACAACAGCATAAAGTGGTGGGTTTTACTTTAACCCTCATCACTGCATGAGAAACCCATTGTTTAAATGTCATTAAACAAACTAAATGAACGTTTTTTCAGCTGATTGAGAACAGGTAAAATGTGAAGTGTTCTGGCGGCCTTTCACTAATGCTAACTTACACCAAATCTAATCTTCCAAAAAGTCTAACCTTTAATCTTGCCCCTTGAAGAAGTGAAGATCAGCAAACTGACTTGGCAAAAACACCCTGTCTCTTACTGTAAAGTCTAAAACTCAAAAGCTGCTCACAAGGATAATAGAGCACACACCAACACACAAACAAACTGCCTATGTTTACCTTCCTCATCAGACAGATGAAGTACCACTATGCAAACACAGAAATGGGATAAATAAAAAAAGAAAATAAGTGTGACAGTGACAGACTCTTTAAAGAGGCCTTCGGGTGGCATATGGAGAAAGGAGCGCGACAGCATGAGAGAATAACAATACGTCAGCACCTTTCAGTCCTCCCTTCACCTGAATGGCTAGCATTGGAGCGACATTGGCTTCTGACAGGGAGAAATACTGTCGGCTTCACAGCCTTGTACCAATCTGACGCACACACACACACACACGCACACAAACTTGTGCTTTGTCAGAATGTCATCAGTTATTTTACACCCAGTTTTTTCTGCTGACTCTGGCTTTCCGCTCCCTCTCTCTCTCTTTCTCTTTCACTCTCTCTTGTTGAAAGACTCACTTTAGCGCACTTGGTGACGTAGATCAAGCCGTTGTGTCAACAGCACGCTAATGCCAAGGTGACGTGAACCAAGCAGGCCTTCCACAAAGAACGCTTGGTGAGCTGGAAGCACTGAAACACGCACAAGCACACACGTTGTGTCTGTTTGTGCGTCTGCATGTGGTGTCCTGTAGTTCATCATTAAATCACAAAAAACAAAAAAGCAAGTTGATTAAGGTGGTTTTTTTGCATGTTTTATTACAAAGCATTACCAGTAGTGCTGACTATTTAGCAAAAAATGCTCCAGTACTTAATATAATACAATATTTAATGGGATTTTTTCTACCTTCCACACAGCCATCAGTTCCCATTGATATCTGTAAAGTGTGAATATCAGTTCATAGAATCTTAAAACTTGCATACCGTAAAACTTCAACTAATAGCCAAGTCCAAAATAGCCGCCGATCCTGTTTCCTGGCCTGGTGTGGGAACACATTTTGACAAATAAATGCAGGGTCCATTAAACGCCTGGTCTGTTTTTTATAGAAGTTCTTTCAATGTATAAAACCTTTTAAACCCCTCAGTGGACATGCTACACATTGTTAGATTGGTTAGATTCTCCACAATTCAATTGTTCAGTTCATTTAAGGGAAACAACAAGCCTAAAAGTCTACAGATTTACCGGTGTAACCTGCATGGTACAAGATTTGTCTGTTCCTTGATTATTTATCTTCCTTTAGTCTGTAAGGGTCCACCGATCAAAAGAATCAAAACAGCTTTTCATAAAAATTAATCAATTAAGTTGTGAATCCTGTCATGTGAAGTCCATCGCCCCTCTGTCTGCTAACTTCTGCCACACTTCTCTCATCCTGTTTTGTTGGGTATGTTTCGTTGCATTGCTGCCTCAAAAATAAAAGTGCATAAGCAGTCTGTTGGAGCTAGATCAAACAAATTAGTGTATTTAATATAGTAATTTTTATTCAAGTAATGTTCATACTATTTGAAATAAATAAACAGTTTTCATAGTAGTTTCAGTTTTGTGCAAAAGGAATTAAAGGCCTGTCCCCTATGGACACCTGTCCCAAGTATATGCAGGGTCAATTCAAGTTTTACGGTATGTTGTGTAATGCACAGGTGTCAGAAGCAGTATCTCTAACATCCATTGAGGACAAAAATTCATAAATCTGCATTTAAACACAAAAAGTTCCTCTTTCCGATACCGTACCAAATATTTGCTGTGGAGTAGCCTAAATTATTCTAACAAAAAACAAACAGCCTAGTGTTTGAATTCTTAAAGATGTACTACAGCTATTTCGTTGAACACTTCCATAAAATTGGGGGACTAGTAGAAAACAGATTTTCCAAAATGGTAAAACTTGCTCTCCACTTCCTCATCACGATAATGTAACTTTTAATTGGTACTGACTTAATGTTCAGGTTTCAACAATCCACCAATAGAATTTCAGATTGTACAGAATGTAATGGAAACTAATGACAGCCTGGGTCGGTAGAAACAATACATACAACAAATTCAAAGTGACAGCAGCAGGGTCTGCAAAATGGTTAGCTGTGATGTAAAGTAATGGCCTGTGGTGTTTAAGCCCTAGTGTGCAATATTTCAGGCTGAAAAAAAAATGTCTCAAGCCCGGCGCATCAGGGCCCGTCTTGCAGACCTCAATCTAAAAAGTACATTCTGACACACACACACACACACACACACATACATACTTTCTCACACTCATACATACGGCTGTATATACTGTATGTATTATATGGCTATTCCTGCTACGCTGAGTGGGGGTCAATCTGTCCCACTGTCTCTTTGCGTCACACACTAAGTGATCGTAGATCAGAACATCGGTGACAAAGACACCATCTCTCACCACACCATCCTGCTGCCCTAAAATCAATTACGCTGATTCGAAAGTGCTGCTGTAGATGTTCTTGGAGACCTCCCACGTGGCAGATGGCTTTAACATGTTCGAGGCCCCAGAGCGCCATGGGAGGTCTGTATGAGACAATGCAGTGCTCTACAGGGTGCAGGTCATAAACACAGCAGCTCTACGGTTTGATGTGAGGGCGTGTGAGTGTGTTTGTTCAGCCAGGATGGATGAAATGTGGGGAAATGAGCATGACCTCATCAAATGCAAATAAGCTGCTTGGTGACAGAAATACATTTTTATGCAATTAAAGGATTATATGGTGGAGATATGACTCTAGAGAGTAGTCTTTCTTACTAAGACCTAAACCACCTATAATTCCTAAACCTCAAGCATTCCACTGATTTTATTATAACATAATGTTAGATTTCTATCATGAAGAGTCACACTCTGCCTGTGAAAACAGTTGTAAAGTGTCTTCAGTGGCTCTGGAGGAGTTGCATTATGGGAAGTTTTAGCTGTCAGTATCAGTAACCTACTAGCCATGTCTTCCTGCATGTGCTGGGTCAGTATCAGTAACCTACTAGCCATGTCTTCCTGCATGTGCTACACAACATGTGTATATTAATGTGAAGGCAATCGTAAGCCAAAATTAGGACTACGGTTGCCACCCATCCCTTAAAATACGAATCGTCCCGTATTTGGGAACTAAATAGGGATGTGGTTTGTCCCATGTTGCCAAGTTGCCTTTAATTCAGCGTCCCATGCAAATCATATGACTTGTTTTTTAAGGTTGAGGTATACAGTCAGACACATAAGCATTAATTTAATAAGAGAAAAGAGAGAGATATAGGCTATTTAATACACATTTAATTATCAAAATACTATACTGCCTATGTGAAGAATATAAACATGTTACGCCTAACCAATCTATAGAATTGAATCCTTCAATACTAAAGAATTAACAACAGGCTAAATAAAAACTGAAAAAATAAATATATAAATAAATTGTCAGACCAATCATAAAAATGGTGTTAAATTAAATTTAGAAATGTTTGTAGATAGGTTATTTCTGTCTGGCTTCATTGCTTGGATGGTGTTACTGCAAACAATGACAAATATTTTAGCCAAAGTGTTAACGCCCTTTACAATTACTCAGGTTCATTAGCAATTTCTCACCCTTTCCATCAACAGCCACATCATAAGCATCGCAGCCTCCGCTTGTTGTGAGGAAGGGATATTTTCCAGAAAGGCCAACAAAGTGACAGCAAGAGCAGGTGCTCTGTGGAGCTCATTAGGAGTGAGCTTTTGATCGTTTTCAGCTTTGAGCAGTCCTGTTCATTGTTTAACTAAGACAAACAGCTACTCAGTGCTGCACGACTACTGTACTTCTGCCAAGAAAACACATATAAAAGGAAGTACCAGATAGCTTATTATAACGTCCATTGGTATCAATCTTAATACTTTCCTGAAAACATGTTTTAGATTATGATATACCGTCACTGGCACACCATCGGGGCTGTGGTTGCCGGGCCCCCGAGGGGTGTGACAGTGGCAACCCTAACTAGGACCTTGAGTGTTAGCTAACGTTGCCAAAGATTTATTCCATAAAGTCTTTATAAAAATAAATTCAGACATTTCTGCACTTTCTGTTAGGAGGTTGTTTTGAAACATCACATGGCCAACGTACATTTTATTACACGTCTAACAAAGAAGAGTGGCTCAGGAAATGAGGACTGACGTTAAATCTTATAAACAATTGGTTTTTACCAGCTGGAGTTCAAACACAGCTATGTTATTTAGCTAACTGGATTGGAATCAGGAGTTGGTGTAAACCAAAACAGAGCTAAAAAGGAGAGTGAAAAGTTGACTTACATTTATAAGTTGACCACAAACACAGCTCCAAATTAATGTTAATGTTGCTCTGTTTCGGTCTGTGTCTGTGCTTTGTTTGCCACCATGTTCACACCTTATTCCACTGCCCACAAGTGGCCAAAAAATACATTTAGAAAATGCTGCTTTAACTGTTAGCTGATAGTTAAAGAAAATAATCCTTGCCCATGCCCACAGTGTGTTATGTTTGTTTCAGGGGGTTGATTGGTTTGTTTCTAAACATGTCAGCTAACAGTATGGCTAATCCAACTATGTTTTCTTCATAGGTTGCCCAAGTGGGAATTGTTACACTCCTGAAACATTAAACTACTGAGAATCATTAGGACTATATAGAGCTTTGTGTGTGTGTGTGTGTGTGTGTGTGTGTGTGTGTAACCCCTCTTTGTGTAGGAGGTGGATTCTGTCTGGGTATTAACCAGCATGATATTTTAATTATCCACTAATCATTGTGTCTAATAAGCCACATTAAGACATAATGAAGGTCGAAGGTCACTGCTCAGCTACACTACTAAGAAAGTGGAAGTACTTCTCTCTTCAATTGGCTAGTTTGCTTGTCTTGTACCCTTTGATTGCTTTTGGTACTAGTAGTATTGCCTTTTGATGACTTTATTATACTCTGACTTCAAACCACATCAATGAATACAGATGTGATGGGCTCTAATATTAGCATCAGAATCTGGCACATCACCGTCGTGTTGAATGAATCACATTAATCTTTCATTACTTAATTCATGCCCGCTTGTTTTTATTAGTTTGTCTGTCAGCAGGAAGCAAAACTGATGAATTGATTTTCATGCATGCTGGGGAGCAGTTAGGCTGTTGGCCAAGGAACAATTGATTAAATGCCGTGGGGATCCAGATGTAGTGTTTCTTCAAATGAAACAAAGGGCGAAGGCTTGAAGGCTGAACGTATTTAAATTTTGAAATGATTTGAACAATAAAGAAAGAGTTTGATTCTTTCCAGAGGAGTGAAGCTGTTGCTGGTTTTGCAGCCGGACCCTCTGGCGCAGCAGGGACGGGCCAGCCAAATTGCCCATTGTTTGCCAATTAACTGAGCAAATGGTGGAAAGTCACACACTTCAGCATCTGTTACACCTAAATCTCTCTCTCTGTCTGTCTCTCTCTCGTTCTCGCTCTCCTTCTGTCTGCACATCCGTGAGTTTTCAGCTGCCTGTTATAAAGCTGTATCTCCAACAGGCCCTATTTCAACTCAGAGAGGACTTTAATCATCCATCCTCTGGGATCTGTGTGTGTGTGTGTGTGTGTGCGCTAGTCACACCCCTGTATATCTTCCCATACTGTTCTTTTAGACTGTAACATCTATAATGCAATTTAGTTTTACATCCCCATTATTTAGTTATTTATTATATATTTAATCATGTACATTTGGAAAGTATTTTTTCATCCAAATACAGTAATGTATCCCAGACAACAGATATAGGTACAAGTGTGGAGAAAAACAAATTTGATGCACAGCAGGGCATGTGTGAAATGAACAGCCAGCAAGGAAAGCAATTGTCTGGCAGCTCACCAGTGTATACCACAGAGGATCAAATAGCATTAAAGCCGCACTAATCAGTATTTTTATATAAACACAGTAGGCGATATGAGGGGGAGCCATCCCCCTTGTTACAGTAACCTGCTCAGAAGATGCTCTGTGCTTTGTCTTGTAGCGGAGCTTCACACTCCCGCTTTTATTGCCATGGTCTCAGAACTGCCGGGACTGACTATTTTTGAGCATGCCATGTGAAATTATTCCTCCGACTTGTTTGTGTCCCTGTGTGTTTGTGATCTCGCCAACTCAAGTCGCAATGGTCATCGGAACGCATGGATTTCACTGGCTGAGCAACATGAGATGATCTACAAAGCATGCAATTGATATGTCATAAAGGTTAGAAAAGCTGCACCAGTTAAACTAGAAACGTGTCAAGTTTGAATAATTCCCAATTATTTATCGATATAATCTAAAGCAGACTCGGAGAAAGACACGACAGAGGGCGAGTCAGAATTTTTGAGAGTTTACAAAGCATTTTAACATCTTGCGGGTCATTGTTTTGGTTTTCTCTCAGTGCTTTCATCAACCTTGTTTCCAGCAGCAGCAGGCAGCTGTTTTCAGTGTAAAATCTCTGTTAAACCTACTGTACACTTTCTGCCAAGCACCAGACAGCAGACAGACACAGTTAACAACTAGCTGGTTGGAGGAGACTAAAAAAGAGCTAAAAGAGAAGCTTGGAGAAACATTTGTCGTGTGGTCAGGAACATGACTTGAATGAATGTCAATGTTGTACTGTCTCTGCCTGATGTGTAAAAAGCCTAAGTTTAATGATAACAACTTTACAAGGTGAGGTAATAATATGTGTTGTGTTCACAGTGGTTTCACTGCTACCAAGTGGCAAAAAAAAATATTTGAAAGGATTTAGATAATTAAGAAGGTACCTATGGTGTGCCAGCTGTGTATAAATGATGCCTTTGACTTCACAGTCTGCATGCATCTCTGCTTTGTTTATTATAATTGTCTTCAATTTGTTTCCCACAGCTGTGTTTCCCTGAGCCTATTTGATTATGGGTAAGGGAAAGTCAGGTCTCACGTCTTTTATTACAGGATTCGTTGAGTCAAGAATGAACTCGTTTGCAAAAATGAACCTATCCAGATTTCTTTTTCCATTTTAAGGAATAGGGCATAGATGTAAATGGACTGTACGTCTTCTAACCAAGTGCTTTTTCGCACACATTGGTGCACTAATGGCAGAGGCTGCCATACAAGCTGCCAAATGCACATCAGTTAAAAGAAACTAATCACGTACACACACTCACACACTGATGGCACAGCCTACGGGAGCAATTTGAGGTTCGGAATCTTGCCCAAGGACACTTTGACATGCAGACTGGGGGAGCCGGGGATAGAAGCGCCAATCTTCCAATTAGTGGGCGACCCGCTTTACCTTCAAGCCACAGTTATTCTATCTTCAAAAATAGCTAACACTTCAACTTGTATCCATGATACATTTCAATATAAATTCAATAAATTGATCTAGAATATTATAAAATTCACAAACGAGCACATTTGCTATGAATAGTCATACAGTGAATCATCCTCTACATGCTCTGCTGCAGAGAGGTGGTGATTAGGTTGTCATAGCTCTTCAGGTCACACCTGCCGTGGCTAGCAGTGCTAACATATTCTGTTCAGGAGAGAGTTCCACGCCATGTTTGTGTTTTCATGCATCTTAATGAACAGCATAAGCCCCAGCAGTATCACACTTCACTAGCTTGGTGCAAAGTGTTGCAGTTGCTCTACACAACAAATCCAACATCTTTGCTTCAGTTCCAGCGTCACTTCAATTACCTCCCTCCACTGGAGAGGACGGCAATGTTGGGAAAGTTACACATTTCAGCTGTAATGGTGGGTTTTAGTTTCCCAAAATCGTTTAAATGCTTTTAAATGCTCAGAAGCCTTTCCACATTTAGAAACTTCTGGTGGGAACTACTTAGTCCATTTCTGATTCATGATATGCCAAGAAAATGGTCCAAATAAAAGATATTGAATATTGGCACAAAATATGATTCAAAAAGCCAAATAGCTGGAACCTGAATGTCCCTGCATGCTGTACATGTATAGGCACTTGGTATAGGTTACAGATATGAAATCACAAATAGATGATAGAGAGAAGAAATCCTTAAGCCCCACTTGTGGTGTGGGATTGCGTTTCTCAGGGCTCATACAACAAGGGAAATCATTTCTGCCCTCAAAACTATTAAAGCTGCACCAGTCCATTTTTTTATATTAACAATGGAACAAATGACTATGTGTGATGAACCCACAGAGAATTATGACCTGGCTCTGTAGTTCGCCTCAATTCTAAGAGGTGTTTTAGCGTCTTTCAGCTCATCATTTTGCTTTTACGGCCCGCAGATTTACTGTTAAATTTCAGCCTCACTGCTGTCATCCGTCTCATTTTTAGCTGCATCAAGAAGCTGTTTTCATTGAAATAGCTCTGATTAACCCACTGTACACAACCTGGCCAGCACCAAACAGCAGCATTTTGAGCAATACTGAGCTTAAATTTATTAGGTGGCAAGAAACAAAGCTTCAGATCTTTCAATGTGCTCTGTGTCTGCTGAATATGTAAATGCTGTTCGCTAACACATTCTCCTACTTTATAAAGTGAGAACATGAACAACATTTTTGATGATAAGCGCACGTTTTGGTGGTTAGCAAACTTTCTCGAACCTCCAGCAATTGATGACTTAAACAACATAAAACAAGATTGTTTTATTTTTTTCTAGTGAGGGTTATTTAAAAATGTATTCATTATATACTATCCCTTGTGGCATACTTGTACGCTTGGTGCAAATTAAATCTGCCAATGTTGCCTCAGTGTCAGGGAATGAAAGAGCGTGTGACCTGAAATAGCGATTATTAGATCTGTACCGCTGTTCTCAGCCCGGCCACCTTGTGTTTGCCTCCCCAGAAATGTTTTGGGCGTAGTGATTCTCATGTCAGATCTTACTACTTACTTTCTTCAGTTCTTACCTACTACTTTTAACATCTTTCCCAGCGCAAGCAGGGAGCCAAAAGCTCCACCCACACCTCTTTTCACTCATCACGGAAATAAATAGTGACATACTGTGGACCTCACACAGTCAAGACCAACCCCCAACCCCCAAACAATCCCTTCAAGGATGTTAAGATGTGGAGAATGGATTGTGTGCTGTCGTGTGTGTGTTTTTAGGGGTTACTGATGGTTGATATGTTCCAGAGAGAGGTCAGACATGCTCTTACTAGGAGAGTAAACCTCTAGACCGGTTTCAGCCAGTGGGTGTCTTTGTTTATGACAGATCTGCTGTGCTCTGACTGCTTATCTGTCTCTTTCCATCCTGTCTTTCTTATCCCAGCTGTGTGTCTGTGCATGTGTGTGTGTGTGTGTGTGTGTGTGTATTCCAGTGATGGCGACCTCTCTCATCTCGTACTTTAATCTGACCCAGTGAACTGATTTAGCAGCCAACAGTGCCGGGAGCGTTTGGTGGCAGTGTCCGACTGCTGGAAGGTGCGTCCCTCCATGCTGTGATGTGAAAGCACGCTGATTCCAGTCAGCGGTATGTAATGACAAGGCTCTCTGCTGGGCTGTGGTCAGGGGCTACATGGGCAGTCATATTTTGCAATAGTTTAAATTTCAACAATAAATAGCATTGATGTAGCGGAAACATGTCGTTCAAGCTGCATTTGCTGGCCGCTTTCATCTATAGTGTCTTAGTAAAAGAAGCCTGTATTTTTAGCATGGGTGGCCCCGGTGGGAAAAAAACAAAAGCATTGCAAGACGAGTGTGTTTGAAACATCACACAGGTATTAAATACATTCGTCATCCATCAACAGGGAAAAGGAGTCTGTACAGCAGCTGGTTATAGGATCTTCAATGGCTATAAATAGCATATTGAGAAGCTGTGAGTCTAAAAAGAGGCAGTGGTCCAAATACACTTCAAGTTACCGTTTCAGCCATCAGGCTATGAAACAGGTTTAAATTCTCTCTACACTCACTATCATTTTTATTTTCCGTTTAAGCTTAATGCCCAAAATGGTCAGTGTCCAGGCTTATTTTAAACTCCAAATGATGGTGTTTTTGAATTTAGTCTTTGAGCCAAAATCGTAGATAGAAAGATTGATGATGAGTTTGTACTCCCCCCCGCTGCACACAAATGAAGCCAAAGTATACAGACGCTGCCATCTTGGGCTGGTGATGTCATTTGATGTCGAAGTACATCAGTGTCAGTGCTTGAAGTGGACAAAAAAGAAGTGCCAATACTCCTCTTATTTACATGTTGGCATGTGTATCGGCCGGCGTCAACAAATCATAAGTATCACATCCTTCAGTGAATACAGTGAATAAAAGAGACTAGGAGATTTTGCCGATGTCTACAACATGAATGTGTTTAACCAAGAGGACAACCATTTCAATTAGAGTAAAACATATAAAATAATTAACTATTAAAAACTTAAAGTTAGTGTAGCAGCCAGAGCTGGTCCTGATCTCCCTGGGGCCCTAAGGACCCACTACATTCCTCCACCCTTAAAAACAGTTTGCTCCATCTGTCTGTAGACATATACAGAACAGAATGTGGTATAAACAAACAATATTTATTGAACAGGATAAGTGAATACTAACTCAACTGTGCTTGTAAGTTATAGATATGGCATTTATCATTTTGTTTATCATTTATTTAGGGTCATTATGAATCACTCAGAGAACCTGATTTGGAGAGGGCAGAAAAGGGCTGCTTGTGAGAAAGTAAAAGCTTCAGTATGCTTCAAACAAAGTAGTCTATACAAAGTCCGAACACATCTAAGTGCTTACACCTGGTCAGTAAAGCCTGCCTCTGCACACCTGGCCAAATGCTGCACAAACTGGCCATTCTTGCAGGAATGTCTGCTCTCCAAGTCTGACTTTGTGAAGCTGAGGGGTTAGACGGTATCAGACTCTGTTAAAAGATCCAACAAGCCTTTTTTTAAAGCCTTAACCACCATGGACCTGTTTTCAGACCTGTTTTAACTAAACCAAGCTACCATGATGTGAGCCAGCTAAAATGCTCCTTTTAACATCCAGAAGAACTTTGTTTTTCAAATGCAGTCAGAGGATTGATTTATTCATCTTTGATTAAGTTATCTCAAATGACAATTCCCAGTTTAAAAAAATAAAATATAAACCAGCACTAATTTGATTGACTGAGTGCTGATCATATAACTAGCTAATTTAAAAATAGGCTAAGGCAGTGGTTCTCAAAGTGGGGTCCAGGGACCCCCAGGGGTCCTTGGGCGGGTTCCAGGGGATCTTCAGCAAAAAGGGGAAAACTTTAATATAGTTATAATTCTATCCATAAGTAGCACAGAATGTCTGACTATTTTGGTCGTGGGTTTCACACACTTTCTCTAATAAAACATCTAAAATCCTATCAGATGGGGAACCCTGGGACAAAATCTTATCAAATGAGGGTCCATAGTCTAATTTGTGTTAGTTCAGGGGTCCCTGATGTGTTTGAGAACTACTGGGCTAAGGAACCAACTTGTATGTAACTATGCAACAAAATCTGCCAAAATCTCAGATTAAAGGCCCTCAGTTTTACTTAAAGCTGCACTAAATGTTTTTTTGGCAACTTGGGAACAGCACAAGCTGTAAATGCAACAATGTCCTTGTAAAATTGTGAGGCATACATGCTAGCAGTTATCTATTTAGACATACATATTGTAAGTAGCAACATTAACATTCATTTAGTCGTGTCTCTGGCCACATGGCGAATGTAAGTCCAATGATAAGTCCTATTAATGTCTCCACCAACTCCTGAAATATGTGGCTCTTTAGCTGCTAAATGCTCCATGTTCACCAGCTAGTTGCTAACTTTGTCTGTCTGCCGTCTGTTGCTGGACAGGTACAGTAGTGTACAGTGGGTTTATCAGAATTGTTTAGCTGATAACAGCTGCCACCTGCTGCTGGAAAGGAGGTTAATGAGAGTGGAGAGAATAAACCGAAACAGAGTGGGTGGAAACTAGAGCCACTACTTTTGAATCTGAACGTGTTTGGCTTTGGTGTCTACCACTGACTCTATCAAACAACTGATTAAGGAACTGAAGAACTAACAAATCTAGTCAAATCAAACAATCCAATCAAGTTATCTCAGTTGTCCATGTCACCACAGACACACCATTAAGTGCTTTTATTTATGATTTCATTCTAATATATTGAAATGGTATGGGAGCTGCTTTCAGCATATTTATTCTTTTCTTTGTTTTTCTACCCTGAACTGGTTTTAGTTACATTCTGATATGCTGCATGTTTTCCATCAATCCAGAGGGAAACAACATGCTAACCCGCCCTGGCTGTGTTTATGTCCTGGTAAGCTGTGCTGCACATGCCTGAGACTGCAGCACACTTTTGATTTATATTGTGTTGACATTAAGTTACAAATAGCAAAGTAAGAATGCTCCTTAAATCATCAAGAATAACTGTTGTGATTTATAATAGCTGTGATGTTAGTTGTGGTTAGTCATTTTTTGTTGTTTGGTGGCTGGCTAAAGTGGAGTAAAACATTAAAGGTACAATATTTAAGTATTGTTGTGTAGAGTATATTCCCTGGTCAAACTGGCCACCGTTGGTCTCCAAGGCTGAGTTCGGTTCACGCCTGGTCCCCTTGCCTGCTTGCACAGCTCCGGTTCAAGCAAAGGAGGAGGTCAGGTGACATATGATAGAGAGTGAAAAAGTCTACGGAAGGTGGTAAATGGGGTTTGTGGATGGGATGGGTCAAACCCAGAACTTTTCACCAGGATACCGGCTTTCGAGTCCCCGTTTGAAAGCAAGTAAATGTTGAGTTTTAAGTTAAATAGCATTACTGACTTAGTTAAATAGTGTGTGTCAAGTCACGTGATTTAAGAGAGAACTTAACTTTTCGTCTTCTATCCCCTTACAATTATCTTGTATTGATTGCACTTATTTTCTTAACTCTTACTTCCTTCCCTAGGTATTTACCCCGTTGATGTGAAATGAACTATGAGCTCTTACTAGTATTTATTGCTGCTCTTACTAGTATGTATTGTCAGTTGTAGATCAGTATTTGATGCTCTGTTGATGCTTGAATCTTGTTCCTCAAATGTAAGTCGCTTTGGATAAAAGTGTCTGCCAAATGAGTAAATGTAAATGTAAACTGTGTATGGATTAAACAAAAATATATAATGTATATATAACGTGCTAATTAAAATGTTTTAGGTGTGTAGGTATGTGCATTATGTTATCTTCAGACAAGGAAACCATTTACAGTATAAGTGCAAGGCAGGTTGCGAGAAAGTGGGTTTATTGTTAAGTAGATTACAGCAATTTATTCTAATAGAATTCCTGCGTTGACTAGCGCACACTGATTATCTATCTGAATGAGGGTTCAGTGAGGGGTGGGTTCTCCACTGTGTCAGACCTCTGCAGGACCTGCAACCTTACACATACATAATGTTTGGCCCAGAAACCTCCCTGAACCTGGCTGTTAGAGTGAACGCAGCCCCATCACTCCATCTGGGCCTCATTCCTCTTCTTCTGAGCATAGTGCTGTGGGCAGAGCTGCGGTCGCTCCTTATGTTCAGCTTGCATTGATAACTGATCTCTTTAAAAATCACTTCACGTCCACTCTTCCTCCATCTTTTCCTCAGCTTGTGTGTGATGGATCTGTTGTGTCTGACTCATCTTTCTCCATGCGGCACTTCTCTGTCTCACTAAATAAACCAAGTACACTGTAATAATCTGCTCTATTATCAGACCCCTTTGGTTTTGATCCTTGGCGTCTTTACTGTGGGATGGTGATTTTCAAAATGGAAGGCTTTTCTAAGGTTGCAGTTACTGTTATACTCTCCAGACGCAGAATAGGCAAGAAGCTAGAATGTAATATAAATGCATAAGCAGCTGTATTTCTAAAAATCCCTTAAGCTTTATGCCTCTAGCTCTACAGCAGACTTTAGGAAGAAGAGTTTTTATGAATGCTGGTGGGGGAAAAATCACACCAGAGGTTTTAGTACTGAATTTATTCATTAATCTCCCCGGTGTGGAGAACAGCTTTCTCAGCTGAAAACTGAAGGTGACCTTCTGTTGAATATATATTCAACACAGTAGATTTGTGAAGATTCTCAGGCATCCAGGTCATAGTTCTCCAAGGAGGGTTAGATGAAGGACGACTGGATTTGGATATTTGAAGACATTTCTCCTCTCATCCATGAGAGGACTGAACTGAGAGGCGAAACGGGTTTGGTGTTTCGCCTCTCAGTTCGGAGTGTGTGTGTGTGTGTGTATATACAGCAAACAAGAATTAGAATATCCAAATATCTACTGTTTGAACAATGTGACCTCTGCTTTGATGAAATGCTATCAATAGGGATTATTAAAGCTAACAAATATATCATTGCCACTAAAATTCAAAAACGTTTCAAAGATATCATCCTTTATTGTGTTAATATTGTGCAGCAAAAACAGTCATCACCTGACTGCTCAATACTTTAGCAGGTGGTTGTATGTGGGAGCTGACTTTGGTGATTTCCTAAATTTTCCTCTATAGCGCCACCGTGAGGTTTGAAATTTGGTACTCGTATTAATGATCCCATCAGGTGAAATTGAAATAATTTTGGTCTTTCATTTACCACCATCATCAGGTCAAAATTACAGGTCAATACTTGGGCTTATGACCAGAGTCCTGCTATTATTGACATTCCCATCAGCCTCAGTATATACATATATATATTTATATATATATATATATGTTTTAGTCATTTAGTCATTTGAGCACAGGCAGCCCCCAAATGTCGCCATTATTATTACTACTCAAAACTCCCCTTCCTTGAAGGAATCTCATGGCTAAAAACCTTCATGAATTACCCACGACCTCTCGTCAACTCAGAGCATGTCTCCAACTTAAGATGTTTTATGCATAAGACCCTGGAGTGCAGGCAAAGAGGACCAGGGAAGACAAAGATAATTTTATTCTGCTGTTTGTTGGGAATTAAGAGGCTTTGTTGCTGCTGTGCACCATTTGATTCTTCTCCCAGCATGCCTTCTGTGTCCGCCTGACTGCCCGCCTTGCCTGCCGGTCTTTGATTGTTTTCGGATGACAGCTTGACTTGTCAGCTTGCCATCAAGCTTCGGGCATCAGATACCATCGCCTGATCCCAGCACGTTTTTCTTCTTCACTTAGTTCATGTAGGCTTTCATTCACAGTCTTTATTGCAGGGTGGAGTCTTGGAGGGGGCAAGGCATGAAGTGTTGTGAGACTCCCACAGGGTGTGTGAGAGGAGGTTCAGTGAGTTTGCTCTGATCTCTCTAGTCTGCCCGTCTGTATCGGCCTGGAAGTCTCTCCTCTCTCCATCCTCATGACTCTCCACCTGCAGCGTATGTGTCCCGTGGTCTTGTGGTGTTTGCGGCATCTGCTCTGGTGCCCCGGTCAGCCTGTCTCATGTGACTGGGTCTCTTCCATGCTTGACCACCTTCTGACTGAATCGGCCCACAGTTGACCGCATTACACCGCTGGGCCATTTCTGCCCAGTCAGATTGTATATCCAGCATGCACGTATGAGAGTGTGTCTCGGGGGAGGGGCGGCCTGTAACAGTCATCACATGTTTACTTCCTTCCATCCATCAAAGCCTTGAGCTCCATTAAGTCCATGTGGCCTCCGTCTCCCTCTGCCTACTGAAACCCTTATCGCACCTCAAGCCTCTGATATGATAGAGGTCTTTCATAAAACTTTATTTTGTCAGTTGCTTTTTAATAATGGTTTTGAAAACACCCCTTATTTAAAGGTAGTAATGGATCATAAAGTTTCCCTACCAATAAAATGTCCATAAATGTTCATTTTTAGGATTAAAAGGGAGACTTTTACCATCATACGTTGGTCTAAATTCTGGTTCAAAAGCTTCCCCTTGTAAATAATTAAAGTCTGGGCACTGCCTTGTTATGTCGGCATGATGTCTGATCTTCAAATTTAAAGTTATCACTTTACCTATAGTTTGTACATGTTTCCACCATCTGTCTTTCTCATGCTTTTCTAACACTTTCCATGCAGACATGCATGCTGCTTGGCATCCCACCACATGTGTGTTGTTGGTGTCATTGTGGAACCACAAAGATTTGCGTGAACATCTGTGGTCTTGGTTCCCATCTGAAGGCTACCGGGTATGAATTCCTTTCCTTTTTAGTTAAGGGAATGTTGAGTCAGGCAGCGAGAGGGCTGCTATGACTCAGGAGTGCTGGGACGCTGGGAATAAGCAGATGTTGATGTGGGGAGGTGACGTCATGGACGGAGCTGGCAGAGGGTCAGATCACCCAAAATACAAAACCTTATTTTGTCTGGTCGCATCAAGCCACGCAGATAGTTGTGGTTTGATTTGTCCAAGATTTTTGACTCTGCCTCTACCCCAATGCAGTAGAGGTGAATGGAATTAAGTTTGTGATGCACACATCCTTGACAAACTGCATAAAAAATCAACACCATGTCTTTCCACAGACCTTTCTGTGAAAAATTTTTATTTGTTCTACTTTCCATCAAAGTAGTCCTCATGAAAACTGCTGACAGGCTGCAGATTATCCAGAGTTTAAAAATACAATGCTGTATTGAAACATTCTATTGGGATGAGAGGTATCTCGTGGAAAAATAAAACCATCACTATCTGCATTGTAGATAACACTAGGTGAAAGAATATTTTTGTGTGTGTGTGATACCAAAGGGGACTCACTTGTAGGTGTCCTCTGACTGTCCAGCTGTCAGTTCCAGATTAGAGAAGCTGGGAATTAGTAAAAATGATGATGTGCTGATTTTGGTTGCCTTTAATCATTACATGCATTCACAGTAATACACTTTAGGAGCAGCAGCAAGTGTTTTACAGACTTTGGCCTTGGGTTCTTGTCACTGAGGCTACAAATATGCTGTCCTAAAATAGGTTAAAGGTGCAATGTGTAAGATATGAGCAGTATTTTAGTTTAAAACAATCACTTCTACTCTGTCTGATCACTATTATGGAAACCATGATGAGCAATTTTAATCTTAATTTGCTAGATTGTAATGAAAGACCACAATCACATTGTCTGTGGTAAAATATTCTGAACTTAAGGTTTATTTGCTTGCTTTCCCCTGTTTTTTTGCTGCAGCATTCTTCAGTTAGTGAAATCTGCTCAGGTGAGCAAGTTTGATTTACTGCAGAATACATGGGATACAATCAAACACTCCAGAAAACACTTGTCAGTGAACCCTGAGTTTGAAATATTTTATCACAGATACAATGCACATTTCTAAGGTCCAGGATGATGCTTTTTTTTGTTTTTCTGTTTTGGTTGTAGAACTACTGACTTCATTGTTCTTCCAACACCCCCACTTCTGAAAACAAGCAGCAGTAGCCCTTGTGGGACCAGCTGCTCGCCATTACTGTTACAACTTTTTTAGTCAGCCAGCAAGTAAAGTCATGCTGATTGAAGCCAATGTGACTCAACATTTTGGTTCCGATCTTGCCGTCGACTAGAAGCATACTTTTAAAGAGGTGGTGTTATGCACATTTTCAGGTTCAAAATCCTATTTAGGGGTTGTACCAGAACAGGTTTAAATGGTTTAATTTTCAAAAAACACCATATTGTTTGTTATACTGCACATTGCTGCAGCACCTCTTTTCACCCTGTGTTGAAGGCTTCGTTTTAGCTGTGGAGTGATACATCTTGTCTCTACATTATCTTTTGTTGGGAGTTGCACATGCGCATTTCCTAGTTAAGGACTACTAGCCAATCAGAAGCAGAGAAAGGCAGGTCAGTGAGAAGTCGGTAAACACGGCTTTGGTTCAGCTGTAGGCTACATGTTGCCAACCAGCTTGGCAACATAGACTGGAGCAAGAGTTTCAGAGTGGTGAGTTATTAATCTGTAACAAAAGTATCTTTCATCCATAAAGTTTTAACTGAGCTCTGTCTCTACATCACAGGAACAACTTTATGTCCACTGACTGCCTGGAGGGTAGCCAGTGTTTGGAAGGGAGAGGAGAGCTGTGTGCTGCAGCTCACTGTTTTTCCACCGGTGTTTTTGAGGGCGTGTCGGACTAGCCGCTTGGCGAGCGTTCTATGAGGCGCATTTAGCTTTCATCCCTGTGTCGTCACAGGGATGAAAGGGAAACTGGACTACAAAGCTGGACTACAAACGAGCTGTTTTCAGGCAGTTCAGAGCAGAGTTTTCTGTGGGAGATGGGAACTCCTTTTGGGCTGGACTTTGGGCTTTTTCACTTTGCAAACCTGTTACAGCACAAAAAAGGTATATAATTCAATAAAGGAGAGGGAAAAAGCCAAAGAGCATAATACCTCTTTAAATTTCTAAATTAATGTAAATAAAATGCGTATAGCGCCTTTCTAGTCTTTCCGACCACTCAAAGGGCTTTTACACTACATCGCATTCACCATTCATACACATTCATTCACTGGTGGAACAGCCACCAGGGGCAATTCAGGGATCAGTATCTTGCCCAAGGACACTTTGACATGCAGCCTGGAGGAGCCGGGGATTGAACCGCCAACCTTCCAATTCAGCGGCCCATTCGGAGGACCTTAAATTAATTAGGACAAATGAAGAGAGATGAACAGGACAAGAAAGAAAAACAGGGATGCAGATAGAAAGGGAGGATTTCTTGACGGTGGTCATTCTCAACCACTCATTGGGTTACCATCATCCCCCAAAATTGAAGCCATGCTTGTCAGGAACCCATATTGCATCAATAATCTCACAGCATTATAAAACTATTAAATACTAAGTGCTTACTGTATTTCTCCTCGCCAGGCATTCATTATTGAACTAATTAATTTAAGAAGCCTTGAAGCTGCAAATGTATTATTTATTATTTCTCATTTCATCATTTATCCCAAAGATTCTAACATAATAATGACTGTATTTATTAAACATGTTTATCCATAAATTATCTCATCACCCATGGAAAATCATCCCACACATTACTCTAGTGGCTGCATTGCATTATGGTCTATTGAGGCTTGAGCCAGTGGAGAAAATATCCTGAACCTATGAATAATAAACAAAAGGATGTATGATAGAACACATAACACAACAGGAGTGGCTTCAGGTTTCCTGTGCATTATCTAATTATACATATTGTAGCATATATCCTCTACATGTTACCACAGTGACTCTGCACAGGAATAATACATCAGTAATAGTATATTTCATGTTAAATGAATTATAGCCCTTGGCAGAGCGATGCAGAGGCTGTCTGAGTGAAACGTCTCGGGTTACTATGTAACCCTTGTTCCCCGAGAAGGGGAACGAGACACTGCATCGGTGACGACACTATGGGAACGCCTCTGGGCGTGGCAGGGCTGAACTATGAATGAAACTACTCCAGTCCTATTGGTGTTGCTAGAACGGTAGCGTGTGATGGCGTAACCAGAGGCGTATATAAGCATGCCGGCACACAGGACACATTTTCAGCCTTTTTCTATGAAGCAAGGCACTCCAGGTAGGGTGAGTTGTGGCGGACCGACGCAGTGTCTCGTTCCCATTCTCTTGGAACAAGGGTTACATACGTAACCCGAGACGTTCCCCTTCGAGGGAACCTCGAACCACTTAGGCCGTGCCGAAACCCCGCCTGCCCCCAGCGTGCAGAAACTGACGGCACGACTAGGAGGAGAGCGCACGGGTGCCGGGTGCAGAAGGAAGGTCCAGACTGTAAAACCGGATGAAAGTGTGAGGGGTGGCCCAGCCAGCCGCGTCACACAAATCCTGGAGCGACGCCCCAGCGAGGAGGGCCCTAGAAGCCCCCATGCCTCGAGTAGAGTGCGCCCTTACGGCCATAGGTGAAGGCAAACCGCGCACCTGATAGGCCAGGGAAATAGTCTGAACAATCCAGTTGCTGATGGTGTGTTTAGAAGTGGGGAGCCCAGCCTCGGGGGACCCGAAACACACCAGCAACTGGTCTGCTTTCCTCCACCGGGAAGACCTCAGAGTATAAATACTCAGCGCTCTGACAGGGCAGAGCAGATGAAGTCTCCCGTCCTCCGCCGTACTCATGAGGTGGGGGATGAAACGCCTGCAGCACCGTGGACCCTGCCAAACTGGCCGGAACATTAGGGACATAGCCTGGACAAGGGTGCAGGATGGCCCTGATCCTCCCCGGGGCAAACTCCAGGCATCGGGGGGGAAACCGAAAGTGCCTGGAGATCCCCCACCCTCCTCAGAGAGGTGATAGCCAGGAGAAAGGCCATCTTAAGGGTCAGGTGCTTGGCCTCAGCCAACTCCAGGGGGTTCAAAGGGGGCCTCAGCCAGCGCTTCGAGAACCACTGCCAGGTCCCAGGTGGGAATCCTAGAACAAGTCACGGGACTCATCCTCCGGGCTCCACGGAGGTAGGTAGAGGTACATCCTTCTCGTGGATGGGGCTCTGGAGTTGAGCAGAGTCTCGACTGCTCCTGTCGTCAGGCCCGCCTCTAGGAACTGCGCCCCCTCAGGGGCCAGACCCATAGCTGCCACAGGACGGGGCTCGGGTGAAAGGCTCGGTCCTCCGCCTGGGACAGCAGGTCTCTCCTCAGAGGGACCTGCCAGGGCGGGCCCTCTAGGAGCGATATTATATCCGAGAACCACACTCGGGCCGGCCAGACACAGGGCTACTGACAGTAGGCTGACACCGTCCTGACGGACCCCCTCCAGAACCCCGGGGGCAGAGCAACTGGGGGAAGAGCATACAGATGCAGCCTCAGCCACGTCTGCACCATGGCATCCAGCCCTAGCGGGGCTGGGGGCGAGAGGGAGAACCACAGGGGACAGTGCGTAGTCTCTCGAGACGCAAACAAGTCCACGTCTAAGGGGCCGAACTTTTTGCATAATGACTCCACCACTAGCGTGGGCATGGAAAAACACATTGTCGGAACTGATTACCAGACATGGTCTCTACTGCTTCGTCAGGACTTCCAGGTAAGACAACAACTTTCTCGATAGTGGAGCTTCCAAACATACT
>NC_060165.1:3467073-3467764 GCF_021292245.1 Micropterus dolomieu | reverse complement strand
GGGGCAAACTCCAGGCATCGGGGGGGAAACCGAAAGTGCCTGGAGATCCCCCACCCTCCTCAGAGAGGTGATAGCCAGGAGAAAGGCCATCTTAAGGGTCAGGTGCTTGGCCTCAGCCAACTCCAGGGGGTTCAAAGGGGGCCTCAGCCAGCGCTTCGAGAACCACTGCCAGGTCCCAGGTGGGAATCCTAGAACAAGTCACGGGACTCATCCTCCGGGCTCCACGGAGGTAGGTAGAGGTACATCCTTCTCGTGGATGGGGCTCTGGAGCTGAGCAGAGTCTCGACTGCTCCTGTCGTCAGGCCCGCCTCTAGGAACTGCGCCCCCTCAGGGGCCAGACCCATAGCTGCCACAGGACGGGGCTCGGGTGAAAGGCTCGGTCCTCCGCCTGGGACAGCAGGTCTCTCCTCAGAGGGACCTGCCAGGGCGGGCCCTCTAGGAGCGATATTATATCCGAGAACCACACTCGACTTCCAGGTAAGACAACAACTTTCTCGATAGTGGAGCTTCCAAACATACTCAGAGTGCCTGCTGAGTAGAAAGAAGCTAATGTGTCCTGTGTGCCGGCGTGCTTATATATGCCTCCGGTTACGCGTCACACACTACCGTTCTAGCAACACCAATAGGACTGGAGTAGTTTCATTCATAGTTCAGCCCTGCCACGCCCAGAGGCGTTCCCATAGTGTCGTCA
>NC_060165.1:3447788-3467039 GCF_021292245.1 Micropterus dolomieu | reverse complement strand
TCGTCACCGATGCAGTGTCTCGTTCCCCTTCTCGGGGAACAAGGGTTACATAGTAACCCGAGACGTTTCACTCAGACAGCCTCTGCATCGCTCTGCCAAGGGCTATAATTCATTTAACATGAAATATACTATTACTGATGTATTATTCCTGTGCAGAGTCACTGTGGTAACATGTACAGGATATATGCTACAATATGTATAATTAGATAATGCACAGGAAACCTGAAGTTTCATTCATAGTTCAGCCCTGCCACGCCCAGAGGCGTTCCCATAGTGTCATCACCGACGCAGTTCGAGTTCCCTCGAAGGGGAACTGGATGTGAGCTCCACCTTTTTTTCTTCGTCTTCACCTGGCCTCCTCCAGACCTGCTGCACCTGCTGCTGGGCTTATGCTCCAGTGTGCTCAGTGATTGCTGTGATGTGTTAAAGGAAGCCTGAAAGGGCTGTTCACTGTTCTTGTATTATGATGTAGATGTTTTAGAAGCTGTCGGGTGCCGTCTTTGTCTCGACTGCTTTTGCATTCTGTCTGCGCTTCTCCTCTTCTCTTATCACACGCACTCTGAGTTACAGTCACTTCATTTGCCATCTGCAATCAATATACTGGAATTTGTCTTGCTTGCAGTGGTGCAGGAACATATTCACAGCTAACATGGTGAAATGTGGTTTCTGGTGCACATGGTACAGGACCACAGGAGCTTACATTCAGTGCAAGGAGGCAGCGGCGGGATGTTCAGTAGACAGTTGCATGCTGTTGCTGTGTCCATGCAGGTTGTAATACATGCATCCCAGAAGTGCCACACTGCAAAGTCAAGAAAGTAAAGTCTTATTTTTCTTATTCAAGATGAAAAAAATCTTACCATTTACTTTATATTATTAAACTTGTTTCGAGTTTACTGATCGTTGATTTTCTTAGTAAGATATTCAATTTATTTTTCAGCTAGAGCTGACAAGAAAAGTGGGTGGATTGCATAGTTTTAAAGTTCTGTTAAGAGAAAGCTGAATTTCTTTTGTGCTGAATTGGTTATGAATTCATCTTAAATGTAGATTTAAAACCATGGTTGATTTGAGACAAGTCAATACACTACGCTTCATGCCAGGAAACTCAAGTTGATTGAGTCTTAATTTAATGCCTGCATGTAATTGAATGTTTTCAAGGATATTGGAAAGCACATTTCATCCTATACCACAAGGCTTCATTACCCCCTTCAAATATTATAATGTTATAAAGGGGTATAATAGCCAAAGCCATTCTAAATTTCTTATCTTTAGAGCGCACATGTCAATAACTAAAATTTTAAAACAAAAATATACTTTTTTATCAGTGACACCTTTTCCAAAGTGCTTTCAATGTGAATTTTACCATATTGACAAACTGTGGTTTATTGATTGACACGTCTTGCCTCCCGCTGTACATAGCTTGTCGGATTATAATGACACAGACTGATGATAAAGATGAGTAGAGTAGAAAATGTAGTTAAGATCTGATATTCTCTCTCCCTCTGACTCCTGTCTATGAGCCTGAGGTGAGGACTGTCAAAGCCGTAATTGCTCATGTATTATCGTCATGTTAGTAATCATCATTAAGGGGATTAGACTGTGCGCTCTAACCAGGAAGAGACGCACGCAGCCAATCACACATGGATTGGTTTTACACACAGATGCACAAAATCACTTCCCCAAGTTCTTATTCAGCTTTGTTTAATGAAGTTTTGCCAACATTGCTAATCACCTGTATCTCTCTCTATCTCTGCGCCGGTTGCATTGTTAATTTAAATCCCAATTAGGCTGCAGGACTTTATTTTCCTGTAGGTTGATAACAACCTTACACACATACTTACACACACACAGCCATAAAGAAGTGATGCACTGTCTGTCGATGTTTGGACCCATCAACCTGTGTGTGTGTGTGTGTGTGTGTGTGTGTGTGTGTGTGTTGGCTGATGTGCAGGCAGCCCAGTGTGAAGTGGCTCGCCGCCCTCTCCCACTGTGAAGATAAGATTAGCGACAAATTAATCCTCCTCCAGCGGCCCGTAATTTCTTTGCTGATAAATGGCGGCAGATGTTGCATATGATTTCAGGCCTGCACTGAGCATGTGCACGAGTGGGCCTGCTGTTTATTGGGTGCCTCGTGTATAATCAAATGCTGAGAAAAGTATAGTGCAGTATAATATTTACTGTCTGCCGTGCTAGTTTTGCATTAGGTAACATTAAGGTTTGATTGATTTGATTTGACTCACCAACTGACAGTCTTAGCAAAAACAGAAATTATGAGGTTGACCAAATTGGTATTTATTGCACTGGAAGGTGTTTAATTTACAATCTTCCAAAGTTGACATGGCTAACGTGTTCACTAACAGTTGCACATCCCCTGCTCGCAGAGCAACATTAGTATTCATTTGGAGCTGTGTTTGTGTCCACCTGATGAAGTCCAATATTCACTCGCCACCCAAAGTGAAATGAACCGAAGTAATCCTTTTAAGCTTACCTCTTCACTCTTATGAGAACTTTTTCATTCCTTTTCCAAACCTAAGACTGGCTCTTCAGAGAATTCTCAAGTGTATGTAAGAAACTGTGATGAATGCAGGCCCTAGTAAACAAAACGGATGGGTTACAACCTTCTTCATATAAAAGAAAGGACACAAAAACACGAGCTAATGAAAAGGAGAGATGAATGATTTACAAGCTTAAATCTCCCTGATCTTTCTCATTGCACATGATTTACATCAGTTTCCGAGAATCTCACTTTGCTCTGTATTCTCATTGGGATGTCTCTTTTTTGTCCTTTTGCCTTTCAAGCCAACAAAGACGTTTTGTTGAATGGTCCAAGTGAATTGTTAAAATCTGTCCGTTTCTGACCTTCTCAGCACAATGCAGCTCAATTTAGAAGAGCTGTGCTTCAGGAAGCAGCGTGGGAGCATTAGGTTTTATTAGGAGGCACTTTAAGCGTTCCCTCTGGTTCTTAGTCGATGACAAAAAGGTCTGCTTGTTGTATTGAGCTGGAAGCTTCCCAGCTTCTCTCCACCTGCTTAGAAAAGGACTAATAAACTTGAAATCGGAGCATTTCGGAGCATTTTCAGCTGCAGGATAATGGTGACGGGGAGGAGGGCTGTCAGTGTGACAGTATCCCTGCTAAGTCTGATGAAAGTAGAATATGAAAGCTGAATTGCATGTGTGCTGTGTTTCTGAGCTGCGTGTGGATGTTTGCACTGGAGACTGACTGGGCCGCTGGTGTTTAGGCTGGCATGGGGCTCAGAGGATTACAGCCAGATGAGGAAGGAGGGGCTATGACGGGGAGGAAGAAGAGAGGAGCGAGGCAGGGGGAGAGGATGGTAAATTGAGTTCTTCAAAGTAATGTATCAAATACTCAGATGATAATCAAGATGTCAGCTGTCGGGGAGAACATCCTTCTTGGAAGCATTGTTACACAATGCACAGAGTCATTCAAAGATGTAAATTCACTATAGGTGTCACACTGATATACCAACAGTAGCAACTTACATTACATGGCTTCCGGATGTGTTTCAGGTGTTTTAATTTGCCCTCATAAACAAGTTGGCCATCCTGAATGTTTAATATATCAACAGCTTTAGGCTACTTTTTATTGAGAGTGAGAGTTAATATTTAAGCACTAATGGAGTTGAAGTGATGCTTGAAATGCAGTTTGAAGTGTCAGTTAAAGTGTAAGAACTGAAAGTAGTAGATAAGCCAGTTAAAAATGAGTTGCTACAATGAGCAGAGGATTCTGTTACAGCGAAAGTGCTGAAAACAGTTCAACTGTTCCGTGTGATCAGTGAATCCAGTTGGACGCTCTTTTATAAGATGAAAGCAGTTAGACTGTCAGATGAAGAGATAAAACTTGATTGTTGGAAGTCAATGGTAAAAGCTTTAATTTTTTTCAAAATCTTACAGGCTCAGTTATTGAGACTAACAAAGATATGAGGCTACAAAAAGATATGTTTGTGGGCATGTGTGCTTAATCTGCAGCTGGGATAGTTGCTGCTTGGTTATCCAATCTTAACTTTACATTTACATTTGCTCATTTGGCAGACACTTTTATCCAAAGCGACTTACATTTGAGGAACAACATACAATCATTAACAGAGCATCAACTACAGATCTACAACTGACAATACATATTAATAAAAGCAGAAATAAATACTAGTAAGAACTAATGGCACAAATCGCATCAATGGGGTAAATACCTAGGGAAAGAAGTTAGAGTTAACAAAAAGTGCAACCAATACAAGATAATTGTAAGGGGATAGAAGAAGAAGAGCACAGGAAGTGCATCTTAGAGGTTAGGAGTTAGAGATGTTATAAGAGGAAGTGTTTTCAGAACAGATGAGTTTTCAAGAGCTTCTTGAAGTTAGAGAGGGACACCCCTGCTCTGATGGCGTGTGGTAGCTCGTTCCACCATCGTGGTGTCACAGTTGAGAATAGCCGGGACTGGGATTGCTTTGTGTGAATGGATGGCAGAGCCAGACGGCGTTCATTGGAGGAGCGTAGCGGGCGAGAAGGGAGTTTA
Organism: Micropterus dolomieu; assembly: GCF_021292245.1. Lineage (NCBI taxonomy): Eukaryota > Metazoa > Chordata > Actinopteri > Centrarchiformes > Centrarchidae > Micropterus > Micropterus dolomieu. The sequence continues at coordinate 3,462,514 of NC_060165.1, read as the reverse complement.
GGTAGATGGGTGCAGACCCAGTAGTCACTCTGTATGCAAGCATTAGTGACTTGAATTTGATTCTGGAGGCCACGGGGAGCCAGTGGAGGTCACTGAGTAATGGAGTGACATGAGTCCTTTTGGGCTGATAAAAAACCAGACGCGCTGCTGCGTTCTGAACCATTTGTAAGGGTTTCACTGCACAAGCTGGAAGACCTGCTAGGAGGGCATTGCAATAGTCGGTGCGAGAGATAACCATGGCCTGTACCAGAAGGTGGGTCGCGTACTGAGTGAGGTAGGGCTTATGTTGTATAGAGCAAAGCAGCATGACCGAGAGACAGCAGCAACATGGTCTGAAAAGGACAGCTGGTCATCAATCATGACACCCAAGTTTCTCACCACCTTGGTTGGAGTAATTGTTGCGGAGTCAATTTGTAGTTTGATGGTGGATAGATTGCTTGGCTGGAATGACCAAGAGTTCCGTCTTAGAGAGGTTTAGTTGAAGGTGGCAAGCCTTCATCCATGGAGATATGTCCGAGAGATGAAGGAAGGAGTCTGAGATGAGACTCCCTCCTTGATGGCTGAGATGGTGGGGTCATAAAGCGGGAAGGATAGGTAGAGTTGTGTATCTGCCACATGATAGGTTTTCCTGTGCCGTGCTCACACAGTCGGAGCTGACCGGGGCGGGAATAGAATGGTTGATTTTGAGAGAATTATAGTTTATATTATACTTTGCCTGTGAAGAAGGCAGCAAAGGTATCAGCAGACAAGTTTGTGGGTGGAGGAGGTGGAGGAGGATTTATAGCGTTTTAAGTGGAAAATAATTTCCTTGGGTCAGTGGCACTGCTTATTCTGTCATTATAGAATGCAGTTTTGGCAGCACTGATGCTTGTTGAGAAGGAGGATAGGAGCAGTTGGTAGCCCTTAAGGTCGGCAGGGTCTTTGGTTTTTCGCCATTTTCTTTCAGCCGCTCTGAAATCAGTACGGAGCCCACGGATGGCACCAGTTAGCCACGGGTGGGACTGGTTCGGGCGGGCAGGCTTGGTGGATAGAGGACACAGGCTATGCAGACACAAGCTCAGTGTAGAGCAAAGAGATGTGCGGCATCATTGACCATGGCTTCCTCACTTTGCCCACATTTTTTGTGGATTTTCTGGCTCCAGTAACGTTCTCTGAATGTGAATGGGCAATGCTGTTAAATTTCAACCCTCATGTTTCTCTTCCAGAGACATGTAGTCTTGCATTATTGAATGTGCTCTGCATCAAAGAGTAATACCTTCACAAGAATGAGTATGGGGGTAACTTGCAAAGCCGACAGTCCACACTGGCCTCGTAGTTATTGTAATACACATCACCATGAGGGTGTTTGTACCTGCCAGCACTGGGGAAGTGAAAAGGTTTTGTTTCCCATGACCTTACCTGATTCCACACCTGAGGAATCCAGCCAGCCAATGCAGGTGAGAGGACTGTGAAGGGTAACGGTTTCCATGGTTTCAGCTCAGTCCCCACCAACCAATGAGCCAAGTGTTGGCCGAGGACTCCGGGTGACCTTATGTTCTCGATGACTGGGTGGGCGTACACTGGTTACACCGGGCTCTGTTAGCCATATTTCAGCTTCATTGTACAGGTACCAGTGCCTTCAGCGTGTGTGTGTGTGTGTGTGTGTGTGTGTGTGTGTGTGTGTGTGTGTGTGAAGGATGAACAGTCAGTTGAGGCAGCAGACAGACCACAGAAAGGATTACTGACAGATTAAACTGTTCAGCCCTTGTCTGCTTTCTGTTTGTGTGTACAATGTGTGTGTTTGTGTACATACCTGCAGGCATCAGAGCAGACGAGAGCAATAAGGCCTGTGTGGACGGATTTCAATTGCTTGTATGTCAGTGTGTGTGTGTGTGTTGGGGGGAGTATACATCATGTGAGGACAAAAGGATTTAGACAGATGAGCTTTTTGTCTTTTCTCCAAGGGTGGTCACATCAGCATACACCACATATGGTTTATTACACCGAAACTGGTAAATTGGTTTTACTTAAATGTTCGAAAACACCAACAAGGAAGAAAAAAAACAGTTGCTTCCAGTTGAAGTGGTCAGATTTGTTTACCTTCAAATGCAGGCAATTTAAACTGTTTTGGATTATGACACATATTTTATAAATGAATTGTCCACAGTAAATGCAGGGCTGCAAAAAAACTGAAAGGGTGAAATTCAATATTCTTGTTGCTAATGCTCCCTGTTATATTTTTTCAGAACACCAAAACGTCATCCTTTGAACAAAAAAAAGCCAAAAAGATTAAATAAAATAAAAAAAAAGAACATAAAAATGTTATTGAGCAATGAATTAGACTAAATTGTATGTTTCCAGTGCTCTTTCACAATCAATGCTTTTCAGTCACTTGTGTGTGAGACATGAAGCGAGGAGGCATCGTTAAAGGGCATTTACTGTGAAGCACCATGTGATGTTTATGGATATTTGGACTCCACAGAAATGCGTCATAACTGGTTGCTACAACAAACAAATGTCACTCGGTCTTTCAGACATTTCCAACACCTTTGGTGTCATTGTTTAATCATTGATATTACTGTTATCTGGTTTTAAAGCTTATTTAAAGCTATTTATTTGATGTCATTACAAAGCCAACAAATTCATTTTCAGTACAAGCAAGATTAAAAAGGTAAACTCTTAAATCTCCTCAAAGTAGAGAAAATGCATTGTTTCCAGTGTGTAGGAGCACAACCAGAGATGGAATTGACACAATTTCTGTGCCACTTTTATAAAGGGATAATAGGGTCTAACTAATAGCTTCATCAATAGTGAATAAATGATCTATTAATGTTTTGTATATCAGTTATAAGCCATACATGAGAACAAGTTATGGTGTTGATCCTCCTCCAGCAGGATCATTAGGATGACCTTTCCAATGGACCATTAAGTGTTAATGCGCCACCCATGAACCCAGAGACAGGGTACGATACGCAGCAAATTTGATCCATATCATTCCCTGTCTCTCTAGCCCCTCATTTGCTGTCATCTATCTACCATTTGATACAAATAAAGCCATTAATTACAACTATTTCAGTGATATGTTGATAACATGCTAATCATATAGACTAATCCACTGGCTGATTTATGCCATTACTACATTACCATTACCTCTTTTGTTCGACCTGTGGATGTGAAAGTGCTGTGGAAAAGCCCCAGCATAACTTTCTAGCTTGTGATTGTAAATGAACACACTTGTCATCCATGATTATTTGCACTGTAACAAAACGAAATCATACTATAAGTGGAATTCTGACCAGTTTCAGATGGATTTGATGGGGACGACTTCAGATGGAGCAGAGGCTTGTGGACTTTGCTTTCCATGTTTTCCCAGAATTGAAGTTTATCGTTGCAGCAAATGATTACAGCACAGCACAAAAAGCCTGGATTGGGTGCTTTTTATGCATCGAACTGTTTATTAATACTGTGATTTGAGAGCATAGTCTTTAGCTTTTAGCTGGCAAATATCACCACAGTTCTAGGACCCATGAGTGCTATGCGTCGCAATCAGACACATACTCACACTAGGACTGAATCCTCATTACCCTGAGCTCCACCTCAAGCACATGTCCACAGCAATCAGGAATCATCACTGTCCTGCTGATTCACCCTGCTGATAGTGGAAGTGCGTGCGCACCCGTGTTGTGCTTTTCTGTGTAAACGAGCCTAAAAAGCAAATATTCTGTGATTGCATTATTGCCCCAAAAGCTGTTGTGTTCTAAGAAAACAGTAATTTTCTGTTTACATCATCCACATTATAGGATGCAGTCTTGAACTACATTATTAAAGACCGACTTTAGCAACAAGGTTATCAATCTCGTTGTATGTGTGTGTGGATGATTAATTGTGCATATACAGGAGTGTGGGTGTTGAGGGTGTAAAGGCATCCCTCACCTCTCTCTATCCCCCCCTCGGTGTTTGAAGGTCACGCCTGTCTGTTGGGGCTTGTTACACTAACAAGCGCTCAGCTCACTCCCCGGGGATTTGCAGTTCACATACAGGGATGCTGGGTATATCTGTGGTCAGCGCCGACCTCAGCACACTGCGTTCTTTAATTTATAACCAGGGTTTTAAAAAATCAACAGCCTGCTGAGATGCGTGAATCCTATATTTGCTTTGAAGTTCCTCTGACCTGTGAGATGAGAGTAAGAGCAGACAAAGCCTCATTTATGTTTAAAGGGAAATTTGACCACTGCAGCAGTAAAACAATAGGATCTAAAAGAGGAGGAGTAACTGGAGCATACTGACAGTCACAGAAAACATCTTTATTACGCTGATACTGAGTGTGTACTGTCTTGAAAGACAGATTTACGTAGTTGTCCACAGATTTGTACAGTAACAGTTTAGTTCATGAGGTGTGCAGATGACCAAATGTGAACTGTGACATTATCAGCTTTACACAGCAGATGTGCAAATCTGCCTCCTGCACCACTGCACATTGTAAATACAGGCAAACATTGTGGACATACATGATTATGTCCACGAGTGTGGTAGCTAATTAAATTGTGTATAATTAGCCACTGAGCCTGTATAATGGGGTGGTGTGGGGCAGTGGATAAGACACGTGCCTTTGGTGTGAGAGACCCGGGTTTAGTTCCAACTGTGACACATCCACTAATGTGTCCCGGAGCAACACACTTTACCCCTAGTTGCTCTAGAGGCGTAGGACCTTCCAGCATATATAGCGAAGTCACTTTGGATAAAAGTGTCAGCTAAATGAATAAATGTAATGGATTATGGATGGATTATGAGACAGTGGGCCCTGGGGTAAAGACATGTAAAAGGCCCCCCACCCCTCCTACATAAAAGCAAGACACCAAGACTGACTAAACAAAACAGGGTTTTAGTGTTAGGCCTACTGGGGATGTTACGGTTGGTCGGTACCTTAACCCTTAGGCCACCCATACTTCTTTTTGATTATTTGGATTTTCTGTTTTCTGTTTTTTATTTTTAGATGAAGCAGTTATTTCAATGAAATTCCTCTGAAATCAAGAGCGCAACATATGTATAATAATGTGTAATATGTCAATGCATGATTTGTCTGTAATTTCCCTATGGACGGTAGAATTGAAACAGGAACTTCTGGGTTCTGTTCCAGAAGTAGGAAACACTTCCAGATCACATTGACACAAGACAAATTAAAAAAGTCCAGCCATAAACCAGGCATGCCAAACCTGATATGAAGTGTCATTGTTGTTTGAAATCCGTCCAGTGATGGTGGAGTTCTTTCCATGTCGGGGGATGCAGTCATGAAATTTTTCATCCCCCTAAAGAGTCAAGGACATGTCATCAGAGTCCTAAATATTAGCTATGGCCCTGGCTGCATCTAACTTTCATTACTGTTCATCTCTTGAAACATTTTTAGTTTATAAAATGCCAGAAAATAGGGAAAATGATTCATTACAAAATCTTTTTTGCTTGTTTTGTCCATCCACCAGTCTAGAACCTAAATCTGAACTTAAAATGATAAAATGCTGAACTGTTTACCTTGATAAATGAGGATAAATCACCTAGCCTATTAATACTGCCATCAATTAATTATTTTCTGTTTATCAGCTAATCAAGTTATCGAGTAGTCTGTGTTGAACTGCTAAGGTTACTGATTGAAATAAGTGAATCAATAAAGCATAATTGATGTTCACATAATTATAGAATCACAAGAATTTGTAATGTGAATGGCAAACTTCACTGCTGGGTTGTACTGATGAAGATGTACTGTGTAGAAATGTATCCAGAAGTGTGAATGTGCATCACTTGTTATTCTCATCATCAGCTTTTCTGATGGCAGAAACACATGTCCATCCATGAACATGAGGCAGATGACGTGTGGAATAAACTGCCATTAAATCCTTGGCTTCCTCATTAGTGGTTCATTTTCTTTCCTGACGATCCTGTGCCGTCCTTCAGTGCTTTTCCATCCAGAGTAATTGGAGAGAGTGTGTTGGCGGGGGCGGTGTGTTGCACTGACTGCTCCCACTGAGCCGCTGCCAGCAGCTACTGCTCTGTATCGAGTTGTGTAAAGAGCTGAGAATCCAGCCAAACAAATGCTGAACTGTGGCTTCGCCCTTGGCATACAGTCACTGCTCTCATTATTTATCCCTGTAGCTTTCTGCCTCCTTCTCACAGCAGTTGGTCGTTTAAAGCGATGGCTCAAAAAGTGGTGTCCTTGTGGAGAGGTCCAGGGGGTCCACAGCAAAACAAAGAGTAGTTAGATTTCACTCTTCAATCTGTCAATCAGAGGAATCCAGCCCAGTAAAGGACAGACCTGAAGAGAAGTAGAGGGTTGGCAGGGGAACGGTGCAGCTATATGAGGGTTCTCCTGTAGGTTGAAGATACTAAAATATCTACTAAGAAGAAAGGGAACAAGGGCAAAGGTCAAAAGAAAATAATTTCCCACTTTGGTGGGACATGTTTGGTATTTATGTCCATATAGCACCATAATATGCACGTCCAAAAAACACCTAAACCATTTTGCTTCTTTAAGTTTATAGACTGTGTAACTTTGAAAAGAAGAAATAACACAATCTTCTTATTAAAAAGGAGAAGTTGAACTAATAAGAAATAATAACATATCCAACATGTGAAAAAATTCACATGTTGGACTTGTTGTTGTGGCGTTTGCAAGACTCCAACAAACACGTCCTGGATGTATGCATACTAAACTCAAAGATGATACCCTGTTCATGATGAAAGTCAATTGAAAGTTGTTCACTGAGAGCATACACCAGAAAACGAAGAAGCATAATTCCAGCTTTAGTGTCTCTGCCTTTTGCCAGGCTCGCTTGGCCAACAGGCTTTACCTCACACACATAAAAACAGCTTTTCTAGGTTGTGGAAATGTTATACAACTATTAAAGCTTCATGGTTTTTAATTTAATAATACAAAGTGCATTAACTGACCTTGTTTGCAGTTTGGGATTTCAAATTAAGTTTTAGTCTCTCTTATAATGGTGGGCGGGGGGGTTTGGTTTTTTTTTTTGCAATGCCACTGGGATAAATTGGAAGCAAGACTGACTTGCTACAGAGAATCATGAGAAATGAAGAAATGAAAGGGAAATTCAACATGGCCTTATCCTGTAATTCCCACTTGTAGCCATGGTGGCTGCTGTTCATTTTGGAACAAAGATATTAAGCTCAAAGGGGGATGCATTCTGCAACAACGGGCTAAATTTCAGTCGGAGAAGATGGCATATTTAGGTTTTTCTGAAGACTTAACAGGGCAAGAGTCAGTATTTTGGAGCATCAGTCAGTGTTCCTGAGCGAGATGGGTCTTAACTAGTTTGTCTTCTTTGTTACTCTCTTTCTATTGGGTTGGTTGGGCTGAAAGAGCCTCAGTTCTTATTGGTGTCTCCACTGTGTTTTGCAGTCATGAGGAGAAACCCCTTCGTGGTGGACGGCTGCTGTAGGAAGGGGTCACGCAACGCCCTGCAGGAGCTCTACAACCCCACACAGGTAGGAGGCCAACATGCTTGCTGCAACTTCTCTCTCTTTATTTACTGTCTCTCTCTGTCTGTCTCTCTTGACCCTGATCTATTCCTGTTTGTACTCTTCTCCTCACCCAGCAGGTCAAAGGTCTGACTCAACAAGGCCCTGTAAAGCACTAATCCCGGCTGGTTTTAGTTCAGCATTTGTTTTTGTGCATGCCTGCCGATGTGCATGCCTCTTTTTAGCTTCTCTATTCCTAAATGTAGATTGTTGCTCAGTCTCTACTGACTGTGACATGTGCGTCAGTGCCTGAATGTCAACCTGGAAGTGACAGTCAATCTGACAATCTGAGTGTCCCCCTTCCACAATGAATGACCATGAAAACTCTTGGGGACAGCATTAGCATAATGGCCATCTATCTTCCATCTGGTAGTGAGCAAATTTTACAGGCACGCAGCGATAAAGTCATCTCCAGTCTTTCAGGAATGAGAACGGACAACAAGAGACAAGAAAAAGACGGAGGTTTTGCCCAAGCCTCACAACTTAATTCTCAAGGGCAGGGAGGAGAGAAAAAACTATTAAAATAAAGTGTTTTGCATCAGCAGGTAGTAGTCCTCACTTGTCTCCATGAATAGCATGACTGTTATTGCGCTGTCAGTTTCTGTTCCAGCCAGTGAAGCCTCACTTCATTAAGCATTACACAATTTAGATATAAAGAGCTTCACGAGATGGCAGCCATTTGAAAGCACGACACCTGCTATAACTACAAGAATGCCGTTATGAAATTAAAGCATTTTATACGTCGCAGTTTTAATGGTTTTTCTGCTTTATTGGGCAGTTTACAGTGAGGAGAGACAGAGGTAGGATGTCAGAATGGGACAGGGACACAGGCCTTAACCTGCTGAGCTAGCAGGAAACCCAATGTTAATGGTTACTATAAGAGCTGCACAAGTGAAAAAGTGTTTCTGATGGCATACATTTTTGTTTTCTAGAAAAATGAGACAATCAAAGTGTTTATTGGAGCAGTGCAGGGAATTGCAGGTACAGTATTGGCATGCATTGATTATCAGCAACACGTATAGCTGCGCAAATATGTTTTCCTATAACAAATCCAAACCAAAAACTCAAAAAAAATTGCTTGCAAAAACACGATTGATTACAATAGCAGACAAACATATTGTCACTTACTACACTGTAAATCACTTAACAGCACAAACAATCAGGACAATGCAGACAAAATACTACAGGACACTATACTAAATATTATTGGAAACCATCTGGAAAGCTCACCCCACTTTCAAAAATCAAAACAAACTATTAGTATATACATCAGTCACCTGGAGGCAGGTGTTACAACCTGCACCTGCTGCAACACCCTCAGCACCCTACTCCCCATGGTTATGGCTACACAGTTTATTTTTATTATTTATGTTACCAACATGAGTCGACAAAATAAGAAATGTTCAAATCCCACACATATAAGAGTTTTAAAGGAAAAAACTATGATTTGTTACTAGTTGGGTTTTAGTTTTCGTGGCTCTGGGCTCTGGTTTTATATGTTACAATAGCAATGACTAAAGTAATGGCTGAGATCTTGGAATGCATTGACATCAATAAAAAAAAAGGTCCAAATTGGCAACAAGCATGAGTGGTCAGACAGTCTGCCTGTTTGACAGCAAGCCAACAGTTTTGCCAGATTACTGTTGCTAGCACTTTACCTAGAGACACTCACAGTGTGTAGTAGTTCCCTCATTTAATAGGAAGACTGCATGTGCAAACCTACTTAGGCAGGTCAACTAAATAAATATGACCACCCAGGGTTTTCTGACTGCTCATGCTTGTTGCCCTATTGGTCCTATTTTTAGAGATGCAGTTCATCACTTACTTTGGTGAGTACAATACTATTACAACCAACAGAACAATTAAAATCTCGAACTAATATGAACTGTGGAATCCATCAGCTTTCAAGCTTTGGAAATAAAACTCAAGTCGTAATAAACTATATTTTTCCTTTAAAAATGATGCTGTTTGGAATAGATCCCCAACTGTCCTTGAACACATCATTGAGGAGGTTTTTCAAAACAGTCCCTGCTTGCAATGATAATGTAATTCTGACAAAAAGCAAAGTGATGGGCTGTGATGGATTACCTATCTCAAGCAAGTGAACTGAAACCAGTGGCTGCCTTAAAGGTAGGAAATCAATTCAACAACTTAATGCTCAAAAATAAATATAAAAAGAAGGTTGGCCAGGATGAAAACCAGGCTTACACCGTGTTTGGTTGATGAGTTACATCATGCGATACAACCTTTCCTCAAAACTGACTTTTTGGAACATTGTGGGGGGGCAGCCTGTATATGTATTTTGCAGAAACTGTAAACAGTACTTTCTTCATGTTGTGTTGGAGCACCGTTTATCTGTAGTGTGGTGCAGGAGCTGAAGGGAAGAGCGAGAAAGGAGGACACTGCTGGAGGTGATGCTATCACAGTGATAGATTGGATAGTTCCTGCTGCTCTTCTGTTCTCTCATCACTGTCCTCCTCACTATCTATCACTTACTATCTGCCTGCCTCTTTCTTCTGCAGCTAACTCTGGGCTGTCTCTTTCCTCACGCCTCCAACTGTCCTTTATTCCCCCAGCTCTGCCTCTTCTGTCCTTTGCTGTCTGGTGCGCCCTCTCTCTCTATTGGTCTTTTTTTCTCTCGATTGGCCATACGGGGGCTTTAAGTGGTTTTCTGCACAGCTTAGATCAGGTGCATGTGGACTCACTGTAGGTTAATTTACCGTGGAAGATTTTTCCACACGTTCTCGCTCATGTGAAGTCCCATTGATATACAGTATTTCTGTGTGCACAGGGACTGCAGCTAGAGTAAACATTAGCAGGGTGCCTGGGGTCAGTGGTCAAGAGAGAGCTGTTTCTGCATGTGTGTGCCTGTGTGTGTGGTTGGGTGTTCTTGTACCTCTGTCCTTGTTTGAATCGTACACCTTCAGAGTGAGGACATGTTTGCCATATTTTGGTAAGTGCATTTTTTACTTCTTCACTGGTTGACCGACTGTAGGTCTCTGACTTGGGTTTAAGGAATTGAGCTCAAGATAAGGTGCGCAGTGTGTGAAAAGAATACTCTTAAATGAAATGGTAGAAAAAAAGTAGATACCTGAAATGTTGGTTTTAGAAGAGAACTATTTTTGTCCAACATGAGTCATTTGCGAAGTGACTGTGGGCCGCTCCCCGAAGTCTTGAAATCACGGTGAGGTCGCCATTTTTGGTACCATCTTGGCACGAAAACCAAAACCCATGCTCACTGACCTTCTCTGCCATCCTGCGCTACAGCTGAAGACTGCTGTTTGTCAAGAAATAGTCCTATCATGTGATGTGACATGTAATTCACTATTCGTTGTTTTTACATTTCAGTTCATGTACAGATTAAACAAAAAGATGCATTATGTTAAGCTTGCTATGTGTTCATAGGTGTTTTTTTTCACTTTGGACAGCCAGGCTGGCTATTTACTTATAATAAAAAATGAATTCAGTTGTTATTATGACCGGAGCATGAACACAGTGGATGCTAAATTAGCACATACACCAAATTGAATTAGCATAAACACCCACAAGTAGGCTGAATGTATGGTTCCAGTCTATTCACCTTCATGACACTAACACTTCAAAAACTGGCTAGTCTGCTCCCCACTGCTGCTGTACAGTCTGATGGCAGCAGGGACAAATGAGCACCTGAAGCGCTCCGTTATGCACCTAGGTGGGATGATCCGGTGCCTGAATGAGATCCATCTGCCAAGATGGCTTTGATCTTGAACTTCTTACTTCTCTCCGCCACTGCCTCCAGGCTGTCCAGTTCCAGCCCAACCACTGATCTGGCTTTCCTCACCAGTTTGTTGAGTCTGCTCTCCCTAACTCCAGTTCTGCCAGCCCCCCTCCCTTCTCTAAGTTTTTTTCTCTCTATTGTAAATGTTTTACATTTAATTAATACCTATTCCACACTGGATAAATCTGGAGAAAAAAAACATTTTGGAGTCAAGTCATCCATTCAAGGCTTAACTTCCCAGCTGCCGAGCCAGGGAGCAACAAGGTGTCTTTGAGGCTCCCAAAAGCTCACAGAGATCCTCTTCTTTGCTATTTTTACCCTTTGCTGCGTGTCCTTGGGGCTGACTGTGGTTTCATTAATCAGAATTTAAATCAGAATGAGTTGATTTGTCGAATGCAATAAACCTCCAGAGTTAATGATTTGATGTGGCCACACACAGGGTCACATATCATCTAAATACAGGGAAGAAAACTAGTTTCCTTGCACCGTAATAATGTTTCCTCCTCATGGAAATGTTTTTTTTTTCTTCCTACGAGTAATCACAGAGGCATGTAGACACCATTATTACCAAGCCAGAGCCTGGCTCACAGTTAAATGCTGATTCAGAGATCAGAGCTGAGGCTGGTGAACAGGATGTGCACATTTGTGCACAGGCCTGCAGTGGGTTTGAAACAGGGATGAATGACTCAGAGCTAACATGAGCACTAATGGAGTGTGATTGTAATGGAAGTATGCCTTCATGGTCTGTGTGTGTGCATCAGTTGTTATGTATCTGGGTTTTAGTCCGTCAAATATCCTCACAAAGATAGAGAGCAGAGCAAAAACTTTGATGATCTGTATTTTGGGTTTGGGTTGAAGGTCTCACGATTTGATATTTGCTACTCCTTTTCACTCTAAACTTGCTATATTTTCCTAATCTTAAGGTCCTGTATGTTTTCATATTTTTGTGTCTCTGCATGGTTTTATATATGGAATGTTTATGTTGGATTGATTTTGATGTGTCAGAATAGTGGGCAGGGCCAAGACACATGCAGGATAACCTAACCCTTTTAACCATGACCGCTGTCGTTCCTCAGCCTTAACCAAGTAGTTTTTGTTGCCTAAACCTACAGTAATCAAAGCACAACCACAAAAGTGGAATGGCCCTTCATTCTTGATTTTGGAAACAGTAGTTTGTGTGATACGATCAAAAGCTCCAGAACAGCTACTGAATGGACCTTATAGTGAAACTGTTCAGCTAACTGCTATCTCCAAGGTCGAGAATTAACTTTCTTTTTGGAATTTTGTCGTTTTTAGAGAGTAGACAGTAGGGAGACGACAAGAAATGCTGGAAGAGAGAATGAGACATGGGAAATGCCATGCAACAAAGGTCCACTACTGAATTTCAGCTTTTAAGCCAAAAGAAGTCTTTAGAGTAACTACATGAAAAAAAAATTTACTTCTATTTATCACTTGTCTCACTGCTGAAAACAATACTATTATTTATTTCAGTTAGTCCCTTAGGTGGATGTATTTTCTTCAAAAGAAGTCAGGCTCATTGTGTCAAACAATGAAACAAGCAAAAGTCATTCATTTTGAAATGAAACATGTGCAAGAACCATTGACACATCGTCAGTGAAAAATCTCTGAATCTGAAAACGCACTCAACGCACTTTGTAGTTTTTGAGTGTCTTTTGCATTGTAACCGTGGTGAGAGCCCTCTGTTTCTAAGCTAAATTAGCCTGACTATGTAACAAAGCTTTCAAGGACGACGGCGGAGAGACCATCAGTGTGTGTGTTTGTGTGTCACGCACCACCTCCTCCCTACACTTTGTTGCTCTTTATTCTACATCGCCTTACACTGACCTGACATATAATGCTTGTAGTGTTGAAAAATGACGATAAGGGGTTTTGACCAAGGGTCCATATTTGATGACATGGGAATATATGAGAATGGGTTGAATATGTATGAATAGGGTGAATGTGACATGTAGAGTAAAGTGCTCTGAGGGGTCGGAAGACTAGGAAGGCGCTGTTGCATTTTTTTGTTTACTGGAGTGCACGGCCCCAGCTGAATTTCATGGTGGAAGTTCTCTTCTATCCTGGGGTCTCCTCCCATTCAGACATGCCCACGCTGAAGCACCTTTACTGGGTCATTTCAGTGTGAAGAATCCTTCAGATTGTTCAAGTGAACAAAACACATTTTGGCCACTTACATCTTTGGTCTCATTACCGCAAAAACTTCAATTAATAGCTGAGTCCCAAATAGCCGCCTATCTCCTTTACTGGCCTGGTGTGGGAACACATTTTGACAAATAAACGCCTGCCTTAATTTAACGCCTGGTCTGGTTTTTATAGAAGTTCTTTGGATGTATAACCTTAAACCCCGCGGGGTCTCCACTTTAGCTGATTCTAAGCTGCTTCTAAGCTGCTTAGATCGTTAATACAAATATTGATGTTTAAACATATGATCAATGTGTCAATATGGACATGCTGCACATCCTTAGACCGGTTAGATTCTCCACAATACCACTGTTGAGTTCATTTAACGGAAACAACAAGACCCAAAGTGTAATTCTTCTAGATTTACCGGTGTAACCGGCATAACTATAAGAGAGGAAAGGGGGAAAAAAGTGCTGACTCATGTTAACTTTGAAGTGCTCGTTAAGCCCAAATGTGTCCGTTCTTTGATTATTTATATTCCTTTAGTCTGTAAGGGTCCACCCATCAAAAGAACCAAAACAGCTTGTGAATCCTGTCATGTGAAGTCCATCGCTCTCTGTCTGCTAACTTCTCTCATCCTGCACCCTGTTGTTGTCTGTCGGAGCCAGATCAAATGAATGATGTGCATTTGATATTATTTGATCATTTTTACATAAGTATTATTCTGTTTGAAATAAATAAACTGTTTGATTGTTGTTTCAGTTTTGTGCAAAAAGATTTAAAGGCCTGGTCAATCCAGTGATTTTAGCAAATAAAAGCCCTGGCTATTATTCAAAGTTTTACAGTAATTCAGCCATTACCTAGAACTCGTGATCATTAGGACAGAAGGGTAGGAGGCTAGAGAAAAACACTACTATAAAAACACTAATTTCTACAAATGGAAATTTGAGGGAGATGAGCAAGTAACCAGTCCTGGCAGGACAACTAGTTGTCATCGGAAATGGTTTGAAATGAACGTGCTCTGAATATTAATCATGGGTGGAGAATTGTAATTTTGGTGTTTCAAAATGAATGTATTCAGTGAAAGGAGGAAACTGTCCGCCTGCACCTGTGCCACTAGATAATACCTGTCTGGATTGTTTCACCAGCTGCAGATATCCTGCAAACCCCACAATCCCTTCACTTTAGTTGAGTGTGTGTGTGTGTGTGTGTGTGTGTGTGTGTGTGTGTGTGTGTGTGTGTGTGTGTGTGTGTGTGTGTGTGTGTGTGTGTGTGTGTTGCCCTCCCTGAAATAAGCACCCTGGGCAAGATTATGCAGGAACAC
>NC_060165.1:3419195-3447768 GCF_021292245.1 Micropterus dolomieu | reverse complement strand
GTGTGTGTGTGTGTGTGTGTGTGTGTGTGTGTGTGTGTGTGTGTGTGTGTGTGTGTGTGTGTGTGTGTGTGTGTGTGTGTGTGTGTTTTCTCACGCTTCCCCTCCTGCCCTCCCTGAAATAAGCACCCTGGGCAAGATTATGCAGGAACACAGTGGCAGAGACTGGCATGGACTTGAAAGGAACGATGCCCCTTTCACCCACAGCAAAGAAGCCAAAGCAGCTGTCTGAGTGTTGCTGTGCTGTAAAACCATCAGACCAGAGCACAGCTATACACTGTGGGTATGGTTTTAAGATGTGTGTGTATATGTGTGTGGGAAGCAAGATAAGTCACTCTGGGTTTAAAGACAAAGGGATTTAGAGGAGGAGGCTTTTCTCTTTTTGTCTGCATATGAACAGGGCTGAAGAAAGGAGCTGAAAGGAGAGAGACAAATGGATTTGGAGGAGCTCTGTTTTGCTCTCTGAGAAAATATTGTATGATGTTGACATTACAAGCTGGTTTCCTTGAGTTCATCAAATAATTACATTGTGGGACACAACACAATGTAATGTTCAGATGTAGTTTGAAGATGCTGTTGAACTGTGTCGGGTTATACTGACAGATGTTTCTAGTATTTTGTCCACCCCATTTAAATCAGTGAGGGTAGGTGAGATAAGAGAAACATCTCCATGTAAATGCATGTAGTTATCCGTCCCTCCAGGTTTTCACGGACCTAACCCTAACTAACCCTGCACATTTAAACCAGCTTGATTCTTTCAGTGCTTGCAATTGACCGGGATGCAATAGCCTGTGTCACAGTGTCTTCCTCCTCCATGCGTTTCTGCCACTCTGTGTGCACAATTTCCTTTATGTCCGACCACAACACTGCACGCTGTGCAAAACACTTTTTCGCAGACCTTTTTTTTGGTCACCAAATGTGAGACGTTTGTACGTCTGCTGCGACTTGTAAACAAGGAAATGACGAGCTGACGTATGACAATGTTTTGCGGGAAACGGTGATGATGGGTCAAATTGGCAGAAAAGTTGCGGTGAAAATTACATGTCGCGCTGAATTCACAGGGACTTGTTGAATTTGCGATCGCGACTTCGTAAATCCTGGAGGGACTGAATTATAGCTGCAGTGGTGCTATTGACGGGTAAAATCAATAAATCAAAACCCACACCATAGCTATCCACGATAAAACACGCTGCATCAAGTATAAATCCAACTTAAGTTGTTTTTTGTGTTGAGTAACAGAAAAACGGTCCATCAGCAACCCCATGTGAACTGACGTCCCAGTACATGAGTTTTGGGTTAGGAAGCTTTAAAAATCCAAGAAATTCTTTCTACCAATCTGAACAATCATGATTCAAGTTTAAAAACTAAGAGTGCAGTTGCCATGTGATAAGTGAAACCCTCCATTTTACTTTTTTCCCCTTCACCTTATTCTCCTTTCTCTCCTCTGGTTTGTTGCTCCCTGAGGGAACATGCCATGCAGAGAGTAAAAAGGGAAGTGCTCATGAGACGAGAGAAACTTTGATGGCTCCGAGTGAGAGCAGTTTGTCATTATCTTGTCTGTAGTGCTATAATTACACCCCCACTTTTCTCTTTGAGATATACTGACACACACGTACACTCAGAGGCACAGTAGTCTCTACACAACTAGTAGTGCATGCATACCAATGCACGTATTGTGTGGTCTTCAGATGTCAACTGGTTTTCACTCTCAACACGTCAAATACAACAGCTTGGTAACTATGAGCCAGTAGGTACCCCCTCGAGCGTCAGTTCTGGGGGGACCCGTGAAAACAGCTCGTTTGAAGTCCAGCTTTTACTTCTGTAAACTATCTGCATCACTTTGTAACATCAAGTCATAATGCTCGCCTAGCAGGTAGCGTGGCACGCCCTCAAAAAACAGAAAATACACTGAGCTGCAGCACATAGAGACAAGATGTCCGCCCGATGCCTCCCCTCATCCCCGCCTTCGCTACCAAACGTTAGCTACTGCCCTCCACGCAGTCAGAGGACATAAAGTTGTTACTGTGATGTAGAGACTGTGCACAGTAAAACTTTTCTTATGATACATCTGTTACAAAGTAATAACTTACAGCTCTGGCACTCTTTCTCCAGACCAGGTTGCGAAGCTGGTTCAGGAACATGTACAGCTGAACCCAAGCTGTGGTTACCACCTTGACAGGACCCCCCCACACACACACACTTTGCATCTGATTGGCTAGTAGTCCTTAACTAGGTACTCCACATGCGCAACTTCATACAAAGATCAAATTGAAGTGAGACGCATCACTCGGTAGCTAAAACAGCGTCAACACACAGGGTGATAAGAGGTGCTGCAGCAATGTGCAGTATGACAAAACAAATGTGTAGCTGTTCTGGTGCAACCCCTACATAAAAGGATGACCCTGAAAACGGGAATAATACGACTACTTTAAGTTATAGAACTTAACTTACATAACTAACATGCTTATTTGAACCTAAACCATGATCTTTTCCTAAACCCAACCCAATGGCGGTCGTTTCACAATATTTTGAAAGTCTAACCGGATGTTGCATATTTATTATTGCTAACTTAATTGCACGTTCAAAATGCTAAAGGATTAGGTAGAGCGTTATAGTTTGAAAGGTAGAGACACTGACCAAGTATTTGACGAGCTTGGGGTGAGAATATCTTGCAGATGTACAGCAGAAAAAGTGCACCCATCCCATTTAAACAAATTAGATATGTATATGTTAACATGTAAATGGTAAACACATATCATTGCCTAATACAGTGATTCTTTTCACATCAAGGACCCCTAAACAGACACAAATTAGACCACAGACCCCCATTTGATCAGATTTTGTCCCAGGTTGATAGGATTTTTGCTTTTAGATGCTTTATTACAGTAAGTGTATGAAACCCATGACCCAAGTAATCATACATGCTTTTATTGTGTTACTGTATGGATAGAATTATAACGAAAAACGGAATAATTTCTTTATTCCGTTTTTTGCTGGGGACCCCCAGGAACACCCTCAAGGACCTCTGGGTGTCTCCATATTCCACTATGAGAACCACTGGCCTAATGTGCAATGTGCAGCTGCAACATTAGTGACGCAGTTTCTTCTTCTACTGTCCTGTTTTTTAATGGGTCAGAACTAAAGAAAAAGCAGTGTAAATGTTTATCACAAGTCTGTGGCGCAATCACAGGCGAGCAAACTTTCCCCTGGGAAGCAGACTCGTCTCTGAGCTCTGGTTACAGCTTTAATGTTACCGTGGGACACAGGCTTACCTAGAGTTACCCTGAAGTGACCACAGCAGAGTTTACTGGCCTCGATTTATTCTGTCTTTACATGTTTACATGGTATGTGTGTTTTTGTGTATGTAGTTTGGTATCAGCAGTCAGCTGGAGGGCCAATTTTCAAACCATTCATTACAAATCATTTGCATTATGGTACATCTTGGGGCTTTGCAGCTGTGAGAGGGGTGGTAATTTTCCTGGCAGGTGGTGCATTTAAGGACACACCAGAATCAGAGAGTTGGTATTTGGCTGCATAAAAGCAATCCATTCAACTTTAAAAACACTACATGTCATGAACAGGGTAATTTAAAGGGGAGTTTTCCTACTTGCATATGGCACCAAGGCCCCAGATTATACTAGTTTTCATTACAGCAATACATGAAAGGAGTGCTAAAAGTGAAAACATCTGGGCCTTAGCTTTTTGAGCATCTTTTTTTTTTGGCTGTCTGTTTGATTCCTCCAAATGTATGATAATGTAAGACTAAATTACTGGAGTACCGCTTTAAAGTGATTTCACTACAGAGACTCTACCAGTGTAGTTCAGTAAGACTGAAGCAGTTGATTTATATGAACTCTAATATTTACTCCTGTTAATTACAAAAAAAATCCCAAGATCCATTGCTTCCTCCCAGAGTTATATGCCTGCCAGGTTGGAAAAGCCTCAGTTACCATCATGGTGCTCTAAAAACTCTCAATTTCTTACAATGGTCTGTTAACAGCTCCTTTAGGCGAGGTGAGGCCTCACTGCAGCTTTTACAGACAAGCTTGACCGCGACCGTTCCGCCTCACTGCTATCCACAGAAAACTGTATACCTCACTCTGTTAGCGCAATGACAATTCTTTTCTCCTTAAATTCAAACACAAATATATGCAATAACCCATAATGATTAACCTGATGATTGTCTTAATTTGTAATCACATAAATGTGGTCGCAGTACATTAGATGTGCCACACTTCTCCTGCCTACTTGGGTCAAACCAACAGTAAAATCAGTGTGGACAGATGAATCTTGACATCATACAAGAGCAAATGTGTGAATACACAAGCCTGGATGAATGGAGAGGTGAGGGCTCTGTCCAGTGCAAAAAGAGCTGCTTTTCAGGCAGGTGATGAGGAAGCACACCATACAGCCAGAGCGAGACTGAAAGCTGGCATCAATGAGGCGAAGCGGGGTTCTGCCTAGTAGACAACGGTGGTTGTACCTTACCTTTTTCCAGGTATGAATGTGTGCCGCTGCATGACTAAGAAGCAGGGCGTTCCAGAAAAAGAGCATGTGTTCTCAGTAGTTTCCCTGGATAAATAAAGGTGAAGAAACATTTCCTCGGATCTGTTCCGTGTCGCAGTGGGTGCAGGTGGTCAGCTGCCGGCGTGTAACAGCAATGGCCCGGTCAGACCCCTCTACTGTTCAGACTTCTCATAAACTACATTATGGAAAGTTAATGTGCCATCGGCCTCAGTGGAAAGGAGGGATCCGTCTCATAAATTGTCAGCATTGTCAAGGTTTTATAGAAAGGCCTCTCCTTGTTGACTTTCACAGAGACTCAGGTGAAGTACTTGAAAATGGTGGGTGTGTGCGTGTATGCGTGCGTGCGTGTGTGCGTGCGTACGTGCGTGCGTGAGTGAGTGTGGGACAGTTGTGGTACACTAGCAGCTTTATTCCTGCCTGCTCTATGAATGCCAGCCTGTAAGCAGAGAGGGTCAGAGAGACAGACTGCCTTTAGTGCTCAATGTGTGTGTGTGTGTGTGTGTTTGAGAAGGAGAGGTGCTTTGATGAATTCTATTGATCTTTGATTTTACAGCTAGCAAGAAGAAAGAGAAGCTGGTGTACAGACAGAAGATGAGGCGTGCAGATGGAACAGGTATTAGGAAACAAAATGGAAGCGTAGTTTAGCAGGGGGAAAAAGCTGTCCTCCAGCATTAACAAGATCAAACTATAGTCAGGTGAATTTCAGAACTTTGCTTTCCCCCTATTCACTTTGGATGCCATGGGGCATAAATTCACCAATTCTCCTAGAGAGTGATTTTCTTTTTTGTCGCTAGTTTCCAGACCCTTTCAAGTCTTCCAGAGACAGAGGAGTGTAAATACTAGAGAAAACAGCACCAGAAGAGCCTCACAGAAAGTAAACAGGGCTGCACAATTGATGGAGGAAATATCCAAGTATCAGTGTTGACTGCTGCTGTATTTAAATTGCAATCGGAATCAGTTTATTATTTCCTAGAGGAAAAGATGTTTCAGGCATCTTTTCTAAACAAAGCATTCGGATGCTGCAGAAACTGCGGGCTCCAAATCGCAGTGCATTAGCATCTCATTTTCTCCCCAACAGTATTTTAAAAAAGCAATTTCTCAAGTACTGAGGAATAAATTATCAACAGAGAGCTGTGTCCATATGTATGGTAATTCAAAGTGTGAAGATATCTGAAGATATATAGTATCTCAATATAACCTTCAGTTACTATCTTCAACAGATTCTATATTGGTTAGATTAACCAGTCAGAGGTCCAGGAACAAATATTTGTTGTTGGGCTCAGCGATCCCTCACTTCTTTGTACCTTGAGATCCTCGGGCAGAGGTCTGTTGTCTGTTCCAGAGTCTCTACTGAAAACTAAAGGGGACAGAGCGTTTGCTGTCAGGGCCCCGAGGCTCTGGGACAGCCTGCCCGAGGAAATCAGGTCAGCTGAGTAAGTGAACTCTTTTAAGTCCCTTCTTAAAACATACTTTTATAGGAGAGCCTTTCCTGATCTTATTTGATTTGTTTCTATTTTATATATATTTTATATATCGTGCCTTTGTTTTTATGTGTTTCATTGTCTTTGCACTTGTCAAAGCAATTTGTAACTTGTTTTTGAAAAGTGCTCTATAAATAGGAACCTGTACCCATTAAAGGTACCCTGAAGATTTTTCTTCTTCACTGAAGCCTAACAAATGCAATGATCACATTTCCTTCCTCATAAAACATTTGTAATTTGTAGTTTAACTAGTTTAGCAACACAGTAGCTTTGTAATGTTTCCATTTGCAAACTGTTTTTATCATTAAGGAATGGGGTAGCATGAACAAATCACTACATCTTTATATAACATTTTTATTTGAAGGGAAAAAAGACGAATACCCAGTTTCCACTGCATGGAATGGTACAGCTCGACTTAACTCACCTAGAACAGTTTTTTGGGGGTTTCAATTGGCAAAAGTTGTGAATAGTACCTGGTGATTTTTTTGGTATCACAGCCGAGGTTCCAAGTGATACTAAAAGACCACTGCAGATTGGCCGGAGAGAATTGTCACTAAAATCGTCACTTGCGCGACAGGGACATCAAACACAATCTCGCCATAAATCGTTTGTTAATCATTTTTTATTCACTCAACCCAAAAACCCAAAGAAGGTTAAAGTCAAGGGCAACTGGACTTTGTTAAAGATACTAGAAGACATTTCGTCTCTCACCCAAGAGACTTTTTCACTTCTGACTGACTGGTAGGGAAACTCAGCTATTTAACCTCTGTGGGATCGTTTGCAGGATCATCAGTACCACTGGTTTGTTAGTGCTCCTGGCTGTGGTAACAACAGTTGTTATGGTCGTTAGAACCACTCATGGCCAAGTCTGAACGACCATCGTTGGTATCTTCCCGAGGCCAGGGTGCACTTTGTCAATTGACCACACTTAGGTGGCTTAGGAAGCTTAAGTGGGCGTTGAAACAACGCAGGTGGCTGCGTGGGGGTGGGGGCATGTTGCTACAGGCAATGGCGAGACTGGTGAAAATCAAAACATTTAATCTTTCATTGCAATGATCGTCAGGTAAACAGCAGTGGACAAGTCCAGGAGAAAAGAGAACAAACAAACGGCAGCTGACCCTTTTATTGACCTGATGACTTCACATATCATAAGTCGCACTGACCTATGGTATCTGAAAGCTGGGTCTTTAGGTGGGGTTCATACCAATGTGTGAATACCTGGAGGATTGTGGAAGACTGAGTTCAGTGGCTCAGTTTCATAAT
The DNA here is from genome assembly GCF_021292245.1 of Micropterus dolomieu. Classification (NCBI taxonomy): domain Eukaryota; kingdom Metazoa; phylum Chordata; class Actinopteri; order Centrarchiformes; family Centrarchidae; genus Micropterus; species Micropterus dolomieu. The sequence goes on along the minus strand of NC_060165.1, from coordinate 3,440,500 downwards.
AAGGTTCAGTTTAGGTCACACAAGTGAGTCTCAGAGGTCACAACAGTATACATAACACCGTCATTATTTGACCAGAGAGCCAGAAACAAACCAGTATGCTGGAATAATCCTACACGGCCCTGGGTTTTCAGATTGTCATAATTTTGATCAAACACAACTTTATTCGGTATAAAGTGTGTCAAAATAATAAGCATTTAAAGAAGCATCACAGTAGCTAACAATGGACATAACAAATCAATAAATTAAATGGCAAAAAATCATTTTAAAATGAATGAACATAGGGCTTTTGAGGTCTTTGGGTTTGCGGGGTGCCAGGGTAGTTTCCCTCTTTGTTCTGTTAGTCACTTACTTTCTTACTTTCTTCCATCAGTAATCCCTTCCTATCTTCCTTCCTTGCTCAGTCTTTCTTTGCAACCATCAGCAGAGTAGGAGGAAGCTTTTCATTACCACCATATTGAAGACTCCGTGCTGATTCTCGGATCATATTTCAAACTCATAACAATTGTCAGTGGGAATGATCCAGCCGTGGTGAGGAAATGAAGACTTGAAATTTTGAAATACAATCTCCACAATCCCCTGTCATCAGTTTCTCACACATTTTAACAACAAATGTGCAGCGACAAGAAAAGAGCGTTGTTGTGAATGTACAATGGGCTCGTTCTGAACTCCTCCCGACATCTGAAGATAAGGAAACAGAGTTTTTTTCTATTTGCATATACAAAGCTGATAATGACTTTCATGGTGAGATTAGGTTTAAATGTATGCTGAATGGATTTTCTGTCCATGTCCTTCCCTTTGGATTTTCTCACAGATTTGATGGACATTTTTCAAAGAGAATGGACGCAATTGGCAGAAATTATAAGTAATTCATCTTATAGCTGCAGCTGCACAGGGAAACTGCTGAGTTGAAGGTTTGAGGTCCTTCTGGGATCCTAACCAATCCGAAGAGATCAAGCTAAATTGACCGTATCATGTAAAGCTGCTACCTACTTTCATAGCTGTCGTTTTACGACTTTTACTAGCTCTTATCCCACGCTGACCCACTAGTTCATGTCCACAAGGGATTAAAGTGGTAATTTGCAAGCAAATATGCAAGTAATGCTTTCTGCCCTCCCATGGGAAGAGCTTGACATGGTCAGAGGTCAGTGATCTCCATCACGCCTTCCTCTCAGACTGTATCGACTTATCGCCTCTCTCATACCCTCCACTCTCCCTCTCAACTGCACAAGAGACTTGATTGAGCTGCTTGAAGAGGAGATAAAATAGCAGAAAGTAATCCTGTAGAAAGAAGAGAGATAAGAAGAGCGACACTGAGGCAGGAGATGACAAGATTCCCTCCTTGTGTCTTTTCATCCCATGTTAATTACAGCGTTTGTCCTCCACTGGGATGGAGGGCCGCATGCTCGCTGCGACATTTGTGTGAATCATAGCTTGTGTCTCTGAGCAGATAGAAAAGGAAAAGATTTTCATCAACAAAGAGCTGCTGTTTGCTACGCGCTGTTACGCCTTAGTGGGCTTTGATGGTTCAGCATAAGCTTGACTAAGGAAGTGTGGAGAGCACACAAAGGGAGAAGTGGGAAGTTTGCAAAATGAGGGCTTCTTCTTGAGCAGAGATGTTTATAATCCATCGTCCCTTGTAAATTTACACCTCCCTCAAAATGCTTTAAAGGTACAATATGTAGGATGTGGCCAGAATTCTAGTTTAAAACATTCAGAAGAACACTTCTCTAGTCATGTCAAAGACGTCTATGTAACATTGCAGAAAGATCTACTGAAGTTAGCATGGTAACAAATTAGCTTAATTCACAGAGTTAGATGTGAAGATATTCTGGCTCTACACGCTGTCGCTGCCTCTCTGATACCCTCTCGCTCTTCTCCTGCTTGACTCCTCTCCTGCATGAAACTTGTGACTGACTTAACAAAAAGAACAAGTAGAAACAAAAGTTAAAGGAGTTAAACCAATCCAGCCAGTTGGATACATTTAGCAATCTGAATCATTTCACTTTTTGTATTTATCCTTTTTTTTTTCACTTCACCAAGTATGCAGTATAGAGTTCCTAATATAGCAATAAAGTGCTTTGAATATGCTTTGAACTCTGATACCATGGCTCTGGCTGGGAGCCTTTCCATAGCCATGCTCACTATAAATAGGGGAAAAGTCCATCATTCTAAATTTATAGCAATACTCAATACGAGTCCAATATCTTTAAAGAGTGTTTCTGTGTTTGATAATTGTTAAAATATGAATTCACACTGGGAAAAACCCTTCACCCTGCCTCTTCACCTTATTGACTTTTTAAGGAAATAAAGACGGGAAGCATCGCCCTTTGACCTGTATCCCAACATGAATATCCAATGGAGATGACTGAGAAAGTAACAAAGTGTGAAACATAACTTTTAGAGACATCATTCTGAAATATCTTTGATTCTAAGGTCATGAGTTTGACCGTTTCTCAAGACTGCTTTTGTATGTTGTCACTGGATGAAAAGGTGTAAAGATTGGTTTTCTCGCATGTTCTTGTATCAGGCTGTGCACATGATGAATTACCCACTTGGAGACATGGTTGAAGAGTGACTTCAAAGAGAAATACTTACAGACCTTCATGTATGGTGCTTGGTGGGGGTCCCTGAGTTATTTCAGGACTTCTCTCAGCCTCAGTGTAGCGCTGAAAGGCCACACTTGTTGTGAGTGGGACGGAGCGGTAAAGATGTCGGCCACAGTACAATTAATTTAGATTCCGTGGGGAAACCAGGGGCTCTGCCCTGGAGGGGAATTTAGACTCAGAATAACAAGAAAACATTTCTATCCGTCAGATGTAAAGCCCTCAGGCTTCTCTCTGCCTCAAACTCTTTTAATTCCTCCGCAGCCTCCTCCTTTCCCTCCTGCCATGGACCACTTCATCACAAGCATCATGGTGAATATGAAATATGCCTCAGATGAATGATTGCTGACTGGATCTGCGCATATTGAACACTCAATATCTGTAATATCCTCCCAATATAATTATTTTCCTCCACACCCATGGACTAATCTCTATCATAGTCTGTGGAGCGACTCAGATAGTGCAAAAAGATAGAGTCAATAAAGAGATGAGTACGATAATAAAGAAAGAGATTAATAACACTCTCTCTCGCTATCTTTCTGCCTGTCTTCCCGTCGACTTCTCCTCTTCTCTCTCCCTCTTTCTGCTTTGGTTCAGTTTCATTCATTTTAGAGTGCTTTATTGGCGCAGTAAGCTTTTCCTTTCACTGCCAAGGAAAATTACAAAAACAGTAAGAACATACAGAAAAAGGTGTAAAGACAACGAGAGACTATAGAGAAAGGAAGTAATCTTCTCCCAAATCTCTGATTTGTGAAAATAATGTGTTAATAAACAACAACCAATCTAGAGGAAAAAAATAAACTGCAGAAATATATTTTTTCTTTTTTTTACAGGTGCTCAAGAGCTGACTGTCTCTAAATATTCATATCAAGATAGTTACCTCCTGAAAGCCCTTTGCCAAGCCCTTTGTCTCTCTCCCACTCCCTCCTCTGTCTTTCCCTGACCAGCCGGAGCTGTCCGGAGCAGCCGTCCTCCACCAAGCCAGGAGGGATCAGGTTGTGGATGCCTGTCGAGTCTACAGTGCGTCCAGCCGTAAGCGCAGAGTCCTGACACCCGGAGACCTCAAACACCTTGTGGTGGACGAGGACCACGAGCTCATCTACTGCTATGTCCCCAAGGTGGCCTGTACCAACTGGAAACGCGTCATGATGGTGCTCACAGGCCGGGGCAAATACAGGTAAGGTACTTGGCAGACTGTGCTTAGAGTACTACAGTACATTAGTTCCTCTTTGAAAATGTATTGCTCTGAGTGACAAATAGGACAAATATCATATGTGTTGTATGATGTAGTTACATCCCTGCAAGCTGCCATCATTAAGGCCTTTTCACATGGGAAGCGACACTCCGCCTGCGTAGTCGCCTGGTCCCGTGGGGTCGCTCTGCGCTTCTCATGTGAACAGACACCAAGACAAGCGATCCGCGAGTAAACGGAAGGCGGTCAATAGATAGTAGCCACGGCAACGGCTTCTGTGCGCCACTGTATTCCTTCATAGCCTAGCTTAAAGTAAAACTATAAGTAGCCTAACGTTAGTTGATAGGCTATATTATATATATTATTCATATTCAGATAGCTGATAAATCTAGTCATACAAACGCCCTCCTGTTAATGTCCTGGTAACTTCACAGACGGAAGTCACAGACGGCGAGGATCAGTCTCTCATCCATCTTCTTTTTGTGCTGCGCGTCGCATAGGCTACAGAAAGTTGAAGTCAATTCAACTTTGGCAGGGGCGGGCGTGTGCGTGAGACGAGCACAACCGCGACAGTTTCACGGGAACACGCCCGCTTGTCGCTATGCCCGTGCCTCCCTTCCCAGACGCTCGCCTCTCATTGAAAATGAATTACGAGGCACGTAAATCGCTCCCCGTGTGAAAAGGCCTTTAGACTGCAGTTGTGTTAGTGGACAGCTTGTATAAGCCGTGACATTTTCAGTTAGGGGTGTACTCACTTTTGTTGCCAGCGGTTTAGACATTAATGACTGTGTGATGTGTTATTTTGAGGGGACAGCAAATTTACACTGTTATACAAGCTGTACACTCACTACTTTACATTGTAGCAAAGTGTCATTTCTTCTGTGTTGTCACATGAAAAGATAGAATCAGATATTTACAGAAATGTGAGGGGTGTACTCACTTTTGTGAGATACTGTATATTACAAGGACAGGAATGCATACTGTTTGTTTTACTGTTGTATCTCACTGTCCACGTGCCTCTCTTCTACAGTGATCCAATGGAAATCCCATCCAGTGAAGCCCACGTTCCCTCCAACCTGAAGACTCTGAACCAGTACAGTATTGCTGAGATCAACCACCGCCTCAAGAACTACCTCAAGTTCCTCTTTGTTCGCGAGCCCTTCGAGAGGCTGGTCTCCGCATACCGCAACAAGTTCACCCTCAAGTACAACTCGTCCTTCCACAAGCGCTTCGGCACCCGCATCATCCGGCGCTACCGCAAGAACGCCACACATGAAGCCCTGCTCAACGGTGCTGATGTTAAATTCAAAGAATTCACTGAGTACCTGGTGGACCCGGCCACGCAGCGCGATGGCCCACTCAACGAGCACTGGCAGACCGTGTACCAGCTTTGTCACCCATGTCACATCCATTACGACCTGGTGGGCAAGTATGAGTCACTGGAAGAAGACGCAAACTACTTATTGCGGCTGGTGGGTGTTGGAGACTCCCTGCGCTTCCCGAGCTACGCCAAGTCCACTCGTACTACCGATGCCATGACAGCCCAGTTCTTCAGCAATATCAGCACTCAGCAGCAGATCCAACTCTCCCAGCTTTACAAGTTGGACTTCCTCATGTTTAATTACTCCACACCCAGCTACCTCCGGCTGGACTAATGGAGGACAGGGCTGGGACTCTGAGAATGTCTGCCTTGTTTAAGGAGTGGCAACAAAATGAGTGATGGGCAGAATTTTTTGGAAGCAAACTTGATTTTAAAAAACTGTTGTCCTACCTTGCAGGCGTGGGGTCTGAATTAGACGTATAAACAGGTGCTGAAAGAAAGAAAGGTATTGTGTGCTTGTGGGCTCAATGAACCAAACGCATGCAAAGACTAAATTGTGCGGGTGAAGCAGGTCTTCAAGGTGTTTTAAAAGGGGAACATATCCTCAGAGGACGGACTTGAAGAGGGATTCTCCTGATAATGTTCCCTACATGTTTAAACTAACTGCTGACAAATTAGGCTGCTTCAGATTCTACAAAGCAAACAGCGGCCTCGCACGCGCCCTGACCCCAATGCATCGTGGGAGCTAAGCTTATCTCCCCAACACCCCTGGATCAATAGAGAAACTCCGTTAAATTGTAAAACACAATTCATGTCCTCTGCGCTGTCAGCGCGGTGTCTTAGCGTCCATCTCCCTTGCCCTCATTCGACTCATACATTTTAGAGGGAAACTGGCTCATCACCGCCTCAAGGACGCCCTGTAACAGATTGGTACTGACTTCACTCTCAAGACCTCTACAGCTGTAACTGTGGAGACATGGCCTTCAGCCAACAGTTTTAACGAAACGAGTTGTCACTGGTCTGTCATTATGATGTTGGCAGAAGGGACCTCCCGTGTTACATCCTGTGAAAACAGAGACTTCTGCTGCAGCAGTGAAGCGTGGAAACGCTTAATAAACCATTGCCTGTAACACCAAGCATCCTTAACACCTTTGAGCTACAGGACGGACTTACGTGTGTGGGTGCAGCAGCTGTGAGTGAGAAGTCTGCGCTGAAAGTTTGAGCTGAAATAAAAGAGAGCCTGTGAAACATAGCCCCGCCCTGCCCCGCCCCATAGTGCCCCGCCCCACAGTGCCCCGCCCAGGGCTTCGGTGGACACAACCAAGGCCACACCCACACAGCCCCTACTCCGACAAACAAACACATCTTTCAGTAAATTCAGACTAACTTTTTGTCTTTACGAATATTTTTGTTTATATTGTCGTATGAAACATTGCTGCGAGCAGCAATAACAAAATATTATTTAATTTGCTTTGTTGATTAAAGAGAGAAAGACTTCAACTTCCCCTGGGCTGATGAACATTTTAAGACATTTTTAAAGTTGAACTGTTGTTAAGTGTTTTGCTTTGTCATTCTTCTTTACAACTTGCCTCTGATACATTATTAGTGCATCACAGCATTTTCATTTCTGCAGAGTATACAGTCCATTTCAGCCCATGGCTTTGTCCTTCTGTCTCTGAGATCATCAGAGATTTATGTGTTATTTTCAATTTCCCGTTGTTTGGTGCCAAGAAGAGATCCACACTCAGTGTTCGGTGCACATCATTACTGTTAAGCAAATAAGAATCCTCCACTCCTCAACCACAACATGAGAACTAGCTGCTGCTCTCAGTCTACACATCCACAAGCTACTGCTCACATACTGTAATGTGATTCATGTTAGCAATGCAAAGCAATATCAAGGTTAAGAAGTGCACTCATCATGCTGTGATTGGATTGAAGGTTGTTGTGTAAGCATTACACAGAGAGAGAGGACTTTTTTTGACACCTCTGTAAATTTGAAACGACTCCAGACAGAGATATTTTGGAACAGCTGCATGCTCTTTGACATTTTGACAATTAACTGAACCAGAAATCACAATTTTCCCATGCATTTGTGCATACTGTACTGCTCTCAGCTAGCAGCTACAGCTAATGCATGGATGGATGGATGATTAGGGCCTTAGGTGGGTCTTGGTTTATTACCTGATCTTGAAGCCCTGTCGAGTCACGTCCTGTTTATTTATACAGCCCGATATCACAAATTTGTCTCCGAGGGCTTTACATACAGACATGAGGAAAAACTCCACAAAAAAGCAACCAAACAAACAAAAAACCTTTACTGTGAAAAAAGGGAAAATCCTTTTCATCTCCCAGAATGGCCAGAATTACAACATGAAGAACTAGAAATACAATATTAAATTCACTGAATAAATACATGTTTGGTGTAATACGTTAACAAGTCTTGAAGAGGGACCCAGTATCAAAATCTTCTTATTAAGACTTTCTTATTTTCAGCTGATGATATGCTTACATAGTGCATCTTCTTTAATCAATTTGTGTTTAATCAAATTACCGCATGGCAAACCTGGGGCCATGTAATATTGCAGCATTGTAATACTGTACACAATGCGCATACAACACTGCACCCAGTAATGTAATCATTTCCTGAAAATGTAATAAAATGTGCATCTAACTTGATCTCAGAGCAGAAAATTACCTCGTACATCTATAACGTGAGACAGGTGGGACGCTTAGGTCAAAAGTTGCAAAGAAACTCCAGCACACAACATTTCATGGGAATTGAATCAACTGTTTTGCTTGTGTAACGTTTACCTGCAGCTTTTGTCATCTTCTGATAGTGTCTAATTTAAGATCCCCTCTGGTATAATGGATGACGACCAATCAGCATATGTATAAATGTTATTACAACATTAGTCATCACATTATTTGTCAAGTCATTACATTATTGGATTTTATTACATTATTGATCAAGTTAATTGCCAATTTTATAACATTTTCAGTAAATTATTACATTATTGGGTCAGCCTGGTTACAACAAACTGGGTGTTTACCAGGCAGGGACGGTCTAACTAAAGATAGTATTGGGTCTCATGGGAAATGTAGGCTTGACCAGAGACCAAATGTCAGGATATCAGGATATATATTTTAAAATCTGTCTCTTGTAATTCCCCCGACCTTTTGGAAGTGTAATTGGAGTATCACCTTTAAAGTAATTTTGCAAATATACAGCTTTGGAATGCAGGAGATGGACAGTTTTCCATAATTTTTTACTTCCAATCTGATAGTTAGGTAAACTCTATCTATTTACTTGATAGCTCATACTGCAATGTTAGGTCCACTTCAGTATAAAGTTGTGTCTAGTGGTGACCCCCATGTCTTTAAAATGAAGCTGGCTGAAATCTTAGATTATAAATAGAGCGATATTTTCTTCAGTATACATTGTGGTGGATATTTTACAAACCTCCTCTTACAGCCGTTGAAGTATTATTACTGTACATGTGTGCACATGCCTATGTGGGTTATAATGCGAGAACAGCATTATTTTTCTGGGGTTTTTTTACCCCCCACCCCACACATACATGTGGCTCTAATAAAGCTACCGGCCTGGCCTGTAGACCCAGCTGTCATCCTCCTGCAGAAACAATGGCTGTATTCTCATCCCAGCCTCCTTCTGTGTCAGGCACACAAAATACACATAAACTCAGATTGCACATTAGCACTCCTGCTGATCTTGATGCCACGCAGCATCTTGCTCAGCAGTTGTAAGCAGAGGCACGGGCGGGCAGCACCGGGCGGGCAGCACCTCTCCACTTTAACACACTGTCTGAGCCTCAGCTTAAACTGCTCATTTAACCTCCAAAATGGAAGACGAACAATACACAAAGGACCTCTTAGTTGCAAACAAGCCATTACAGAGGCCTCTTTTCTCCTCGCTCTATTTTTTCCTCTCCCACACCACTCCAAAAGTGGCCTCCTGTATAAAAAAATAGAAGCATGTCAGTGTTGATGATCCCTACCGTCCCTGCAGGAAAAGGGCAGCTGACTTAAGAAAACAGAGCTGGTAAAATATCCCCACAGGGAACCAAGCGAGCACAGAGAGGTCCCAGCTTACATTCTGCCTCAGATAAAAAAAACAACTGCATTTCGTGTACTTCTGTCTCTATTATTAGCTCCTCAGTCTGCATAAATAGAGGCCTGTTCACTGCCCAGTTGTCTCATACTGTAGGACTGTTTATATTCAAGTCAAACCAAACAGGTATATTTATGATGTTTTTGAACGATGTCTGTTATTAGACTGAATTACATGTTTGTTTTTTTGCAGGATGGAACACAGGAAGGTGTCTAAACATATCTGGGAGTTTTTCTCTCAACGAGAAGTGGATGTTGGGATTTGTGCTTATATCTTTATTTTGTTATTTTTGCACAGATTAACACATTTTATATACAGTAAAGCATAGTGTCAGAGCAGGTAAATATTACAAATTAGGTCATTTGGGAGATTTGATGAGAAGATCAATACCACTTACATATCTGTTGAAGATGGAGCTACAGCCAGTAGTCGGTTACATTTGCTTAGCACAGAAGACTGGAAATTGGAGGAAACAGCTTGCTTGGCTAGACTGCAAGTCGACAGCTATGCTAGCGGCTCTGTAAGGTTGTACTTATGCACAGCAGAGCTTTAAATTAAATGCTAATGCCAGCATGCTAACATGATCACAATGACAGTGCTAAAATGCTGATGTGCAGCAGGTAAAGTCTTAGCGTATTATTAGCACTAAACATTAAGTACAAATGAGACTGATGGGAATATCAAACCAAAATATGCACAAATGTAGATGTTGATCTGATGATGGTGCTAAAAGTTAAGGGATCGGAAACATTTTAAAAGTTCACCCTGCATGTCATCCACAGAGCCACACTGCTAATGTAGCTAAAAAATATGTCTACTACCTGCACAGCAATGGAAAGTTCACTAATTAACATTTACTTAACATTACATACATTTTTGTCAGCTGTTTTCCGTGTTCCCATCTTAGCTTAGCTTAGCATAGGCTGCTAGCTGTAGCTTCATATTTAACAGAAAGACATGAGTGAGGCATCAGTCTTCTCATTTGACTCTCAGCAAGAAAGCAAATAAGTTTATTTCCCAAAATGTCAAATTACTCCTTCAAAGGGCAGAAGTTATCTTGAAGAATAAATGAAAACAGATTTCTATTGTTTGGTTTTTTATTTTTGTTCTTTTTTGGCACCAAAAACATGATATTTGAAAAGATATTCCAACAAAAAATATGATCATATCTCATATCATCAGCCCAGAGGAACAAAGCCAGGAACTTTTTTACCCCGCTTCTTCTCTGCCTGTTGCATTTCGGACATATCTACAGTCCCAGTGCAGGATATTTTTGTACAGTTTAGACACGATGTCATTCATTCTGCTGATGTTTTTGAGCTGTCATGTCTTGATGTCCAATCGATTTATTACTCTGGTTGTCTCACACACTGAGAGACACTACATTTGTGTTGCGCTCCTGTTTCTCTGTGCCTTTCATTCACAGCGACACAGAGCTGCTGAAAGAAGATGCAGAGCGCCTTCTCTCTCTGTTCCCTGGGCCTTCCTTCATACTGACACACAAATACAGTGACCGTGTCTGCCACATGGTTCTCACTACGCTATTTCACACACTCTGCTGTTGTAAGTTATCAATATAATTATAAAACGATTGGGAAAAGGGTGAAAAGATTGTCTGCCTATATGGGTTCAGATTATGAATTTGCTCGATTACTTTGTGGCACAAAAAAGGAACATTTCTGATATCAGAAGATGTTTTTGGCTATTAACCTTCCTCTTGGTCTTCTAAACAGACATTCCACAACAAACAGGAGAGGACAAGACAAGTATCAACACTGGCTTTGCCACCGGAAGCAACCAAATTCAGTTTTAATTTGAGGAACACAAAATGCAACACATAGATTTTTTGTTTACTTCTTTTTACTCCATTCTCACTCCTAAAATTCACTTCTCACGTGACAAACCCCTCACTACAGTAGTGACACTTACACACAAACACTGTCACATGCACTCACTGCGATATCATACAGTTAAGCACCTGCAGAAGCCCAAATGTGACTGCACCAAGACAATTAGAGACCAGAGAAAAGCTCCTGAGGCTCTCAGGTCATCTTCACGCCAATATGGATGCATTGGAACCTTTTTTTCTTAATGAAAAGGATCTCAAAAACATCGATAAAAACAGACTCAGTTTTAATTGTCATTCACTGTTGAGAATTTTGACTTGTTGGCGCTGACACACTTTCTTTCCACTTGCTCTGTTCAAGATACAGTTTCCCAAATTTGGCCATCTTTCCTATCAGTTATGATAACTCTGTGCCCACCAAAACAACCGCTGAGATCTGACATGGTGACATTGCTGAAGTGTTACTAATAAGCTCTCTTTTTACAGAAAAGCTGTGTGTGCACAAATATGGCAATCACTTTAGGCCAATAGTCAAAGTTGAATGTCAAAGATGATCTGTAATAGTTTGGTTCCAAAACTCTGAAATGGCCACATCTCTGACACATTCAGCAATTCCAGTAGATCTTGTCATATGCCCACTGATGGCTTTTTCAGCCAGTTGGAGAAACCAATAAAAGCTTTGTAAACGGGATCATCTTTCTACAAAGCTATAGCTAGCTACTGTCATGGAAGGTAACGACAGGAAAAATGATGACATGCGTACATGACTGTGTTGTAAATTGACTGACAGGATTAACAGCTATTAAATCTACATATTTGTTCAATCATTATATAAAATCTTAACTGTTCCTAGCAGCTACCACAGCTTACCAAGAGCTCTTCTAACAAGAACACAATGTAAGGCTTACTGAATTAATAAAGATTAAAAAGATTTTCAAGCTAGGTCTAAAAGTTTGACCTATGCATACTTTTTCCCTGTGAATTGAGGGTTTAGATGATCTTGATAATCTGTTGGCTTGTTTGTTGCCTGTGTGATCATATGGCTGCTCGTGTTTGTCACCCCATCCGATTTTGTTGTAGACATGTCGTCGGGTTCTCAGATCTCAGCGATTACTTTGGTGAGCACACTGTTATCATAACCAATAAAAATGATGGATTGTATTTTATCCATGCCGCAATAAAGTGAAATGATCCAGTTGCATGATGTGATTTTTAATAAGAGGCTGTTTTTTGAATAGAATCTTGCTGTTAACAGAGCAAGTGAGAGGAAGATGCCCAGAGGAATGCCTTCCATTAATCTCCTTTGATAAATTAGTGGGGGTGGAAGGCTTACCACATTTTAACACAATAGTGACATTTGTCCACACAAGCGTGGCCATGGCCCCAGTGTGCCAGCTTTCATGTGTCTCTGTATTGCTCTGACATCTTGTACATCCTCCTTCAGTGACCAGAGATCCAGCAGTGTTTCCAGCAGCTTCCTGTTCTGCCAAATAGCGTGGATGTTGCGCTGTGACCTGCAGAGTAATGTGTGTGAGTCCTAATCAGCGGTGCCTGTTACTGAATTTATACCATGTCATAAGCATTTTTCACCATACCATGCGTATCATGAGTGCCTGATGTGCTGTATCTACACGTGGAGCAGCTAGATAATGGCTGCAGTGTTGTGTGTGTGTGTGTGTGTGCGTGTGTCACTCTGTGTTGTCCACACATTCCCCCAGGTGGGAATGACTCAGAGGAAGGCTCTCATTCAAACCATAGACTGTAGATTCAAACAGGCACCACTTATTTATTTATTTATTCTCAGACAACTTCCCAAACTTCCATGCTATCACCGTGGTAACACACCTAAACTGTCTGTATTTCTCGTTTCTTTCTGAAACTCGTTTTCATGCACACTCACCAAAATCATGAATAATTAACTGTGTACTGAACACTGAGTATGGGAAAGTGGTGTCGATCCTACAGCAGCATGACCTGCGGTTCATCCTGTCTGATGTTTTCACAATAAAATAACACTGAAACTTATTTCATGTGTGGATGTCAAATATGTAATTCAATTTTATTTACAGTATATAGTGACAGTTCATACCAGAAGTTATCTCATTGTACTCATACAGAGCAGGTCTGTACTCTTTGCAAAATGATTTCCAGTTGCCTCCATATTTCTGTCAGAATGGAACGTTATAATACATTTTATAGTTGCTATTGGTACACATGCTGGAAGTATATAGGAAATGACACTTTTAGTGCAAGTTCAAGCAGAGTGACAACCACCACCCCATCATCACCAGCCAAGGGTTCCATCTCTCTATCACTTAATAGCTGCTATATATAGCAGCCCTACAGTATATAGGGTAGTATCCCTATGGACACATTCTATTTGACAGGGTCTCTTAATCTATTAAACTGAAGCATCCGCACACTTGTGGTGTTTTTTCTGATTGAGTGATTGAGGGGAATATGATGTGTGAATATACTGTATCCAGAATCACTCATCAGTCATTCAGTCGTTCACTACTCACTAAATAAACAAAGCAATATCCTGGGATTGCATATAAATAGCACACTTTGTTGTCATGGTAACAAGTTTTGTTTAGGAAATGATCATGATTTGGGTTATAATAAGTATGTTATGTACATACAGTATTTCACAAAAGTGAGTACACTCCTCACATTTGTGTAAATATTTGATTCTATCTTTTCATGTGACAACACCAAAAAAATGACACTTTGCTACAATGTAAAGTAGAGAGTGTACAGCTTGTGTAACAGTGTAAATTTGCTGTCCCCTCAGAATAACACATCACACAGCAATTAATGTCTAAACCACTGGCAACAAAAGTGAGGACACCATTAACTGAAAATGTCCAAATTGGGCCCAAGTAGCCAAGTGTCATTTCTTCAGTGTTGTCACATGAAAAGATATAATCAAATATTTACAATAATGTGAGGGGTGTACTCACTTTTGTGAGATACTGTATTTAAGTTAAATATCTTGCTGACTTACATGAGTAAATAAGTGTCACTTCACCCAGAATTCAAAAGGCCGTGGATATGGCCGAGTGGGTAGATACCATTAACCAAACGTTAAGATATGTGTTTTGTGTGATTTGTGGCAAACTGACCCTTTATATTTTTGTTTGATTTACCTAATTTACCTGAATTACATTTCAGTTGCTCCCAAGTGTATTTGCATGACATAAACACTGTAATATACATATGGGTGACAAAGTAAAGGAAAAACCAACATGAAGTGTCTTAGTATGGAGTCACCATAAGCCTGCAGAACAGCTTCAAGGCTCCTTGCCAAGTCTGTGGAGGGATGAACACCATTCCTCCACAAGATATCATACTATATATTATATAATATGTTTATACATACCACCTTTATTTAAGCCAAGTCATCTCACTGAGATCGAGAGAGACCTGAGTACAGCAGATGGAAAGAAACACAGACAGAACAAAAGGACAGTCACAGATATCACTAAATAAATCTGAAGATCAAAGTTTGTATTATATCATGTGATCTTATGGAGATGGTGGTGGACAGCATCGTCTTACACGTTAGTCCAAATTCTCCCATAGGTGTGGCTCTGGGTTGCCGGTAAAGGCCGCAGCATTTTCATCTTCACCAAAACATGCGAATAGCAACAAAAGCCACGACAACCACAACTGTCATCACTACCTAAATACATCTGGCCGATCCTGGCTGACACAACATATAACCAGACGGCATATTATTCATTCATACAGTATACGCCACTGTGTTTAGCATGAGTTGTTGCCTCCAGTAGGGCTCACTACAAAGACCACCATCTCTTTCATTAGGCCAACACTGTGCCCAGCTGCGTTCAGTGGTTCCTTTAAAGTGGCCAACTACCACATAAAAAATACCAACAAAAGAAAAAGGCAGAGTAAGATTGCTCTCATTCATGTTAGTTAAATATACAACCCCCTGACTGACCTTCTCTCACCTCCACACACAAACTGTGTCATATGCTGCATTCCCATGCTCCTCGGATTTCCTGAGTTGGAACATCTTCCAACTTTGGTGTGTTTATGAGCTTTAAGCCGTAAGGTGGAAACAATGTGGACGTTTTTGTATAGCGTCTGGGTGATGTTATGTATGTGATTTTGCTATCCAAGTATGCAGAAACAGCCTGAAGCTTAGTGACTTTGTTCCAGATTTGTTGCTGCATCAGAAGACTACATTCCTTAAAACCACTAAAATGTTGCTTTACCTGACTTGTTATCAGGGCTCGTGCTAATAATTAATGGTTACAACCTAATACCATATGAAAAAAATGTAAATGCAATACGTTAATTAATAAAAAGCATTCACTTTTCGGCCGCCATGTTTCTGTGTAATACGAAGTCAGGTGCCAACATTTTCACAGACTTTCTGAGTTGTTGTTCTGACTTGAGGGGGCATTCAAGTGAATCTTCCCAGTTGGGAACTACATTTTCCGATTATTCCTCCACCACATGAACACATGGATAGTGTAGGCAACGCAGGCCAAATTTAACCCTTCAACAAGAACTTTTTCATGGCATTTCAGGTTAAATGGACAGTTTGCAGTGTAGAGAGACAAGAGGCATGAAATGTGTCCAAGCTTGTACTACTGTATTCATTAGACAAATGACTTGACTCGCATATTGGAAATAATGTGTATCTAAATGTGTCCATATAAATTTCCTTCATTTTGTGAAATCTGTACTTTTAAGCGGAGGTACATGAACTATTTCTTGGCTGCACGCCAAATTAACACCAGGTTTTAAAGAGTAAAACTAAAAAAAGTAATTAGTAAAACTAATTAACACCTCACCCGCATGTTCATTTGTAAACATTTAGATGGGCTGTTGGGCAGATTTATGAGGCTAATGGCGCCAGCAGGCTTTATTAGAAGTGCTTGTCAGATGGTTAAATAGTCTCAGAAACCCCCTGCCCCCCCCCACCTTCCTAACGCTGGAATTGGGAGGGCCCTGTACACCAATTTCTGTGACTTTCTGAAACATTCACATCGTGATTGTCCAGCGGGACGAATGTGAGAAAGGACCAAGGGTTTGAACTTCTCTATCAAGCACTTTTTTGTCAGTTTTCATTTGTATAACCGAGTGCAACACAATGACTGTCTTCAGGAAAGACTGTATAAGTATGGCACCCATATTCAAACAATACAGCGTCTCGCCCCTTCTCTGTGAAGGCCAATTAGTCCCTTGGCCTTCGAATTTAGCTGTTTGAAACAAACACTTTTGTCTTCTGACTAGTTCTTTTATAACATTTTTCCCGCTACTTCTAGTTATGTTAAGCAAAGCCAACCAAGGCTGGACTGATAATCTCACTGTAACAAATTTTGTTGTTAAATTACAGTAAAATACTGGCAGCTACAGTTGCCAGCATGAAACTGTTTACAGTGTAACTACTGTAATCAATAACAACAGTTTATTACTGTAAAAAATATTACAGTAATGTGCTGTATTGAATATAAGCAATACAGTATAATACTGTTTGTTTGGTTTTACAGTATAACACTGCTGTAAGCTAATGATTTCAACATTTTACATTTCAAAATAAAAATACCTCAAAATTTCTAGCATATAAATGGATGAGACAAGAGATGGCCTTACAAGATGTGGCATTTATTAAAGTCAATGTGCTATAAAAAAAAATTAAATGACAAATTTTAAAATAAGTACATTTTTGTAAAATACAATTCATTAAAACTCAATTTCTGAACAGGTTCTCAATATGCTATACTAGCCTGGTCCATGTATCGGATAATCAGTTAAATTATTTTATTGAACTATGACGGCCATGAAAGTGAGGTCCTGTGTGGAGATGTGTTGTGGACTACATAAAGCCTCACTCAAAGTTCAGGAGTTTTTTTTTTTATAAGGGTGGCCACATAGAGATTCACAGTTGTGAGTGCCTTTTTATGGACCAGCTTCCTGGTCTTCTCCCCTGGCTGGCCTTTGATCCCCTCTTGGGGTTGATACCGTTGAAGTGCCTAAAACAGAGAAAGCGTAAAAGAAATTAGGTGTGCTTAGTAAAGATTATTTGCACTCAATATGTAATCCTCTCACATTGGACATTCCACTTTAGATAATTTCAAAAGAGGAAATACTGGCTATAGTATTGTTGTCATAGAAGTCAGTGTTTCAACTTGTATGTTTCCTAAATCTGACATATCATGGTTATTTTGTGATTTAGTACAGTAAATATATTATATATTGGTCCTTTAAGACTGTACTTTGGATTTTTTCAACCATGGTGTCTATTGTTAAAAAACTTCAGATATGCATGCATTATCCTCGGTTCAGACCTCACAAGCAAGCGCAGTGAAGCCCTCCTCTCTATCGCTCTTTTTTGATATCAAATTCAAATTTGAATGACCTTATTGGCAGATGTGAGAGCAACCTAATAACGCTCTATATATCTATCTATTACTCTATATTTTAGCATGTAACTAGTAAATGTATACAGTATAGCAGTTTCTGAATCTTTGTTTAGGCTCTATGTTTTGTGTCCATGCATGCTTGCAACATGGGTTAACACAAAGTAGGCTAATGTCAAGAAGTAAGTTTCACTTTGTTATGCTTTTGTCTTTTACATTTGATAAAATCAACACACAATGTCATAACCGGGTAATGCTGACTTTGATAAGACTGAAATTACCTTGTTAAGTAAGCCATAAGAGCAGGATGGATAACAGTGTGCAGACTTAGGCAAGGAAGAAAGCACCAGGTGGTGAACTGCTTCGTCCACTTCAGTGCTGCCAGGGCCAGAATCTGGGTGAAAACTTTCTTCAGTTCTTCATCTCTTTATTATCCTTCCTATTATGTTGATTAAAATCACTACTCTATAATGCTAAACTCGTATTTTTTTATTTATATAAGTTGACCACGTGCTAAATGAGGTGGTGTGACGTGAAGCAAGATGACGTGATCAGATGAGTTATGGGCGGCAACAAAACAAAAAATACTGTATTATACCGTGACATTGTACAGTAGCTTGCTGTTAATATGTTTTTCCCTCAAATGCATCAACATTGACAACAAGTGACAGGGACAGAGAGAAAGCAGGAGTAAAGTGGAGGTGAAGCGGTAAGCATGGAGTAACTCAACCTGTAGGGAGGGAGCAGGGAGGGGGGGTCATTTACAGTGGGGACTCTGGGGACATGTAGCCACCACTTTTTGAAAGTATTTGTTAAAAATGTTCTGAAAAATGCCTTGCACCAAGAAATGTTAACAAATAAAAATGCTATAAATAAGGTTTATTTGCACAATAAGAAAACCTGCAATGCATTACTGATTATATACAGGAAGGTGACAATATAAGTTATAGAGTGAAGAAATAAACTATTATCAATGGAGCAGTGCTGAGGATGAATTAGAGTTATTATATAGATTTATATTCTGAATTTTGTGTTTCCCTTTATAAAAATAAAGACATTTCCACCAGAAATTGGTGGAGAAAATGTTTCCAGAATGTAGGAAATTAAGTGTTTAATGCTCAAAATTTTGAATATTATTTCATCAATAAATATTAAAATATATTCTTGTCTTGTAGTCATGCCCACCAATCTCGTGCAATGTCACGTCTCAGTGTTTTGTCACACCCGCAATCTGACCTCCTAAATGGAAGGATGGTGTATTTGTGAGGGGTGTCTGACCGATTTTGGTGGGACGATTTTTTTGTCCCTGTCCAGCCCTGAAGCCAACCGTCCTGGCTCTAGCTTCAAATCAAGCGTACAGACATCAGAGACATTACAATAATCTCCTTATCCAATTCTACGCAAGAAACAGAACATCTCTTCTCTAGCTACAAAAAAATTCAGTGTGAATGATTAAATACAGACATAATGAAAAATGCCACAAAATGTTGAATAATGGCTGTTCTAAAAACAAAATGTAAGCAGCACCAAACAGGTATTGTTACTTCTACCACCACCCATTTCTTATAGTCAGCTGCAGCTGGCTCAGATGGGGAAGCGGGTCGTTCATTAATCACAGTGGTTGGTCATTCGATTCTTGGCTCCTCCGGTCCCCCTGTCAAAGTGTCCTTGAGAAAGACACCGACACAGATAAATACGCATTACATCAATGCAGCCAGTTTAGCGATGTTTTATACCTTGGCCTGAAATAGAACCTGTGACATATTCTGATGTCACCCTGATTACTGTTGTTATATTTAAACGGTCCGTGTGTCCTGCTTCAAACGACATATTGAAATGACAGGGAGCAGTGTTGTTAACTAACCCTTGCTCCACCCCTTCAGTAACCACACATTTAAACACACTCACAATTGGCAGCGTTCCTCCTCCTGGCTGACCTTGTGGTCCCATCTCTGAAATACATATTGCCCTTCCTACCCTCTCCAACTACACCCTGTCATTAGGGAGGCCAACAGCAACTGGTGAGTGTATGTGTGTGTGTGTGTGTGTATGTGTGTGTGTGTGTGTGTGTGTGTGTGTGTGTGTGTGTGTGTGTGTGTGTGTGTGTTGCAATGGAGGCTGAAAAAAAGCAGCTTATATTCCATCCCAGAAAAAGCAAAAGAGAGGGAGGCAGGCTCTTTAAACAAACTGTGTCTTCTGAAAAGTATTTGTCATGTTTTGATGACACATGCGTTTCTATTTTTAAAACAGAGACTGACCCGGGCCAGCAAGATATGGTGGTTAAACTCTTTAATTTCTCGGTCATGTGAAGTGGAGGGTTTTTTTTGCCCATAAATACTCAAAAATCATGATCTTCCATTTTATCATTGGGGCATTTTCAAAAATATCTTAGCTAATACCTATACAATATTAGGTACTGTTCATACTTCTGCTATCACTGTTTATTGAATGTGGGTACATCACAGCTGTAGTTTCATACTGAGAAGTTTTAAGTACACACATTTCAATACAAGCATTAAAGGATTGGTTCACAAGTTTCCAAGTTTGTCTGAAAACAATTACCAGGTGCCCATATGTTCTTTGAAGCAGGTTTCTCTTGCTGTAATCATTCCTCGTCATACAGGCATTTAAAGGGATAGTTGTTGAGTGTAATCCAACTTCAGTGAATATTTCCTCACAGTTCGCTAGCTCTCTGTTTTGTGTGTGCTTTGAAGAATGAATCCAGTTTTCCTACACAACCCTGGCTCTGTAAATGGAAAACAAAGAAAGTGGTGCGGACCCTACCCATAACATGATTCCAGCCAATCAGCAACAGGTGGCGTTTGTGCACAGAAGCAGTGGGAGAGAGCGTCATACAGGTTACACCGGCACATTCCAACATGCTGGACTCCGGGCACTTTGAAGAATGAGAGATGGCAGAGAAACAGTCAAAGACGAAAAGGTCTGAAGAGTATAAACAAAGAAGGAAGTTTAATGACCAGGCAGGGGTGAAGACCCCTGTTAACTTAGGTGAGGCGTTTCAACGCTGGAGAAACCTCAAAGATTTGAAATTTGGGGGGGGGGGGCAGAGCCTCTGAGGGAGCACTGAAAGGAGGGGTGTATTTTGTTTGGCAGTTGGGTTCAAATATCAATAACCCTTCTTCAGAATCACTTACTCTCCCTTTAAAAGATACTTTCCTAATGTGCTTTTATTGTAAGTGATGGGGGACAAAATACACAACCCTTGTTCTGTGCATAATTGTATTTCAAAATGTATCTGAAGTTAATATGAGGCTTCTGCTGTCTGAGTTAGTCAGATCAGCCTTCCAAAGAAAAGCTTTTTAGTATAAAATTGCCTCTTTGTGTTTCCCCAGACAGTTTCCCTGTTGAGTTGCAGTGGAGGGATGGTAACAAAAAGAGGGAGGATATCCAACAAAACAAGTACCAAGTCTCATCATGGTTTTTCTCTGTGTTCTGTCCATCGCTCACATCAAGCTAAGTACAGACTGTTGTTTATAGTTCTGTCTTTTTCAAGTGCACTTAAAAGCATAATTTCCCCATAACCTTGAACACTTGAGAATTGGTTTCTAAGTCTTTATATAGATATCAAAACAATAACTGGCTTTAACAATAAAAAACAGTTAATAAAAGTATAATATAAAATAAAATAGGCCTCTCATTAACCAAGCAAAATATTAGTAGCTTTCCTCCACTGTCAGGTAGTTAGCCATTAGTTATCTTTCTGCATTCTCTCTCTCTCTCTCTCTCTCTCTCTCTCTCTCTCTCTCTCCAGAGGAAAAGAAAGGAACAAACAAAAAAATGGGACATTCACAGTCT
>NC_060165.1:3400000-3419175 GCF_021292245.1 Micropterus dolomieu | reverse complement strand
ATTCTCTCTCTCTCTCTCTCTCTCTCTCTCTCTCTCTCTCTCTCTTTCTCTCTCTCTCTCTCTCTCTCTCTCTCTCTCTCTCTCCCCAGGGGAAAAGAAAGGAACAAACAAAAAAATGGGACATTCACAGTCTATAAATGAAAGTGAAGAGGGGAACTGTTCACTGTGTACAGGTGTCTATGAGCGACATTTCATGTTGAAAGTGAGAGTGTGGTCTCCGTGGGTCATGAGTAGAGGTAGTTTTTGTCGTGCTCCATAGAATTCAAGTTTGTAAACTTGTAAAGACCAGCTGGCCTTTTGCTCATGATGTCTAAACACAAGATGGGTTTCTGTAAACCATTTTCAAATAAAAGCACAAGGATCCATCCCCCCTCTTCCTTCTCTGGTATGCCCACTATATCGCAGCTGTTAGTAGACCACTCATTTCTGTAGGAATGTCCTGTTTAAGGGAATTGATGGCTTTCATAATGTCTGCGCTGTTGTTCACCTGTCCGCTGTCTCTCTCCATCACCATGGCGTCAGAGTGTGAAGCGTCCTGGTTCACTTGAAAGTCGGACTTGTGGGGTTTACCCTTTGTCACTCCTCATATTTGACTTCTAATGACGTGAAAGGCTAGTGCCTTAAAAAATAATAGCTGGATGGTTTTGCAGACATTATCTTGAAATTAACGACATCGCGGGAGAGTTGCTGCCGTCCTCACAGCAGACCTTTTGACTCGTCAGAGCAGGTAAAAGCACAGCTGTTACTATTAACATTAACAATGGCTCTGTTCTATTCAAGTGCCCCAGTAAACCATGACAGTGTGGCAGTGAGCCAGCGTGCACACTACCAGGACCCTGAAACTGAAGCAGCTAAACCGAATTCAGCCATCATTCCTTTTATTATTCACGCCTGTGCCTTTTCTTTCTCTGACATGTCTTCCATAAAAAAGGCCTGTATATTTCTGTTTCTAGAACTAGACTTAATCTCCATCCACAATCTCTTTGCAGCTTTGTTGCAGTTGCTTATAATCTACCCATTGCATTCATGGCAGCTCTGATGGAAGCATTTATCCTTAATATGCTAATAAATAATGGAAATAAACAGTTTGGATAAGGCCTAACTAAAGAGGTATCCTGTGTGCTCGTGTTCTCCTTCCATGAAACGTGCTGTACAGAGATGAGAATAATTCCTCTCGACGGTGCACAGGAATGTGAACACTAGCGTGAAACCGGGACTGACAGACTGCAGTAACTAAACGTGATAAGATGATTTTCATGCCTCATTATCACAGATAACATCAGATTTACTGAGGTTTCTCATTCAAGTTTCCCATGACAGGGATAAGCAGGCTTGTGACCGAAATGTTACAGTTCCATGTTCCAGCAACTTGGGATTCTCAGTCGAGCTTACCTAACCCGCCACCACCTAATATGAGTGCTGTGCTCTCTAGAAAAGCAAGTAAGAGAAGCTTTCCCCTGCTCAGCGGCAGCACAGTGGTTTTGCTGTAAAACCTTTTGCATGATCAGTCAATTTTTAATCGATAAATAGATACATAGATGAAAAAAGTGTTGCCAGCCTATCCAAACTGAATGTTTTATGTGGTGTGATAAATCCCCTGCTGAGTTATGCTAATAATGACATTTAGAGTTGAGGGCTAAATGAACAGAAAGAGAGGCGGATCCCTCAACTCACAACTCAGCCATTTTGCGTCCTGAGGGTTAATGTTGCCATAAAAATGTCTTCTGTCACCAGAAGGGAGAATTTATAGTATAAGGTGGCTCTGTGGTCAGAGGGACCAGGCTTTTAACCAGAGGAAACCAGTGAACCATTCTCCCCACTGAATTATCCGTGGGCGAGACACCCCACCAAACAGAGGCCACTACAGCTAAATGTTAAAGATGTGGCTTAGGGCTCAGCCACACCAGCATTTATAACAGCAAAATGTCAGAACAAAATCAACTCAGTGGAATCAGTGGATATGCTCAAAGTATGGTAAAGTAACCCTGACTTTTACCGCTGATCACTGCTGTGATGACAGTGCTGCTTTGTTTTCTTCTGTGTGCAAGTAGTCTCCCCCGTGACTGTCGCTGACCTGCCATTACGCTCCTGCCAATAAACCTAAGATTGCAGTTTCCTTCATGCAAATTCAAGGCAGCAGTGACATACTTGCTGCATTTGCCACAGCATCACACAAATGTGCCAATTAGCAGAACAACACAAACAGACTTGTGTGCAGTTCACTCTGTCCATTGGTGTTTGTTCTGTAGAAACGAGCACAATCTGCAGATCAGGAATTATTAACAGGTCAGAGTTTTTATGACAGAGAATTAGAATAGAATTACTGATTTTTTTCTTATTGACAATATGCAAGTATTTCCGGCCTTAACTCTTACAGCAAGAATTATAGCCAATGAGCCACTGTTGAATGTTTACATTTTTCAAAATAAAAATGTATTTAATTAATAATGGATCACAAACTGTTTACAAGTAAGCAAGCAGTCACACAATGACAACAAATAAATCATGTATACAAATCAAACATTTTGGTGCATCAAGATGCATAGATAATTGTTTTATGATTGAACTGTAGCCCTGAGTCAGAATCGGGCCCAACCGAGATTCACGTCCCTAATGTGAGAGCTGTCAAAGACTCTCTAAAACTGCTAATTTTCCATTTGTAATGTGTGTCTCGGTAGTGGTTATTGAAAATATATCCATTATTTGCTTTAACAGTGTGTACCTGTAGA
This sequence comes from Micropterus dolomieu, assembly GCF_021292245.1. NCBI lineage: Eukaryota > Metazoa > Chordata > Actinopteri > Centrarchiformes > Centrarchidae > Micropterus > Micropterus dolomieu. Next base: position 3,416,446 of record NC_060165.1, on the reverse strand, counting down.
GCAGTGGCAGTGCTTGCCTGCAAACATTGTTTGTACGTGGAGAATTAACAATAGCCTAAAGCCATTATCACCATTGCTTTTTGCACATAGAACCACTCAATTGACAGAGTGACACCATATCAGGCATTTAAACCAAAGGCAAAAGGACCAGGATCAAAATAATTACACTTTTTACCACTACCTTCTCTACCATCAGTTCAGTATATCTGACACTAGACAAACAATTCCAATTCTGCCTGGCTTGATGTCGAACAGACCATCTGTGAAGATCTCCCCATTCAGTGCATTGCATTCATAAATAAATCAGTCAAGACCTGCAGCTGCTTCAAATTTAGCACCATCAATACCACTCTCACTGCCTGGTGGAAAGCAAATTACTTTCTAGACCTCATCTGTCTACTCTCACCCCTATCTGGCATTATCCTATGTTGAAAAATCAATAAGGAACCCATCTACTTCCCAGTGTGGAAACGGAGAGGAGTACCCACCCTGGGGCACCTTTTCAGTGGCAGCTTTCTCACGACCTTTGACCATCAGACAAGAAAATGTACCCCAATATTATAAATATACTGAATATATCCAGTATCTCTCAGAAGTGAGTACACTCCTCACATTTTTGTAAAGGTTTTATTATATCTTTTCATGTGACAACACTGAAGAAATGACACTTTGCTACAATGTAAAGTAGTGAGTGTAAATTTGCTGTCCCCTCAAAATAACACATCACACAGCCATTAATGTCTAAACCGCTGGCAACAAAAGTGAGAACACTCCTAAGTGAAGATGTTCTAACTGGCTCCACAGTGTCAATACTTTATGTGGCCAGCATTACTTTCCAGCACTGCTTTAACATTCCTGGGCATGGAGTTCACCAGAGCTTCACAGGATGCCACTGGAGTCCTCTTCCACTCCTCCATGACGACATCACAGAGCTGGTGGATGTTAGAGACCTTGAGCTCCTCCACCTTCCGTTTGAGGACGCCCCACAGATGCTCAGTAGGGTTTAGGTCTGGAGACATGATTGGCCAGTCCATCACCTTTACCCTCAGCTTCTTTAGCGAGGCGGGGGTCGTCTTGGAGGTGTGTTTGGGGTCGTTATCATGTTGGAACACTGCCCTGCTGCCCAGTCTCTGAAGGGAGGGGATCATGCTCTGCTTCAGTATGTCACAGTACATGTTGGCATTCATGGTTCCCTCAATGAACTGGAGCTCCCCAATGCCGACAGCACTCATGCAGCCCCAGACCAGGACACTCCCACCACCATGCTCGACTGTCAGAAGCCACACTTGTCTTCTCACCTCGTTGCCGCCACAAACATTTGACACCATCTGAACCAAATAAGTTTAACTTAGTCTCATCAGATCAAAGGACGTGGTTCCAGTAATCCATGTCCTTAGTCCTTGTCTTGTGCATCATCTTTAGAAGAGGCTTCCTACTGGGACGACAGGCATGCAGACCAATTTGAAGCAGTGTGACAGGCTGACCCCCCACCCCTTCAACCTCTGCATCAATGCTGGCAGCACTCATACATCTATTTCCCAAAGACAACCTCTGGATATGACGCTGAGCACGTGCACCTTTGGTCGACCACGGCGATGCGTGTTCTGAGTGGAACCTGTCCTGTTGAACCGCTGTATGGTCTTGGCCACCGTGCTGCAGCTCCGTTTCAGGGTCTTGGCAATCCTCTTATAGCCCAGGCCATCTATATGTAGAGCACCAATTCTTTTTTTCAGATCCTCAGACAGTTCTTTGCCATGAGGTGCCATGTTAACTTCCAGTGACCAGTGAGGGAGTGTGAGAGCGATGACACCAAATTTAACACACCTGCTCCCTATTCACACCTGGGACCTTGTTTCACTAATGAGTCACATGACACTGGGGAGGAAAAATGGCTAATTGGGCCCAATTTGGACATTTTTAAGTCATCCATCGCTGACACTGGAATATCATCTTTGAGAAGTTCCAATTTTGCATTTTGTTAACATTATGCAATTGTAAACATGTAAACATGGCGACACTTGATAAGGTTATTATACTGTTAATATTAAAATCTAAAGTACTCTGCATAAAAATCAGCAACGATGACGAGCTCTATAAGATTTTCTTTAAAACTTTCTTTTTCTGAGCCAATCACACTTAACGGTGATGATTGCTTACCCCACCTCAGCTCCACCCGGCACAAAATTTGGTTTCAGTAACTGGCTAAGATGATAGTGAGTGGTAAACTCAAACAAGAGGCTTTGAAATGTTCCTTCAAAAAAAAAAAAGAACATGGCTGACAGCACAGATGGTGCTACATGTTTTTGTACAGTCTATGATCCTTTACAGCCGTACACACTGTTCTGAAGGTGACCTCTGACCTCCCTAAAAGGGGAATGCAATAAAACAATTCCTCCACAGGCTTTCTAGTCAGGACAACCCACATAGTGAAATAACATAGTTATTGATGGTTATGGAATGGTTTTGTTGGACTGGACCTGCGTTTATGGCTCTTTGCTGCCCATGAATTAAACTTCTGTCAGAATCCCCAGCAGCAGATCTGCAATTACATGCTGTTTGCCAGACTGGATATGAGCGTGGACAGCTACATATTCAGCATGAATAATTACTCTATAAGCTATAATATGCAACGTTTCACCTTCAGGCTGCTCTGTATATGCCACTCATCCTGATGAGTGTCTGCACTGAGACAGTTTCCAGCTTGAGGCTGAGCTAAAGAAACCACAGGCACTGGACAAACAGATGGGGAGAGCAGCCAATGTTCACTTAAGATGATTTATGTATGGAGGCACAGTACGAGTCTTATCAAAGTTTGGCTTCACTATTGTGATCTTTAAGGAGGACTTTCTTCTGTTGCTGGTGTGATGTTGATGCGCTGTCTTGCTCCATCACTGAAAGGCAACTTTCACACCAAATAAGCATAATCATTCTTCCCATTTAGAACAGGAAGTTGAGACATGAAAACAACACACAAAGAGACTGAAAGATGACCTAGTTGGTCCCAGATTTCCCACACATGTTTCCAGGTCTTGGGTAGTACTACTGCATTTGTGAAACACCTTCTGTGCCTCCAGAGGAAGCTGTGTGAAGTCTGATAAATGTCCTCAGTTGATGTCACATGAGTCAGCGTCAGTTGGGGCTGAAAATGAAACAATATGAAAAAATCTGGGGGTGCTGAGTTAGAAAGAAGTGAGCTTTCCAGACCTCTGTAGCCTGCTCCTCATCTCTGCTCCAGGCTAGAATCTCCAGGCTAAATTAGCTGCTACAAGCATAACACATCTGAAAGGCCCGATCTCAATGTCCCCCCCTAAACCCCCTAAGCCCTGAAACCTCACAGACACATCTGACATCACCTGGTTGCGTGCAAGGGTTCAAAATGCTCTAAATTGGAATGGGACTGCACTTTGTGACATTATCACGTTACCTTGACGCCGCTTGAACAAGTTGCACACACTATTGCGGGTTTGGGACTTTTTATTTTACTGTGAGCCTGAACATCATGATTGGGGCAATCTCTGTTTGAGTTGTTGGTGGTCAAGTTGCATTATGGGTAATGTAGACACCAGGTTTTGACAAGGAATGAGTCGAATAAAAAAGACAAAAGCCTTTCTCTGGTTCTGCTGCATCAATTTTGATCTTCTTTTTTTTTTTTTGTTCTATTGTGAGTCCGAAAATGTTATAGGAGTACCGTGCCAATGGTGGAGTACTCTTTTAATACACACAGAGACTGACTCTATGCTCATCACACATTATTTGCAGCCACATGATGAATCTAAGGTATTTTCAGCAGAGATAACAAGCTTTTATACCCACTACTGTACCATGGTGCCATTTGTTTCACTGAGAGTTCTAAAACATCAGTGACCAAATTTTGTGTAACATAGTGGCCACAAAATCCAAATAAATAGAAAGCAAATTTGTTTGGTTATTTTGTGAAAAAGCTGTAAACACAACATGAACAACTTATAAAGTTCATATGTTTCATGTTCTATCATTAAATGTCTGCTACTTTGTACCACTAGGCAACACTGACTCTGTCACCCTGTCCCTCTTCAACGATGAGCACTTAGTGTGTCTGTGGTGTTCAAGTGGTGGCCCACAGTTTTGAATCTCCAGACAGAGTTAAGGCTGTGAGCCTCCTTCTGCTGTCTAGGTTTGGGTCTGGTGCCAAATGAGATTGATAACCGCCTAAATAAAGACTGAGAGACCCGAGTTTCACCCCATGAGCGCTGAACACCCACTACAAGCTGAGTCATCCGTCCTCGGTAACAGCGCTATCGATCTTCCCTTGTCGAAAGTACAGTTACCGTCAGTGTAAAAGATAGAGGACACTGTGGTGGGAGTGCAGAGGTCACAGTGTCACATCCAGACCGGCTACCAGCTGTTTTTCTGAAAAGTGACTCAACCTTTAAGATGGCGTGATGCCGGCTGTCTGAGTAACAACCCCTTGAAGAGGAGAGAGAGCATGTGAGGTCTGAGTCAAGAATGTCTCTCCGAGGTGTCAGGAATTTCTCTGTTTATCCTATACCAACACATAGATGCTTAGTCACTCAGTTCTGCTTTTGCAGCGGCAACCTCGACTCAGACAAGCGGAAAGGTCAACTAATTTAATTTACAGAAAAGTCTGATGTTTCATGACAGGATGTACAGGTGTTTTGCAGCATGGTTGCCCCAGGGGAAGTCAAACTACATACTCTAGCAGTGCTACTGGCATACTTCCATTAAGCTAGACAACTTACATCCATAATGTAATCTTTTTGTTTGGTTAGGTAAAGGTGCCCTGTGCCCTCACATTTTAGTGAATATTTGATTACGTGACAACACTGAAGAAATGACACTTTGCTACAATGTAAAGTAGTGAGTGTCCAGCTTGTATAACAGTGTAAATTTGCTGTCCCCTCAAAATAACACATCACACAGCCGTTAATGTCTAAGCCGCTGGCAACAAAAGTGAGTACACCCCTGTAGGCGTGATTACGTAACATGAAATCCTCTATCCATAGGTAAAGACCATAGCATGCAATGTAATCATTGGAGTGTTTTAGTGTCACCCTCACAAACCTTTCGCTCTTTTACTTTATGGTGCAATTTAAAGTCCCTGGTTTCAATGTGACAAACATGTCTCAGCACCTTGGCTTGACTGGCAAGACCCACACGCCTCTGGTGAAATCTGTTTTCAATTACGCTGTATATGAAACGTCTATTGTTTTCCTGAGGGTCCGGGAAACTGCTGGGGGATTCACGAGCTCACTGTGAGCTACCGCCAGACCTTTCAGAACCCCCCTCAGTCTAGAGGCTCCACATTAACACACTGCTAATAGCCCTGAGGGTGGCTGGTTGAGTGACAGAGGGGGGGTTAGGTTTCACAGGCCCTCTGGTCCTGTCTGGGTCACTGCTGCTGAGCCGGCAGACCGAGGAGAGCGTACTTCACAGCTCGATTTATCAAGCTAGCACTGCGTCCCATCGACCTTGTTAAAAATGAACCGTCTAGACACTAACAGAGGTGTGTTGTTCAGCGCAGCACATGCTCACGCGCCAACAGAAATATATCAATCATAGCGTCTCCCTTTAATAATAACAGTACAGCCTGATGCATGCCTGGCATATGTTGTTCAGTGCTTTGATAAGATGCTATTTTTGGATTTCCCGCGGTTGTTATTCGATACAAACCTCCTGAGCCATAAAAAAGTCCTTCATCTGAAGAACACAACTGATTCTCTCAGCCGGCAAGACAATCCATAAGCATGAATAATCTATATCTACTGCCTCTGGCTTTTGATCACATGAGAGGTGAGAAATCCATTTGACGATGTTGAAAAATTGTTTAGAGTGTTAGAATTCTTCTCAGCGTGTTCAAAGAGATATGGGAAATCCATTGGTTATACAACCCAGGATTTAGAATTTCAACCAATCACAAGGTCTATTCTTTTGATCCTTTAACTGCCTGTTCCTGTTCCAAGGAGGACACACCTTGTGACTTCCAACTTTGAAGTTGTATCATATTGCCAGGCTGACATGTTAGCTTGGCTGTTTTCATGAGAAGCCACGTGCCTGTGCTTTTATCAGTTCGGGCCAGTTCCCTGCACTGTATCGATTCATAGGATACTTCTGAGGAAGCTTTGATGTTCAATGGTGATACGGCTGCGGTGAGACGCTTAACTCTGACAAATCAGTGAACCCATCAGTCCTCATGTGAAACAGCAGCTGTCACACTAATAAAAAATAAATAAAAACTGAAAATGACACGGGCCTATGGAGAGGATTTCAGGAATACTGAGGTCACATGTCCACGCCCCTCACAATCATTAAAAAATATATATGGATTTATCATATTTAATTTATTCAGTTTATACAGTTCAGTTCTATATTTTGTACATATTTTCTGTCCCATCATGAAAGTCTAAATGCTATTACAAAGCGTCTCCGCGCTGCCAGGAGTACAATTCTGGTGGAGGAATATGGACTACTTCATAGTGCTGTGTATCCAACCTTACTGAGCCCCTGAAACCCTAAGTCATGCTGACTCTTCAAAGCATGCACTGTCAAAAGTGATGGCGATTAGCTAACTTGTGTATGACGACCTCATCCTAACTACCCATGACGAGGCTGTGTCACAAGGAAAATGAGGAGCATTCTCAAAACCGGCCTCAGCTCAAGCGCTTCACAAACCTGATTACTCCAAGTCAGGATCCGGTCCACGGGATAGACACTCATTAGATTCCACACCATCAGTGAGTGATAAGGCAAGACATTTGAAATTTGAAAACCCTTAATGTAACATGTGGAATGGTTGAGTTAGCTACTGTAGATAAGTTGCCGTTTTGGGCCGTTGTGGTGTTTCTGTTTATAAAGAACTTCGTAACATCATTGCCTACTTTGTTCTATTACGCAGCTGTCAGGTTTCTGACTTGCAAAAAAAAAAAAAAAAAAAAAAGTATTTCTGATTGACTAAAGTAAAATTTACATGCGGTTTGTTTTTGTGCTAATATCAGGCTCAGTGTAACAGGCAGACTGTGAAGCATTACGCAAACAATAAAATGTGTTATGCTAAAAGGGTTCTTTTATATATATTTGAAACGGACAGAACTGAAGACTTGCCTTCTTCCTGGCTTATCTCAGACTTAAAGAGTTATCCTTTGTGCCACCAAATCATATGCAAGTGCTTCCCAATATTTCTAGTTATGCAACTGCTTTGAAGACATGAAAGATTATATTTATTTATCAAAAAAAAAATATCCATTTAATATGCTGTGTGCATGTGGGGAAAAAACTGTGCGTCAATAAAGTATAGGCAAAAATGTGTTTGTAGCATAGAGTCCTGAAAAGTTTGGAGCACTGAAAGTTGGTTTTAAATGCTTAGTTCTTGATTCTTTTAAACTTCAATACTGCATGCATTTGAATGGCCTGTCTTGACATAGTAGGGGTGCCAATGCAAAGCTCAAACAAAATGCAATGATCAAAAAAGTTGAAACCGGCTAAACTTTGGCCTAATTTTTGCAATACAAGTGTACATTCCTGGTAGATTATTTAAGAACGGCAAACTTCCACTATTTTCTTTATAGTACAGTAGTAGATAGAAGAATATAAAATGGTAGCTGCTCCCAGTACAGCATCAAACAGACCCACTAAAGCCAGCTGAGTTCTCATTTGGATCTCATAAGGTTATGTTCTTTCTGGTAAAATCCAACGATGGCTCCATTCCCACTAAACTGTAACTCAACAGCAGCTTTTGACAGGCGAACACGAGCTACTGTATGTGTTGGAGGTGGGCGTACATGTTTTCCCAAACATGGAGGTCAAGAGAAGAAGATGAGAATCGCCTGGTCGTGTTGTCATGGAGACCATCGGCGAATGAAGAGAATATCTAGTGCTTACTACAGGCAAACAGAGGGGAATAAAGATATTTACTGTTCATTTCAATCACAGCTCCTGCTTCTCCTCCCTGGCTCAATATCTAAGCTTTCATCTGCTGCGATCAGAGCTCATGACGGCCGTCTTTCCCTTTCAGCGCAATAATGACTACTGCTGTATGCCCATGTGGATAAGAAGGCGGCTACTTGTCAGCTAAATCCTTCAACAAAAATAGCCAGAAATTAAATGCTTTTCAATTCAAAGACATTTATTTAGACATTTCTGGCCCATATGAGCCACAAAAGCAAATTAAGGGTTTCATACCAAAGGAAATGTATCCATTTTGAACCCAAATGCCACCCTCTAGATTCTGACAACTTTGATATCTATAGGAAAGTTGTGATTAAAATGGCAGACATCTCATTTTGGAATAAAACTCGAAAATGAGAAGAAAAAGAAATCATTGCACAGCATTACAAAGCAGTAGGAAGAAAATTGCATTCATGACATGACAGAGAAAAATACCTTGTTAAACCAGTGAATCTCAAGAGGCACATATTGGAGTTGAAGAGAGCCACTGATGTTCACATGCACACAATATGCTGCTGAATTATCAACTTATGGAGTTGATTTGGTTTAGGAGTTTATTCTAAGATGATCTTTCCCATGTCATTTCTCCTGGAGTTAGAAGGATTCACTTAATAATCAGGGTTCTTCATCTGGATCAATGTTCTCTGACCTTTAAAAAGCATGGCATATTTGAAAAAATGAAATGAAATCAAGCAGAAATGTGGCATTTAATCAGGTTATGTTTACACTGATTATGCGATTAGTTTATATAGTAGGAAATCAGACTATGCTCAAAGGAAAACTACTGATTAACTGTGTGTATGAATGTAGATACTATGCATACAGTACATGCACAGTAAACAGCATGTGATTAGCATCCACCGCGCAGCCCCCGCAGCCGGACCCCCACCGAGGCAGGACAAATAAACACAGGAAACAAATGAGAAGGAACACGGCTGACATAATATACAAAGGATTTCATGGTTTGTTTAACATGAGTGTCAGAGAATTTCTAACATTTACAGAATGTAACGGGAGGCTAAGGCTAATACACATAAACGTCCCAGTGGATTGGTTGATCCAAAGATATAATTGACCATTCACTAAGCCCCGCTCCCCTCAGTACCTGCTGCTACGTCTGTCGAAGCTTTCTGTTCTCATGCAGCCATATGCAGTTTATAATTATAAGGATGGCAGATTTACCAAAAAGGCTCGTAGTATTTTCTGAAACATGGGTCCTTGAGACAGTGGTAGAACAAAATTAGCTTCTCATTTTTAGTTTGGCGCCTGCCCATATGGGTTCTGAAATTGCATTTGATGTCTGCATAACAGTAAGTGCTACATAATGCTAAAAGACTGAGGCTAAAGCTGCCGGTCCCAGTCAATAAGTTAGCAACCGTACCAGTTAATGACGGATGTAATCCACAACATGTAATCGTAAATAAAAGATATAACACTGTTCTTTAAAAAATGTTAGATCAGATAGTAACTGTTTGGCTGCTCTAAGTGCATACTTGTTTGTACGTTCAAACAGTATGTTTTTTAATTTTAAAGTCACAAGAGGGAAGTCTTGTGTTTGGCAAATGTAATGCTATCTTGGGTAATAGTGGGTGTGCTAGCTGTGACGTTACCTTTAACCCCACAAAGTAATATAGGACGTTAATAAAACACTGAATGTAAGTCCTAGAAGTACCACTCGGTTATTACTGTACTGTAGGTAAAAGTTAGTTAGCTGGATGATTGCAGCTTTCATTGGAGCAGATAAACACTGTTTAATCCCTTCCTTACACTTTTTGCTCTTGTGGTTTTGGCTTTGGAATGGTAATAAAAGAAGACAACCTCATCTAACCCTAACCCCAGATGTTTTAGCTCCATGAACACAGCTTAAACATGGATAAATTCAAAGCTTACAGTACAGCTCCGCCGTGCCTACTTAAGGTTGCTAAGCTATGATTGGGCAGTAGCTTTTTGAGGGAGAGGTTTAGTGAAGGGTCAGTTCTCAAAAACTGGGCCACAACCCAGGCACATGGGAGAAGTTTGCCTTCAGGGCTGTCTGGCAGAAAGGCTTTCTGTAGTAGTTTTGGTGCCTAAAGCTAACCAGTAAGGTGTTCTGGCAGAAACAACTCCTCCCATGTAAACAATCTGGTCCCATGAAGTGTTGGCTGTCGGGCCATGAAGATACTTTTGAACTGGAACTAAATTAACTTTATCAATTTATTTTATTTAGTTGTTCCCATGGAAGCATAATTCACTAAACTGAATCTGAAAAAACACAACAAAAAAACTAAATCAGACAAGAAGAAATATTGGCTTCTCGTACCATCAACACAAATTCATGTTATTCCCTTTTAACTTTGGTGCTGGTAGACCTGCTAACATGGCAAGTGTGTGTTTAAGATTTGTTCTCGGACAAACTTCACTTTCTTTCCACCACATCTGTCTCTGTGTCCCTCCACTGACTTGATGATGCAAAGCAGTAATACACAAAGCAGGTAACTAATTTTGTGACATGATGGGCAGTAAATCCCCCAAATATCTACCAGCCAAAGAGACTGTTTATAAGTAGAAGACCTCCAACTGAACTTGCCTGGCAGAGTAGAACACCTTGCCAACAGCAGCAAGGTTTCCTCAGCGTTGTGGGCGGCGTTCCTTTTCACAAGACCAGCAATACATGCTAGTGCTTTGGTGCAAACTATACAGATCAAAATCTGTACTGAGAACAGTCTAAATTTATGGAATATAATATCTTGAAAAAGCCAGGAGCAAAAAATTGTTTTCAAACCATCATGTGTTTTAAGTGAAGTGAGGCAGTGGAATGTGCTGGCCAGCGATACAGAGTACCCACATTCCCACAAGGCTTAAGGGGCATAAGAAGTTGGATGGCAGACAGCAAGGCTCCTGTCACCATAGATGTACTTTCGTAAAAAGCTGCTCAGTCGCCTACATCGCTGTCCTGGTCTCCTATGACCCACAGGAAGTGGAAGCTGAGCGCCAGCAGGGCGGTGCCCAACAGGTCACCCAGAGCTGTCAGGTAAGGAATGGAAAAACTGTCTGGATCTTTGCCGCTCTGCCACATGGAGTGCACCATCCAGTCTGCTATGCACAACAAAAGCAACACCTGGAAGACAAAGAAAGGAGGGTTAGACCACAGCTGTCTAAAATGAACATACTGCAGGAAATCTACATGATTACCCAGGAAGGCCCCCTTCTCTCAGTAAGAATGGGTCGAAACAGAGCAGGGACAGTATAATCCATTTAAACCTATTATTTATCCAAGTCAGAATTCATCAATTAAAAGAATAGTTCAAAGAACACAAAAGTAGACATATTAGGAAATACACTGCTTTGATTTCTTGATCAGAGTTAGATGATATAAATATAAACAGTTAGATAATTAGAGGATAATTACCGCTCTTATAGCTGTATGGTTAATATGCAGCTAGAACCAGCAGCCAGTTAGCTTAGCTTAGCACAAAGACTAGAAACAGTCCCATCCTGGAGTTTCAACTGGTTGTCCGGCAGCGGTCATGGCCAAGATATAGTCTGGCACATAAGCCTTATGGAAATTATTTTTTAGTTTTGTACAAACAAACATAACAAATAAGTAACAATTTATTTAGTGAGCTTTAGAGGTGCTGGTAGGTTTTGTTACCTTTGGACAGAGCCAGGCTAGCTATTTCCCTATTTCCAGTCTTTAATGATAAGCTAAGATAAACGTCTAGATATTCACTGTACAGATTTGAGAGGTATTAATCCTCTCTGCTCTCGGCAAAGAAATAACTAATCTGGATTTGCATATTTCCCAAAATGACAAACTATTCCTTAAAGAATCCAATTATGTCTTGAACAGAGAGCCATGCTATTTAAGAATAAAAATATTCACCCTTTTCATTAACTTCACTGTGGTACCGTACAACCCCAACATTAAAATAGGAGGAAAGAAATATTGGACAAGGATGTACTATTTGCAGAATAATGCCTCCTGGTAATACTTACAACTTGCAACCATGAGGTTCACATTTGTGTTTGTGAGTAAAACTATTGGATAGATTACCATGAAATTCATGTCCCCCCTTGCATGAACTGATATAATACTGATCCCCGACTATTCAACTAGCGGCATCAACGAATGACATTCCCATCAGAGCATGCAAACATGCTAAACTAAATGGTGAAGATGGTACACATTATATCTGCTAAACAACATAGTACTAACATTGTAATTGTGTTAGCGTGTAGACTTGTTTTCTTGTAAATGACGCCAATGTGGATAATAATAATAATAATAATAATAATAATAATAATAATGGTTGTTGTTGTTCGATTACTTATCTTACTACTATTACTTTTCTTCAATTTACAAAATAAAACTGAAGTTATTGTTTTTGGAGCCAGGGAGGAACGATTGAAAGTCAGTGCTCAGCTTCAATCTTTAATGTTAAGAACCACAAATCAAGCCAGAAATCTTGGTGTAGTCATGGACTCAGACCTGAATTTGAGGAGCCACATTAAGACAATTACAAAGTCAGCCTACTATCACCTGAAGAATATATCACAGTTAAAGGACTTATGTCTCAGCAGGACCTGGAAAAGCTTATCCATGCATTTATCTTCAGTCGACTTGACTACTGTAACAGTGTCCTTCCATCAGACAGCTGCAGCTGATTCAGAACGCTGCTGGAGTGATGTGCTCCCTGACCAAAAAGGTGGATCACATCACTCCAGTTCTGAGGTCTTTACATTGGCTTCCTGTATTTCAAAATCCTGCTGTTAGTTTATAAAGCACTAAATGGTTTAGGGCCAAAATACATTTCTGATCTTCTGCTTCGTTACGAACCATCCAGACCTCTCAGGTCGTCTGGGGCAGGTTTGCTTTCTGTCCCCAGATTCAAAACTAAACAAGGAGAAGCAGCGTTCAGTTATTATGCACCGTATATCTGGAACAAACTCCCAGATAACTGCAGGTCTGCTGAAACTGTCAGTTCTTTTAAATTAAGACTGAAGACTTTTCTTTTTACCATTGCTTTTAATTAAATATTTAAGATTTTTCTTTTTATTGATAATTTACACTGCACTGTAACTTTTACTGTCCTGTTTTCTTTTTCTTTGTTTTTAGCTTTTTACCACTGCAATATTTACACGGTGAGAAATGAGTAGGTAATTGAGTGAAAAGATAATGGCCCTCATTTATCAATCTTCCATAGAAACGGGCGTATTTTTGTGCGTGAAATTATGCTTACACTATTCTCAGCACCTGAATTATCAATGAGAGTGTACCCTGGCATTTCAGGTGTACGCACCATCTGGTGTTGAAAAATGCGGCGGCTGAAAACGTGTGTAATTTGAATGAAACGCCCCCAATTATTCAAGCTTCAGGAGGCAGCACCCACGACTTCACGGCAGGGACTGACAGAATACGGCAAGAAATACATGGTTTGGAGCAGGAAATGCACGAATTAAAACTTAAGAAACAAAATATTATGTTGTTTTGACAGATTTAAATAAAGATGAAATGTTTAGTTTCACTACTAGAGCCCATCCCCGGCATAAATGTTCAAAAATATTGTGTATTTTAATATTAGCACCGAGATTGTTCTTTTGGAAACAATTTAATACTTTTTTATTCGATGATTTAAACTGGACACATTTTTGACAAAATGTTCAACGCGCTTGAAACTGGACATGAGCAGTCAGATGAGCCATAAACAGTTCAGGTCCAGCCCAAGAGGAGTCAGGGGGACCACCGTGCACTGTCAGCCTCGCTGGAGCGGAGCAGTGCGCGCTGTCAGCCCCAGAGGAGGATGCACTCATCTCGGAGGAGCAGGGCACGGGCCAACAGTGTTCTGCGCTGTCCTGGGACTATTACGCACGGACAAGGGTCTGGACGCGCACGAACTTGGATCTGACCATCTGTTCCTAGAATTATAAATTGGCTACTTGTGGTGCTCCAAGAGATAGATTTAGCACTGCTAAAACGGCCATCAAAGTTAAGTTCCAAATAAGCTCCAAATGAAAGTATGTTGCTCTGAAGGGCGTGGGGCTGTGTCCATTTCGGCAGCCAGTCTCAGAGCTTCAAGCCATCGACTTCGTTCATCGACTCTTCGTTGTTTGTATGCAGTATTTATTTACCTTACAACATTTTTTGCTCACAGCAAGGTACACATTTTATTAAAAGCAAACCCAAATAAAAGGCACCTGAAGCTATGATAAATACAAATACAAATCAAAGCATGTTTTGACTGCTCAAATATTTATATTGGCTGTATAAAGTCCGTGTTGCTAAAATATAAACACCAAAATGTTGTTTCTGTTACAGTGGGTCATAATATATTATATCTTTTAGTTTGGCATTTCCGCACTAACTCTTGCGTACATGTACACCGCCTTCTGAGCTGGCGTAGGATTTGAGTGTGCCGTACGCAAACGTCCATATTGATAAATCTCAAAGTCACCGTGGTTCTGGGTGTACGCCAGGTGTACGCTGGAAATTTGGTGTACGCCCTTTTTATAAATGAGGGCCAATGAGAGTGAGATTGAACAGAGTGAAGGAAGTGGTCTTAAATCTCACGCCTGAGTGATTTGCAGGAACCTCTGTCCACCTGTAAACGCGCAGGTGGGTCCAGAGAATAACTGGATCAAAGTGGCCTGCGGACAGACATGTCCTGGTTTCTCTGTAGTGTCCGAGGGTTTTTGGAGTTTCAGTGGACCCAAAGATTTCTAAGGACCCGAGTACAGACTAGCTAGAGAGAGTAGATTAAGTGTACTTCTCTGTTTATTCTCTTTGTAACGCAATTATTTGCTCAACCCCTCAGCCTGTTTTTATTTTCCATTTTAACCCTGATTGTACACTGCACTGTAACTTTTATTATATTTTAATGCGTATTTTTTCAATTTCCGTATGTTGCTTTTAAACATTTTTATATTTTTCCCTGTTGCTTTTATGTTTTATGTAAAGCACTTTGAATTACCTTGTTGTTGAAATGTGCTATACAAATAAACTTGCCTTGCCTTACTAATATGTTGCGGAGAAGCGCCTTAACTGGCAACTTATTTATTTGTTATTTATTATCAATTTTGCCTTGGTTAGCAGTTCTTCTTTTTGTGTTTAGGTGCAATAATAAATAATATTATGGCAATAAAAAAGCAGATAGGAAGAGGCAGTCAGAGTAATTTTTAACCAAGGAATAGAAAGAAAAGCAGGATGGAGACAAGAAAAAGTTCATGTTATCTCGGCTTGCAGGAAATGAGTGCTTCAAAATGCTGTGCAGAATGGCATTACACCCATAACTGTAGTGGGAACAGAGAGGAGAAGGAGTAATGGACAGAGCAGCAGACCGAAAGACGAGTTAAAGAGAGTGTTACTCATAATTCAAGTTTCCAAGCATAAAGGGAACGATGCTGAGAGAAAAAGAGAAGTCTATTAAAAGATAAGGACGGCTCTATAATTTAAGGGGAAATGAGCTGTCTAGAGTCGGCAGTGCAAACATTACCAAAACAAAAAAAGTATTGCAGCCGTTATAAGATACTGACATGCTAAGGTACGAGCAGTGATGATGGTATCAAGAGGTAGCAGGGAGAATTGATTATAATATGCAATTTCCTCTGTAGAAAAAATGCACTAATGTAGGAGTTCAGATAACCGGTTGACAGACCCACTTGTTTTTGGATGTGGGGGAGTTTTGTGATGGAATGTGTAATCCCGTTAAACAACATGGCCTTCAGCTTTCCTATCCAATAATGTTCAGTTATGACACGATGAAAGCGTCTCACGGGCAACCAACAAGCTTTCAAACCTGACTATCCACAAGCAAGGGTGTCATGGCTTTGTCTTTTATGCATGATGACAGGGTGGCATACTTGGACATTGTCTTATTTGTTGGAATTGTTGCTTTCGTACCATCACCTGCCTCAAAACTGTCAGCTACAATCCATCATTTACAGTACACAGCATCCCATCGAGTTTTTTCCCCCCTCAGACAAACAGAAAGGGAGGCAGAGACAGAGTGCAAAGTTTAAGGCTGTCTTTAACTGCAGTTTTTCAAGGATTGAGATACTTCCAATTTCCACATTTTGGCAAAACAAATTAAAATTGAAAGAGAAAAATAAAACAGACTGCAGATCCTTCAAGTCTCTTTCTCTGTCTCTATATCTGGTTCCTAAATCACGTCTGAGTGGCAAGACAGAGGAAGTGTCTACCAGCTGAAGTGGTTTGATCTCCTGAGATGGCCACGTTCCACTGCATCTGCCTTTGTGTCAATTTCTCTAATTACAAACCACTTACACAGGTGGGAGACAGAATTATACAACAGAAAATGAGTCTGAATGTTGTTCAGTTTGCTGTGTAAATAGCTCATTTCAACTTGAGGAGTGCTGCCTGTTCATGGGGAGGTGTATGTTTGTTGTGATGATTTTATCATTGTTATAATTGGTGCCCTGGGTAACATTTTTGAGACATTTGGAGGCTGGCACCCTGGGAATGGACTGGGAATTTTGAGACAGGAATTTAGAGACACTGCTAGGATCTTT
>NC_060165.1:3386294-3399900 GCF_021292245.1 Micropterus dolomieu | reverse complement strand
TCCAGAGAATAACTGGATCAAAGTGGCCTGCGGACAGACATGTCCTGGTTTCTCTGTAGTGTCCGAGGGTTTTTGGAGTTTCAGTGGACCCAAAGATTTCTAAGGACCCGAGTACAGACTAGCTAGAGAGAGTAGATTAAGTGTACTTCTCTGTTTATTCTCTTTGTAACGCAATTATTTGCTCAACCCCTCAGCCTGTTTTTATTTTCCATTTTAACCCTGATTGTACACTGCACTGTAACTTTTATTATATTTTAATGCGTATTTTTTCAATTTCCGTATGTTGCTTTTAAACATTTTTATATTTTTCCCTGTTGCTTTTATGTTTTATGTAAAGCACTTTGAATTACCTTGTTGTTGAAATGTGCTATACAAATAAACTTGCCTTGCCTTACTAATATGTTGCGGAGAAGCGCCTTAACTGGCAACTTATTTATTTGTTATTTATTATCAATTTTGCCTTGGTTAGCAGTTCTTCTTTTTGTGTTTAGGTGCAATAATAAATAATATTATGGCAATAAAAAAGCAGATAGGAAGAGGCAGTCAGAGTAATTTTTAACCAAGGAATAGAAAGAAAAGCAGGATGGAGACAAGAAAAAGTTCATGTTATCTCGGCTTGCAGGAAATGAGTGCTTCAAAATGCTGTGCAGAATGGCATTACACCCATAACTGTAGTGGGAACAGAGAGGAGAAGGAGTAATGGACAGAGCAGCAGACCGAAAGACGAGTTAAAGAGAGTGTTACTCATAATTCAAGTTTCCAAGCATAAAGGGAACGATGCTGAGAGAAAAAGAGAAGTCTATTAAAAGATAAGGACGGCTCTATAATTTAAGGGGAAATGAGCTGTCTAGAGTCGGCAGTGCAAACATTACCAAAACAAAAAAAGTATTGCAGCCGTTATAAGATACTGACATGCTAAGGTACGAGCAGTGATGATGGTATCAAGAGGTAGCAGGGAGAATTGATTATAATATGCAATTTCCTCTGTAGAAAAAATGCACTAATGTAGGAGTTCAGATAACCGGTTGACAGACCCACTTGTTTTTGGATGTGGGGGAGTTTTGTGATGGAATGTGTAATCCCGTTAAACAACATGGCCTTCAGCTTTCCTATCCAATAATGTTCAGTTATGACACGATGAAAGCGTCTCACGGGCAACCAACAAGCTTTCAAACCTGACTATCCACAAGCAAGGGTGTCATGGCTTTGTCTTTTATGCATGATGACAGGGTGGCATACTTGGACATTGTCTTATTTGTTGGAATTGTTGCTTTCGTACCATCACCTGCCTCAAAACTGTCAGCTACAATCCATCATTTACAGTACACAGCATCCCATCGAGTTTTTTCCCCCCTCAGACAAACAGAAAGGGAGGCAGAGACAGAGTGCAAAGTTTAAGGCTGTCTTTAACTGCAGTTTTTCAAGGATTGAGATACTTCCAATTTCCACATTTTGGCAAAACAAATTAAAATTGAAAGAGAAAAATAAAACAGACTGCAGATCCTTCAAGTCTCTTTCTCTGTCTCTATATCTGGTTCCTAAATCACGTCTGAGTGGCAAGACAGAGGAAGTGTCTACCAGCTGAAGTGGTTTGATCTCCTGAGATGGCCACGTTCCACTGCATCTGCCTTTGTGTCAATTTCTCTAATTACAAACCACTTACACAGGTGGGAGACAGAATTATACAACAGAAAATGAGTCTGAATGTTGTTCAGTTTGCTGTGTAAATAGCTCATTTCAACTTGAGGAGTGCTGCCTGTTCATGGGGAGGTGTATGTTTGTTGTGATGATTTTATCATTGTTATAATTGGTGCCCTGGGTAACATTTTTGAGACATTTGGAGGCTGGCACCCTGGGAATGGACTGGGAATTTTGAGACAGGAATTTAGAGACACTGCTAGGATCTTTGATTTGAAATCATGTAAGCTAATTGGACATTATTTGTTAATGGAAGTTCAGACCAGAAAAATGTGGAAAAACTGCTTTAAAAAAAAGCTCATGAGGCTGCACAGCATGGGTGGGTTGCTTCAGGTGCTTGGGAAAACTTGAGACTAAAGCTGATGATACACGGGGCAACTTTTTGAGCAATGTTGCCGGGCAATCTTGCTGGTGGCAAGTCCGACTATGTTTTGAACGGATAGCGGTGGTGCGGGGAAAGGGATTATGGTAGTAATCTTTACTCATTACCATTGACGGCAACATTGCCCAGCACCATTGCTCTAAAAGTTGCTCTGTGACTTCCTCCTAAAGACATGACATTTGACCCTGGACTTGCTCTAAAAGACTTAAACAGGTCAGCATGTTTGTGTTCAGTTTGCGTTGGTGTAAGTGTGTTGCCTTACAGGAATATTGGCCCCAAGACCAATCCTTGAGTCTGGATCAGTACCGGGATTGGTCCAAGCATACTTTATTATCTTGGTATTGACATTGATTTTGCAGCATATGCGAGTGTGAATGTGGTTCTCTTTATACTTCCTTATTAGCAAGGCTCAAGGTACAGATCATTCAGGTAGCCGCTTCTCATTTTTAGCTTGTGCAGAATGTCACTTTCACCAGTTAGAGCAGATCATATCAGCTGTCGCCGCTACTTAAGGTTAATTCTTTTTTTCTTTCTAAAAAAGCGAGGAACTGAGGGAAAGAGAGATAGGAGGCAATACACAACAAAGGGCCAGGGCTGGATTCGAACCTGGGTTGCTGCAGTAAGGACTCGCTCCCAATTAATGTTAATTCTGTGACTAACTTGATAACCGAAATGAAACTTGCTGCTGTCGAGTTTCTGTGTCTGAACTTGAAGTACCAAGAAACAATAACGAGTGGACCGAGTGTTTGTTGTGCCGACAAATTTAGTTTCAACAACTCTAACAGAGTGGTCCGTCTTAAAAAACACTAGCTGTTTTGTATTCTCCCACTTTGTTCACAGAATTTACCATAGGGCTGTTCACTACTTGTAAAAGGTACTGTATGTTTTGGTCAGCGCTTTGTGAGAGCTATTTTCATTTGAGCTTTATTTTATTTTGCTAAAAAATTTAAATACAACAGCAAGAAGAAAAGCTGTGATTCTGCCTTTTGTATTAGTGCGGTGTTATTCAATTATCAAGAGATCCTCAATATAAAAGGACTCTGATCTGAATATGACATCCACGATTGTCATTCCTGTTAATCCTGCAACTAACTGGACATTACTTGTTTGCATGTGTTAAGGCATAAAATACTTTAAAAACAAACCACAAGAGGCTGCTCGTACCTGTGTGTTCTTGTCAGTGTGGCATATTCATGCATTAACTCAAAAACATCCTCTGTTCTCTCTGACACAAAGTGTTTGCTCAGATTTTCTTCTCTGTGCCCCCTCTGCCTCTGTGGATCACTTAAATACGCAAATAAAGGCAACCCTCAGTCCTCTGTTTAAAGAAACCTGCTAATCCTGCCTGAAAGAACATGCACTGTATCACTTAATGTCACTCTATTAGCTACTTTAGAATACTGCAAGTATTTATCATCTTGGCAAACATAATTGGATTTTGCTGCACTCTTCAAAAATACGTGCTCACTGAAATGCTTGAATTGCAGACATCACAAGCGTTTCACTCCGTTGATCCAATATTGTATAATAAGCTATTCTAGTGCATCACTTGAATAACATTATGCTCAGGAATTACTTGACTATAGACAGACCAGGGTATATTAGGAGGCATGTGTGAGTGATTTAGGAGAAGCTGTCACATTCACCAGTTTCTTTGTATTTAGAAGTTTCTCTTAGGCACAAGTTGAGTATTTTCTAATGCACAGCTGGTGAATAGAAAAATGAAGGTTGAATTCCGGCAAACTGTCAGTATAGTCGGTAATTTGGAGATGCAAAGATTTGGCCATGGGCCTTTGTTATCGATGCAATGAAATAATAATAAGTTCTTCTTTTTATCTTGGGTAAGATTTTTGAAACTCAAACGTGCCCACAAATGGGTGGAACAGGTAGCCTAATAGTTTTAGCACCTACAGTGATGGGAGAAAAACAAGACTATACCTCAAACATCTTTACTTTACCGAGCAGGTTGGAGGTCAGCACTTCCATTTCTGAGTCAATGCAGTTGTGTTACTTAGGATTCAACACACTCTGTCTGTCCTGGTTAATGAACCAGGCTGTTAACAAATCCGCTTGAGGCCCTCCAGTTAAACCCGTCTCAAATTATAGCCACCCAAAATGGTACAGTACATCTCGGTGTCCCAAGACATCGGGGCATTTCTGGGACCTCTCTCAGCCATTTGGGTGCTTGTTCCTGGTGCTTGCATGTTTCATTACCATCTAATTGCCTGACAATTTGTTTTTTGGATGCATTAAGGTCCAGAATTACTTTAACATCACACTGCCGCAATCCTGTTCAGGACATCATCACAAGCTCTCCAGTTCTCACAGAGAAAGCTGTTTGATGCAGGCATCCTATTTTGAAACTCCGGATTCTTGCTCTGGCAATCAACAGCCCTCTAACTCTAACTCTCTTGTTGAGAGTGTTTCATCTCCTGTGCCATCTGCTGTCACTTCTGGATGACCTGTATCTAAACATTTGTCTTGGCAAGCTTTTTTTTTTGACACTTTCTTTACAGAGAAAAAGACAGGAATTTTGTTACCTCTCAGTAGCGTGGAGTATCCTGTCTACAAGGTTCTAAAGGAAGCATGGCTCAACAGTAAGGACTGCCTTATTGACCGGGGAAAGTAAAATGCCATGTCGGTAGGGCTGGACCCGAATATTCGATCGGTGGGTACACATTCGATTTTCAATTTTGATATTCGAATATTGAGGGGGGGTTTCGCGCTCCCGACCTCTGCACACAGCAATGAATGTTAACACTTAATTACTATGGAAGCTTTGAAGCTCAAAATTTGACGTTCAGAAGAGCTCTTAATAAATTTAGCAACCCACTTGCTACACACAAACACCTTTTTTTAGTGTAGTTTATTATTACACTGCAGCCTCTCCCTTGTTCTCTGTGTAGTGGCTGATCCACAGTCTTTCATCCTCTTTATTTTACACAAGCACAGCGTCCTAGCTAGGCTAATGTAAGAGCAAATTGTTACAAACAAAGCTAAAATGAAAGCTGTCTGTATGCAGCCTCTTCAGCTTATTTTGCCAAGGAACTTAAAATTTGGCAAATTCTTGTAATGGCATGGCTGGGAAAAACTTTTTGATTTGTGGTGATCACTGCTCCTATCAAGAAGAGCACATTTAAGTTTCTTTTACAGGGTACCCCCAGTTAAATTTAAGACTTTTAAAAACATTTTTAATACCACGTAGGATGAAATTTTATTCCAACTTCACTGCCGTATAATGAAAAGCTTTTGGGGGTGTGTTTGTACTTTGATAAGAGTAAAGGACGCCACTTTGTGTTGAAAAGTAGTGTGGACATAGGGGTTCAAATTAGGGGTGTGACGATACACTTAGCACATGCACGATTTACAATATTGGGTTCACGAGACCAAGACAAGATATGAATGAACTCTATTTTGATGAAATATTCAATGCTGAAATATATTTAAATGGGGGCCTAGAAAATTCTGAGCACTAAACACTTCCTGCATTCTGGAGACATTTTCTGTACCAATTTATGGTAGAATTGTCTTTATTTGACAATTCAAACAGAATATAATGCAGTACTCAGCAGATTGGTTTTTTTTGCTTAAGAAACTTTTTTTGGACAATGCACATTTGTTTCTTCTATATTTATGGCATTGCATGTTAGCTTATTATGCAAATATACCTTTTTCAAAGTATTTTCATTTTTGGGGGGTTTTTTTAAACCTTATTTTGTTTCATGCCATTTTTCAGAACATATTTAACAAATGCTTTGAAAAACAGATGGAGACATGTCCCCAGTATCCCCAGCATAAATTACACCTATGAAATGAATCCAATATTTGTTGCACAAAGAACTCTTAAGGGGTGAAATCAAAAATACTAACAAATTGTGCAGTATGAGTTGTTGCAATTAGCTTCACCTTGGCTAGATAAGGTAATGTAATATAATATGCCAATTGCTGCAGTGATTATTCATCCTGTTTGGTTTATGCATCTTAAGGCTTTTTGAAATATAGTGTTACATAGTATTGGCTTGAAAGCAGCAGGGATAAGGAGTTGGGCTCCAGTTTGTCTTTTCCTCGTCCCGGTGATCGGTGCATCTGGGTGATGTAAGTTTAATGTGCGTTAGCATGTTGGATGTTTCCATTCACATAACGTTACCCGACAACAGCGGTGCAACGCTGACACACAGACACGGTCCTCGGCTCATACACAGCTGTCTCTCTGTTGCTGTTGTAACATTCATTGACCAGGAACCTGCAGGCGGGTCTTCCAGCTCTGCTGTTTCATTAGCACTCGCCATAGTGTGATAGCCACTGTCCTCGCCCTCACCCGCCACTTGTCCGAAGAGAAGACCTCTAGGTGGTAGCAGAAGTTCTAGAAAATAATTGTACTGTAATGTACTGTACGGAAAAAGATATTATATTGGAGATCTTAGTTGAACCTAGGAAATCCTTGTTATTTAGTGTTTTCCGGTGCCTTACTCTTGAGGATATCTGAGCGGTTTGAGGACCAAAAGCTAAGAGATCAAGCTACTTTCTCACAGCTTATTTGTGCAGGATTCTTGATCTGTCAAGATAACACTTATAACATCCAGCCTTCACTTTAAATAATGAGGTTTGGGCTTCAGAGCAGGAGATGTCCCTTTGTTAATGGCTTTAATGCATTTATTACTGGTTTGTATTTGACCATGTACTGACCCCATGACTTTTGGCCATGACTTTTTGAATATTATTAAAAGTCTCAGTATCGTGATTCCCATGAACATTACATTACCATAGTCATGCATATTAATCACTCGTAAACTTTGTGTAACCTTTTCAAAGTTACAGTTTCTTGACTCTACACTGTCAAACTGCTATTCTCTCATCCTGAGTTTTCTTTGACACCTCTTTGGCTTATTGCACTGTGTTGCCTTGGGTTATTTTGCATTGCCTCATTCTTTGAATATACTGATAAAACTGCATAAGATATGACGTACTGCAGGGCTCTAGAATAAGTTCACCAGTGGTAGCACTGGTGCTACCAACTTTCTCAGTTGGTTGCGCCTGCACATGATTTGGACACACCCTTTTCTTTTTCTTTGGTCCAGGTATTAATCAATGACCTTGCATGCTGATGAATAATTGTCTTAATTTGCATACCTTAGTTTTGCATTGATATAAAGATTGACAGTAGTGTTAATTTTGTCAGCCTTTTTAAAATTTAGTCTTAGTCCCGTGTCAAATGTCCTTGTTAGTTTTTGTCATAGTCCACTGTATACTACTCTTTTAATCAAGTTTTAGTTGACTAAGGGGGCTTTCACACCTGAAAGTCCGCACCAAGGTCCGAACCAAAGTTCATGTTTTGATACATTCGGTTACTTTTGGTTTGGTTTCACACTGTAATTCTGAGACCGCACTAAAGGACTTTAGGCTACATGACAGACCTGCGTCCTGTCGTCATCATCTATGTTGACTGCGTTCCGAGTACTTGACATTGATTGGTTTATTAAACAGCGGGGAGCTTTGACAAGAATGAATGAATAAAAAATGTACATATGCATATTTGTTATTATTATGGTATAAGCCTACTACCTGCAGCACCAACTATACTGAAAGCTAGTTCAAATTCGCTATTAAACGTCCTCATTGAGAGATAGGTGGCAGTGTGATACTATAGGCCTAGTGGCCGTCTGTATCAAAAGATGAGCTGTCACGGGAGATTTATAATTGTGTCCTTATTTCAATGCATTTATCCGTGCATTTATTTGTTTCTGGTTTAAACGGCAACCGCCGAACATCCTGCAATAGTCTGACAGTCCGAACCACCCAAAAAATGCTTTCACACCAGAAACGAACCAAACCATGGTTCAGTTTGATCCGGACCGAGACTACCTCTTTTCGTCTGTTTGGTTCACACCTGAAAAGTCAGAAAGTCCGGACCAAACGAGGTAGGTGTAAAAGCCCCCTAAGAGTCTGGGTATTTTAGTCTGATTTTACTCATAAGTATTTTAGTCTAGTTTTAGTCATAAACCATCATTTTAGACTTTTCTAACTCATTAGTATAGTTTTGTATAGCATTATTTGCAAAGGAGACATTAACTGATCTCAATTCCCGGTGGTTAGCCTCAATATGCCGCTTTAAATTTGTAGTGTTTTTCCAGAAATCTTAAACCCACATCGCTCGCAGTCATATATAATTAGGCACTCTTGTTTTTTTTTTTGTCCGCCTCACTTTATTTGAAATAGGACCAAATATCTAAGAGCCTCTTTCTCCCTAGCATGTTGTGTTCATTACCAGAGTTCGCATCCTCCACGGTAACTTTTTTCCTTGCGAACCAGGCGTCGCCCCGGTCGGCCAGCATGCAAAGCACAGGAAGAAAAAATACCGCTGAATGAACACTGTTCAAGAGAAAGTTCAGAGGGAGAAAACATGGCCTGTAATATTTTGTCTCCTTATTATACTGACAAAAGGAAAGAGAGATTTTATGAATGTTTTTATATTATTACTAACCCGCAGAAGTATACCCTGCTCATAATCCTCAAAACACCCACACGTATGTTTTCAAAGAGATAAAGACATCAGCAAGAGCCTTGCACTTAGGCCCATTCCTGAACTACTGTGCGCCAAAGCACTGCAGTTTCCTCTATTGCTCTTCCCGGTGTTAGTAATCCCTTTTACCGTGATCTATTTTAGAGGTTTAAGATTTGTCCAAACTGCAATAATCATTATGTGTTAAAGCTGATCCACTGACAAAAAAAGTTATGCAGTGCTGAAATGTAGATCTGCATAGATTGATGCTTGTGAGCTTCAAAGGCTCATGTTTGACAACTGTGGCGAAAGCAATTGCATTTAGCCTTATTTTCAAACGATAATAGTGTTTGGAACATACTGGGAATACAGACGGACAGTGCAATAGCAGCCTTGAGCCAAAGATGGCAACACATGTAGATACGATGGCCAGTAGCTCCCTTATACTTTGCAACATGTTTATGTTTATTGTTGTTTTTTCTTTTTTGCCTTAAATAACAGAGCATGTATGACAGACACACCTCCTTAACATAGAAAATAGAAGCGTAGGGATTATGGCTGCACGATTTGGAGAAAAAGTCATGGAACAAATGGTACTATGAGTCTACCTGCTTAATTATCAAGGAAAATGCTCAACATACTGTCATTTTGAAATGTGTATTTCTTAACTCAGACAAAGTTAAACATACATAAGAAAAAATACAGTTTTAAATACAGATTTTGCCACATTGTAAACAGCTTTTTAAAACACTCATCACAGAAAACTCTACTGTGGGAGATACTGTATTAATAACAGGCCTTCATGTTAGTTTGCTCAGCAGGAGGTGGGATGGTGTGTGTGTGTGCATATATACACATCCTTGTTTTGACAGTTGCATAAACTTGGACTACTACACAAACACTGTTTAATGCCAGCCACACAGTGTGGAGGAAGTGCTGCATATTGAAAACCGGGCCTGCTTTGGTCACTAATTTGTTAATGCTAAGTACTATATCTACTCAATAATCATATTGTTCATCATTCGAAAGTTTGCTTTAGTGCGTCAAACATGTTTTAATATGCAGCCCCATCCAGGCCGTGATTGGTCGGTTGATGAAAAGTGACACTGACTAGCACATCGGCTTTACAAAAAGTTGAACATGTTGAACAAAACAAGGCACCGATATAGCAAACTTTTAATGGCTAGCTAGCTAAACCCAAACCTTGTCTCACCGCTTTAGCTGCAGACGACGCCTCTCTGTCTCTGTCACAGAGCGACCGGCCCACCGGCATTTCTCTCTGTGCTCATTTCTCACACGGGTTCACACGTATGTGATTTTAGGGGCACATGCAAGAGCCCGATGTGAGAATGGATAATCAGCAGATTGATATAATCCACCCTTTTGCGGTTATATAATTGCACAGGATGACATCGTAACTGCAATTGTGATTAGAAGTATAAACCACGCTTTAGGTCCGAGCTCGGTTAACTTAGCTCTTATCCCGACTCTCTTCCTCCTCTTTAGGGGGTGTAAAGAGGAGGAGCCTACGGCGTAAGTACACACGTAGCCATGCATTAATACTTGTGTTGTTCTGCAATTACACCACCAGACGCTAGTCGGCGGTAGCGCCATAGCGTCCACTGTTTTGACTTTTGCCAGCTAAGCAGGCTAACTTCCGGTTTGGCCCTCCGCTAACTTGAATGGGGGTAAAATTGTATACGTGCAGCTGTTACTTTTTAAATGTTAACGACCGAATGGATCACATTCTGATAGGGAAATGAGTCATTTCGCTAAGGTGTGACTTTCAAATATATTGATCCACCATGTTACAGCCACCGGTTTGGCCGCTTGAAAAATTTACTTAAAGCACGGGGCACTTCCTGTCGGCTCAGAGGCATTGCAAGGCTACCCAGTTGACCAATCACAGTACTTATGGTCCGCATCGCCCCGACATGTAGTTTTTTAATTACATGTAATTTTTGAGGAGGTAAACTTCAGGCTACGGCATAGGCTACTGTGTAGGGTATGGGACTACGCAGAGGTTACGCCGTCGATTTGACGCAGAAAAAAATATATAAATCACACTTAAGACCACTCCTGGCTAATGTCCAGTCACACGAGAATAAATTGGATGAAATAAGACTTAAGACTAACCCAGAGACACAAAAATCAGAGACTGCTCTTCCCCCTTCTTGACAGACACCTGGCTCCACAACACCCCAGATCAAGCCATTGAAATTGACAGACGCATTGTGTTCCACGCCAACAGAACGCAGGACTCCATTAAGAGGAGAGGCAGACTGTGTTTACAACAATAATAATCAGTCAAAGATGGGCAATGTTCTTTAGATGCTGAATTCTTAATGTTAAGATCTGACCATATTATCTACCAAGAGAATACAACAGTGTGCCAAGTTCTTGTTAACTTTTACAGAGGAGCAATAGAAGCATCCTGACAGGAAACATCACTAACATGGGATGTGCACGGCCCAGGACCAGAGGGCTCTGCAGCGGGTGATTAAAACTGCTCAGAAGATCATTGGTGAGGTGAGGTGCTGCAGAGCCCAAAGGATACTAAAGGACACTACCCCATTTCCTGAGGGAAATATCTGGCTCTTAGGCTGCTAAACGCTATATGTTCACTACCAGTGTCTGCCTGCTGTTTGGTGCTGAGCAGGTATTGTACAGTACAGTGGGTTTTTTTATAAAGCTACCTGCTGTGTCTGAAAACTACACAACAAGAATGGTGAGATTAAAGTGTAAAATCAGTGAAGTTGGGGGCCAGACAGCTCAGACAGAAACTCAGCTGCAGATTAAGGAGAAAATTCTCTGTACATCAGTACAAGCGACCCTTTCATAATATTATATGGTTTTCATAATGATTACACTGGCTTTTAATTCATAAAGCATGCCTTTACTGGCCAACATTAAAAGCAATGACTTCAGTCCCCATCGATTCTCCACCTTTACTGATGGCCCAGATGACGGTTCAGAGCCGTCTGAACTGCTAGCTTAGCTTAGCAAGGATTCGGCGTAAGTAGTAAAGGCGAGGGAGTGTTAATGATGAATGATAAACACTGAGCAACACATGTTCAATATGAGCTTACTGGTAGTAGTACTCGTAGTAGCTTTAGTACATCTATTGCTGTGGTATTAACTCCTCTCCGTCGCACGCTCTTAATCTGTCCATGTCTTCCCAGAAATACAACTCCATACTCTCTATATTTACATGTGTGAGGTTAGCTGTCTGCTGTAGCGTAGAACAATCTGAAGTTGTTGAAATTAGTTGTTAAAAACTACTAGATGTGTTATCTGGACCATTCAAAATAATACAAAAACCCATTTAGTATAAAGTCATTATATAGACTGACTGCAAGCATGTCTGATTAACGGTTATGATTACTGACAAGCATTAACAAATGGGGGGGTAAACTCATCCATAACCCTTAAGATAAATGTATAATTTTGCAGTATTAAAAATGAGCCTCAGATTAAATATGTCATTAGGAAAACCAACAGTTATTATTGAACTTCCATATTATGTGCAACATTCAGCCTGATAATTAGTGTCTGCTATTCTGTCTGTGTCTGTGAAAACACACCGATGACAAAGCAGATTAAATTCTGAGTTATTTCTGCAGCATGCTTCAATAAACACTTATTCCATAATAACTATGACACCATGCGGAAGGCATAATTCAAAGCAGAATTCAGGCAATTTCCCTAACATGTCCCAGAGACAGATCAACAAAGACAACACAGCAAGTTCATGAATTTTTCTGACATGCAGTGTCTTGTCCGCCTTTTAGCCTGACCCAACTTGTAAACCCTGTCGAACATTTAAAAACCAAAAAGCAAAGTGGTGCTTTGGTTTTTGAATCCAATCCATAAATTGATAAGCATTCTCTCTTTAGTGGTTGTACATGTTAAGATGTGAAAGAGGCTGGATCCAAACTCGTTCTAACAACCACAGCTCTCCTGGCTAAAGATTTAATTGATTTGGAAAATCTCCAACTCCTCAGTGGCCCAGATTACATCCTAATGTTCCATGTCTGCATTAAAGATTTGAGGGAGCCTTAAAAAGCCTTTGGGCAAAGCAAACGTCTGATGCATACACAAAAACACTCCAACTACATTCTTAAAATTCCAGAGGTTAAGACAGATTGTGGTGCACCTGAAAAAGTAAAAGCAGCCATTCATAATTCAAGTCATTCCTTCATAATTATCTTAACTGCTACCAAAACAAAAACGTACAGAAGTGAGATTCCATCAGGCATCGCCTGAAACCACAATGCTCTAAGAATCCACAGGATACATACATGAGCTTCTCCTCCTTCACTACAAATGTTAAGAAAACACGTCCACTAATTCATCTTTCATAGAAACTTAATCCTATTCTCACTGATGAGAAAATAATGTGTGCTGGTGAATAATAATGGAAGTCATCAGTGGAAGTAAGATGATCTTATGCAGATTATGTAAAATCACAGCGCAAACCTGTCTGCATATATCTATATATCTATCTATCTATCTATATCTATATCTATATCTATATATCTATATATCTCATCCTTAAGCTCGGGTCCTCTACCAGAGGCCTGGGAGATTGAAGGTTCTGCGCAGTATCTTAGCTGTGTTTTACCTGGAATCTGCTGTAGCCACTCTCCCAGTTTGGGGGTCACAGTCCCCAGTGCTCTGATTACCATCTGCACCACTGTTGCTCTTACTTTCCACATCTTTTCTAGCTCCTCTTTCAGCCCTTGGTATTTCTCAAGCTTCTCGTGTTCCTTCTTCTTGATGTTGCTGTCGCTTGGGATTGCCACATCTATCACTGCGGCCTTCTTCTGCTGTTTGTCGATCAACACGATGTCTGGTTGGTTAGCCATCACCAGTTTGTCAGTCTGGATCTTGAAGTCCCACAGGATCTTAGCTCCGTCATTCTCAACTACCTTAGGAGGTGTCTTCCATTTTGACCTTGGGACTTCCAGCCCATACTCACGGCAGATGTTCCTGTACACTATGACAGCTACCTGGTTATGCCGTTC
>NC_060165.1:3382645-3386194 GCF_021292245.1 Micropterus dolomieu | reverse complement strand
CTTCTCGTGTTCCTTCTTCTTGATGTTGCTGTCGCTTGGGATTGCCACATCTATCACTGCGGCCTTCTTCTGCTGTTTGTCGATCAACACGATGTCTGGTTGGTTAGCCATCACCAGTTTGTCAGTCTGGATCTTGAAGTCCCACAGGATCTTAGCTCCGTCATTCTCAACTACCTTAGGAGGTGTCTTCCATTTTGACCTTGGGACTTCCAGCCCATACTCACGGCAGATGTTCCTGTACACTATGACAGCTACCTGGTTATGCCGTTCCACATACGCACTTCCTGCCTGCATCTTACACCCTGCTGTTATGTGCTGTACTGTCTCAGGGGCATCCTTGCACAGTCTGCACCTGGGGTCCTGCCTGGTGTGGTAGACCCCAGCCTCTATTGATCTTGTACTGAGTGCCTATTCTTGTGCCACCATGATTAGTGCTTCTGTGCTGTCCTTCAGTCCAGTCTTTTCCAGCCACTGGTTGGATTTGTTGATATCAGTCACTTATTATATTTGTCTGTGGTTCATGCCGTGCAGCGACTTGTCTCTCCATGAAGGTTCTTCGTCTTCCTTGTCCTCACCTTTGGGTTTCTGCTGCCTGAGGTATTCACCAAGTGCTTCATCTTTGGGGGCCATCTTCCTGATGTACTCTTGGATCTTTGTCGTTTCATCCTGGACAGTGGTCTTGACAATCACTAGCCCTCGGCCTCCCTCGCTACGCTTGGCGTACAGTCTCAGGGTGCTGGATTTGGGGTCAAACCCTCCAAGCATTGTGAGGGGTTTTCTTGTCTTGATGAAAGAGGCCTCTATCTCCTTCTTTGGCCAGTTTTTTATACCAGCGTATCCAGGGTATCTGATGACTGGCAGGGCATGTGTGTCGATAGCTCAGATCTTGTTCTTCCCATTCAGCTGTTCAGGATCTGCCTTACTCTCTGTAGGTATTTGGCTGTGGCAGACTTCCTTGCTACCTCGTCATGGTTTCCGTTAGCCTGCGGCATCCCAAGGTATTTGTAGCTGTCATGAACATCTGCAATGTGTCTTTCTGGTAGTTCAACCCCCTCGGTTCTGATCATCTTCCCTCTTTTTGATACCATGCAGCCACACTTGTCTAGTCTGAACGACATTCCAATGTCGTTGCTGTAGATCCTGGTAGTGTGGATCAGTGAGTCGATGTCATCCATGTTGAGTAGCTGACTGATGGTTGTTCCACTTCGGAACCGGTATCCGTAGCCAGTCTTTGTGATGATCTGGCTGAGGGGGTTCAGGCCTATGCAGAACAGCAGCGGGGATAGTGCATCGTATGGTATATGCCGCACTTGATGGTGACTTGTGCAATTGATTTTGAGTTTGTTTCCAGACTTGTTTTCCACAGCCCCATTGAGTTCTTGATGAAGGCTATTAGAGTCCTGTTGATTTTGTATATTTCCAAGCATTCCAGTATCCATGTATGTGGCATTGAGTCGTAGGCTTTCTTGTAGTCAATCCAGGCGGTGCACAGATTGGTCTGCCTGGTATTGCAGTCTTGAGTGACTGCTCTATCAACCAGTAGCTGGTGCTTGGCTCCCCTGGTGTTACTGCCCATCCCCTTCTGGGCCCTGTCCATGTATTGAGCCATGTTCCTACTCATCTTAGCCACTATGATTCCTGAAAGGAGCTTCCATGTTGTGCAGAGGCAGGTTATTGGCCGGTAGCTGGATGGGATCTTTCCCTTCTGGAGATCCTTCATGATCAGGACAGTCTGTCCTTGGGTTAACCATTCTGGGTGGGTCCCATCCATCAGCAGTTGGTTCATTTGTGCTGCTAGGCGTTCATGGAGTGCAGTTAGTTTCTTCAGCCAGTAGGTGTGGATCATGTCAGGGCCTGGTGCTGTCCAGCTCTTCATACCTGCCACTCTTTCTTGGATGTCTGCCGTTGTAATGGTTACTGGATCTTGTTCTGGGAGATTGCTGTGATCTGTTCTTAGATCCATTAGCCACTGAGCATTGGTAATGTGGGATGCCTCTTTCTCCCATATGTTCTTCCAGTACTGTTCAGTCTCAGCCCTGGGTGGATCTGATCTTGTGTTATTACCCTGCCACTGAGAGTACACTTTGGATGGTTCGGTGGAGAACATCCGGTTTATCCTCTCTTCTGCTTCTCCTTTGTATCTCTTTAGGCAGGTAGCCAGAGCGGTAAGTCTTTGTTTAGCAGTCTCCAGAGCTTCAGGTATCGACAGCTTGCTGTATTTCTTAGGTAGACCCCCTTCCTTGCACCTTTCTGTGGCTGTGAGAGCTGACTAACCTCTCTTCGTGTTGCCTTGATCTTGGCCTCTAGCCTTCTCCTCCATGGGGGGGTAATGCTCTTTGTGGCTTGAGGTGTTCATCTCGAAGCCATCTCTAGGATCACTGTTGCTGTGGCGTACATCAGCTCATTGGTCTTGGTTATGGCTTTAGTAGGCATAGTATGTAGTGCTGCATTCACATCTTCTAGCAGACTTTCAGAGGGTACTTGGGGGTCCAGCTTGGTTATGATCTTCAATTTTAGGTCAGTCGCCCTTAAGTTGAGTGATTTTGTGCCAGATGGGCTTGTTGTTATTGGGGCTTGGGACCCAATCTCTAAGTGTTGGTATGATGATGACATCTCCCCACTGACCTGTTGCCCTGGTTCCCCCTTGCAGTAGCAAATTTGTTGTACCTCATCAATCCCTAGTTGTGATAGGAGTTGCCATTTGCAGATGTTAGAACACTGAGCTAGGAGTTGTTTCTTTGTCAGTGTTGATGATGGGTTTTGAAGCATCCATATATCTGCATATAACCCCTCTCACCGGGATTGCTTGTATAGTACCATTGCATCAGATCCACATTTTCTGCTCTAGTCTTGTGAATGTCTTGTTCCAATAGCCCATTTGTCATCAGGTTGCCCTGGTTCCCTAGCACCTGACGCGGACCTTAAAGACCCGGGCGACGTCCAAACCGGTATGGCTCTTGCGGTTTTCACTCATGCCTGAGGTTGGCAAGAAGCATTAAGGACCTTGTCTAAGGGTCCACCTGGATACTCCCACCCTGACCAGGAATCAAACCCACGATCACCTGTACCAAAGTCAGTTGCAATAACCACTGAGCTATCCAAATATGTTGATGTTGATATATATCTCTAGACAGATAGATAGTCCACTGTGAGAAACATAATCTAAAAAAAAAAATCCAGAAATCACAATGTATGATTTTTTTTAACTATTTATTTGTATGATACAGCTGCAAATAAGTATTTGAACACCTGTCTATCAGCTAGAATTCTGACTCTCAAAGACCTGTTAGTCTGCCTTCAAAATGTCCACCTCCACTCCATTTATTATCCTAAATTAGATGCACCTGTTTGAGGTCGTTAGCTGCATAAAGACACCTGTCCACCCCATACAATCAGTAAGAATCCAACTACTAACATGGCCAAGACCAAAGAGCTGTCCAAAGACACTAGAGACAAAATTGTACACCTCCACAAGGCTGGAAAGGGCTACGGGGAAATTGCCAAGCAGCTTGGTGAAAAAAGGTCCACTGTTGGAGCAATCATTAGAAA
>NC_060165.1:3373063-3382545 GCF_021292245.1 Micropterus dolomieu | reverse complement strand
CTTCCCTCAGTTAGAGCATTGAAGATGGGTCGAGGCCGGGTCTTCCAACATGACAATGACCCGAAGCACACAGCCAGGATAACCAAGGAGTGGCTCTGTAAGAAGCATATCAAGGTTCTGGCGTGGCCTAGCCAGTCTCCAGACCAAAACCCAATAGAGAATCTTTGGAGGGAGCTCAAACTCCGTGTTTCTCAGCGACAGCCCGGAAACCTGACTGATCTAGAGAAGATCTGTGTGGAGGAGTGGGCCAAAATCCCTCCTGCAGTGTGTGCAAACCTGGTGAAAAACTACAGGAAACGTTTGACCTCTGTAATTGCAAACAAAGGCTACTGTTCCAAATATTAACATTGATTTTCTCAGGTGTTCAAATAAATAGTTAAAAAATCATACATTGTGATTTCTGGATTATTTTTTTTTAGATTATGTCTCTCACAGTGGACATGCACCTACGATGACAATTTCAGACCCCTCCATGATTTCTAAGTGGGAGAACTTGCAAAATAGCAGGGTGTTCAAATACTTATTTTCCTCACTGTGTGTGTATGTATGTATGTATATATATAGTATACTTCCTTTTCTTGTGTTCAAACTTTGGAGATGGAGCCTTTCAATTGTTTACACAGGCAGGGACGTCATTTTATAATCACACCCTCTAAAGTATTGCCACGTCCTATCCCTCTCAATAGGTGCTCTACATAAACATTTGCCGCTCATTCAGTCTGCATACCACAACACTGAGCTCTGCATCCTCACTGCTACACCGCTGCCTCCACCTCCTCCTGTATTAGCATTTATCTGGGCGTGCATTTTGAATGTATATGAATATATGTTTTTCCTTATCAATAGTTGTGCATATCAGACTCTGCCAGGGGGTTTGTTATGTCAGGGACAGTCTGTGTCAAGCTTGTTCAGATTGGTTGGTGAATGGTTAAAACAGAAGAATTTGTAATATTCAATATATGAGTTGATAATGACAATCTGAAAGTATTAGCATTTATTTGGAGTTATACTTGTGCCCAGCTGATGAATGCAAGTCCTGTATATCTTTTTTCTCTGTTTGGCCTCCACCGTGCACCACAAAACGAAAACAATGATCTGAAAGATGGTAAAAAGCTCAGGTAGAGCTGACAGAAGCTGCAGAGTCTTGGTTTTCCTAACTATCTTTTGTTTTGGTGTTAAAATCATCTTAACAATGCAAACTATCTTTAAAGCAGTGTTCATGTCTGCTATAATAACGCTCTGGATTGTGAAGATGGCCCTTGAATACTTATGTAGAATGTTAAAGAATGAATGTAAAACAGACAACACTTGCATTAAAAGTCCCCGTGGGCTCACCTGCAGCATGGCAGCAGCCAGGTAGACGGACATAAATATGGGTGTCAAGGTTGTGTGTCCGCTCTTCATCAGGTGGATGGTGTAAAGGAAGATCAGGTGACCTGGGATCACCAAAAGGAGGAGCACCTGAGCCGAGCGATGATTGGCTCCTGAGAAAATACAAAAAGGTTGGAGCGAAGAGTGAATGTAAGGGAATAGTTTCTTTGCAGAGGAAAGTATAAAATTGTACATCTACTCTTTCCTAAAAATCCATGTTTGAATAGTTTGGTGGCAAATTGTGCTCGTTGGAGTTGACCCACCTACTGATTAACAAGAATTCATTTACACCTGGGAAAGCAGGAGATGGCAATTAACAAAATAAATGTGTCAGGTGGAAGGGTTCTCATCAGCGACAGAATTTATAAAAGCCAAAATAATGAATATAAGCCCTTCACACCTATCTTGTTGGAGTTGGACAGCAAGGCACAGCCAATGTGAATTATTTTTTAATTAAATGGTGAGTATGTTTGCCTGCCCAGTACTAACCTGTACCAAAGAATGTGCGGCAGGGGTAGTAGCAGCCCTTGGCCTCGTCAGGAACCTCCCCAGGAACACAATGTAAATGCAGGTGAGTGGAGATTCTGCTGGATTGAATAGCCACCAGATTACCCCCAATTCCTGGACAAGATAGAAGAGCTCATGGTTGATATTTACGTAAATAAAATCTGATAACAATATATCTACCAACATTCTTTTTCTAACAAACACTTTTGTAAACAAACAATCCAAGAACAGCTTAAATTTGGTTATTAAGTAATGGTGACCAAAATAGTGAGAAACTTATCGTTGAACCACCAACATTGGAAACTTGAGGGAGAAAACGCGACCAATCAGTTTTTAAAATTCTATTTTTGAGGAGCAGCTTTGTGCAAGGGCTCAGCAATTACTTTAATGCACAACTAGAAAGGTACCTCAAGGGTTTGAAAGCTAACAACCATGGTAGAAAAGAAGAAAAACTCAAATCTGCTACATTTTTTATTAGACTTTCCTCTTATCTTTGCATGCAATGCCATTTTCTACATATACAATTTTAATTAACATCAAGCAGATGAGCAGACTGCGGGATGCCATCTGTACTGACAAAACACAGGACCACTTTACATTCACATGCTGCAGCTATCACACCTTCCCTTTTGAAAGGGAAACTTCATGCGGGTTTCATCTTCGCGGCCACAGTCTGGTGAGTGAGCCCTGCAGGAGAGCTCACAGACATACAGATATCAATAACAGACTAGATGACAGGTGGGCACAGAGCAGCTCAGCAGAGAAGAAAGTCTCTTTTATGTCTGTAAAACTGTTCAGAGTAGATCTGAGAAAAGGGTTGCTTTCAGTCACTCAAGTGTACATGTACTACACCATATACAAAAAACAAGAAGCGGGATGTGTGTGTCCCCCCTCCTGTTAGTGTGGTGAGTATATTAAATTAGACACTGCTAGCCCCTTGGGGTGATGTCCACATCATTCAGTCTATTGTAGCTCTTTATCCGCCGGGTGTCATTTTATAGGAGCATTACCAGCAATCCCACTGGGCCTGTAAACAGACATAACTTCACCATGAGCACACACTCGCTCCGCCCCATCTCTCTCTGCACACTGCTGCCCTCACAATCTCTTCATGCCACTGATCTGATGTGGATCTTTAAATAGTTCATCATGTATTTGCATTCTTTCTGAGAGTGTGATGAGAAGATTGTTATCAATCTCAAGTCTGTGTGCCTAGCTTAGCATAAAGATCTTAAGCAGGGGGAAACAGCTCTCCTGACTTTGTCCAAGGTAGGACA
Source organism: Micropterus dolomieu (assembly GCF_021292245.1). Taxonomy (NCBI): domain Eukaryota; kingdom Metazoa; phylum Chordata; class Actinopteri; order Centrarchiformes; family Centrarchidae; genus Micropterus; species Micropterus dolomieu. The sequence goes on along the minus strand of NC_060165.1, from coordinate 3,379,390 downwards.
AGTGGTTCAGTCTGTACACAAACAATAATGTTAAATAATTTTTTTTCCTCGTCTCCAATCTTTAAGCTATGTATCCTATAAAAGGTTCTGCAGCGCTGTAAACTGGTCATTAATAATCAAAGCAGTAATTGCCTTCAGTCATAAAGAATGGTTTAATATATCCTTTGCCTGCACAGTGACATCAATAGGGATAAATAAAGAGGCTCTCCCTCATTCACACTACTGTATGGACAAAAGTTCAAAGGTTCATAGTGCACATGACTGGAAGTAGTTAGGATTGTTATTATTCAAATTATTGTTATTATTATCAGACATATATTTCAGTATTTTCAATGTGTTTATTAAAGCAATCATATTTAAATGTATGAAAACAATCAAACCTTCCCAGGATGGTTTAGACAGAATCACTTTCCTGAACTTGTGCTATTCCGTGCTAAGAATCCCATTTAACTTTTTTCATATTTGACTTCTTATATTTATATTTCCCATTTATATCAATGAGAGTGGGCTCAATCACATTCTTTGTACATTATACACCTCTCTGTATAATACAACACAGTTCAACAGCACAACAAAACGACCATACAGTTGAATCAACAGTTGATTTATTGCAAGAATGTTATATTAGAGTGCATTAGTTTTAGCTAGGTGACTGTACATCATTATAGTGATAGTTTATATACCTTTTATTAATTTCCAATGTATTTGTTACCACAGTAATGGCTTTGCCGGTTCCATATGTACACAATACTGATTTTTGATGTGCGTTAGGCCTTTTCACTGCAGACATTTGGAAAAGCACAGATGTTACTAATAACATTAAACATGACTCAAATTAAAGATGTATCAGTAAGTCATGACAGTGAGACAGGACCCTGAAACTGAAGCAGCTAAATAGTATTCAACTATTAATTTTAATATTTACATATGTACTTTTCCTACTGTCACATGTCAAAATGTCGTCAGTGATAAAAAGCAATCTGGACCCAAAACACTGGACATTTCTTACTGTAATAATAAAGAAGATTTAAACAAAAGCAGAGGACAACGAGGCAAGTACTTTGAAGATGCAGTTAGTATTCAAAAAGGTAATGTAAATGTAATGTTTTAGTATGCAATTAGGCTTTTTTAATATATTCTCTGCTCTATTTCGTTGTCAAAACATGGTTGAAACTGGAATAATTGCACTTGCCTTTTGCACAGGCTTTGACTTTAGGGCTTTTTGTTCTTGAGGGTGTTTGGGATGGGTGGGGGTTAAGAGGGTGGAGGGTGTTCTTACAAACACAGCAGGGGGCAGAGGTAGAGTGAAGGAGGTTTAGGGGCGATCTGGCTTTTTCAGGTCACTGGGTCCGACAAGAGGAATGGGGATGAGGAGGATGAGGAGGTCTGGGCTACGTGGTGAACTGCAGGGGGTCTGTGCTCCTCTCAGCTAGGCCACTCTGCCTGAGGGTGGAGGGTAGATACAGGAACTTTCTCCCCCTCATCTTATCTCTACTCCTCTCCTCCAGATTTAATTTATATTTATTTCTTTTTTATGTAACGCCTCTAACACCAGGCTGTGACGTGATAACACAAACACAGATATAACATAATGAAAGAAAAGCATGGAAATAGGCAGAGACTGGAAGTGAGATGTAAAGCAGACTAACACATTGTCTCACAACAAAAAGGACAGAAAAAGGCAAATATGTGGGAGTGCTGTCTAGCGGAAAACCGTAGAACAAGAAACTTAATATAATATAATATCTGCAGATACACAAAAGCAGAATAAAGGCTTTTAAGAGCTTTATTATGACACCTGAAACAGAATTTAACATCAAAATGAAGACAAGAACAAAAGGTCCATTTCTAATGTAATATATTGCAGCTTATGAAATGGGTCCAACAAGAATAACTATATATGGATTAAGCACACCTGAATAACTTTTAAGAATTTAAATATTAATATAATTTAAGCAGCCACTGACACATCCTATTGTAGGAGAAATTGCATATAACAGCCCTAATGTATTTAGATGAAATAATGGAGGTCGGTGTGATAAAAAGGAGGCATTAGCCCTCCATCTTTCATTTCACCTGTCTTTTCTTATCACATTCTAGACATCTCCTTGCCCATTCCTTTCTAATCAAACATCCACACACCATCCTTTCACGGTTTCTGTTCCCCCTGCCCCTTGTACATTTGTATTTTTTTATTAGAACAGGCACCGTGGTGCATTTTAATCAGCCGAAAGACACGAGGAGACCGTCTGACTGTTTCCTCACTCATGAATAAAAATTTGTAAATCAGAAACAGTTAAAAAGTTAAAAAGTTTGCTGGGACCTGGATTTTCCCAAAACTGCACACACAAAATAAAAATATCCTCGCCCTCACGAACAGACACATGCTCGATTCCCCAGCTGTTTTGTGCCTGGAATACGTCTCAACAGAAAACCAATTAACAGAAACGTCCTCTATCTTGTTAAGTGTCTCTCATTAATGCCATTTAAATTAAAAGTTTATCTCTTGTTGTGGAGGTGCCAGAGCCCTGGCAACCGTTGCTGAGCCAGTTAAAAGGGGGAGAAAGAAGCAAGAGGATATGGAAGAGGACAGGTTTTGTGAAGTGGAGACAGATGGACTACGACTGACTGTCTAAACCCTGTCTCATTAGGTAACTTATTTATGCTGATGAGCATTGGGAGTCTTTATTTAGTAACCTTCCTTTATCCCTGGACTGGTGAATGCGCACACTGTTTTCACATTTACATACATTCACACCTGTGACCAGCACTGCGCAAGACAAACAGACTCTATGGCGTGTCATCCATCTTGTGTAAAAACAATTTGTCTATATCTCAGCTCGAAGGGTCAAAGACTGCATAAATTGCAAATACTGAGAGGACTTAATGAGACAAACAACAACAGGCAGAGTTTCTTTGTAACCAGACTTCTACTCCAACAGCTTGTTCATGTCCACCTTGTAAAATAAAACTAGTTGTATCGCTGCAGCCTATTAAGACAGAATCTCATTAAGAAACCCTTCAACTAACCAGTTTATTTTACATAATTCTAGAAAATGCAGGATGTCCCGAACTTAAGTTCTTTAATTACAAGTAGATGTAGATATGGGTCAGTAGGTTGAGGAAAAATGGCAATGCAGTAAATATAAAAGACTATATAATATGATAAAATGGTGTAGCAGTTTCCAACAAAATGCTGTCCGAATGTTTTCATTGCTGTTCATTTTCCTCCTCCATATTTAACAGCTGGTCTACTGGGGATCAACTCCTCATTTAGATTCAAGACGTGGTTTTCCCTAACACATTATTTACAGCGTCTCATGAAATTGAGTAAACCCTTCACATTTTTGTATTATCTTTTTTATGTGACAACACTGAAGAAATGACACTTAGCAGTGTAAATTTGCTGTCACACCAAAATACCACATCAAACGGCCGTGAATGTCTAAACCGCTGGCAACAAAAGTGAGTACACCCCAACAGCAAAGTTACACTATTTTACATTGTAGCAAAGTGTCATTTCCTCAGTGTTGTCACATGAAAAGATCTAATCAAATATCAACAGTTCAAATCAACTGTTTTTATATAACACCAGTTCATAACCGAAGTTAACACAGACTCCTGTGAACAGTGTCCTGCACTTTCACAGAGGTGAAATAATAAAGGAGGTGGGGTTAGAGCAATCTAACGATACAAGCTCTGAGTTTTCTTCACATATGTAGTATATCAACACTGTGACTCACCATTGATAACCGGGGTGTACACTACGATGCCAGCCAGATTTGGGTCAGACACGGTTTTGTCCAAGATGAGACCTCCGATGCTGCAGAAAACAACATAATAAGATAATTAAACAGCGTTACTGACTTCAGACATGAGACTCGTCCTCAAAAGACTTCAGACTTGACTCGGACTCGAGGTGCGGGACTTGTGAACAATGTTTATTTTTAGGAAACGTCTGATGAGCTTGCTGTTATTTCCCTCTCTCCGTTTCCTAGAACCTGCCTTCGTAACACATAGTATCTGCTGCGCGGCCACACGTGAGAGAGGAAAACAGACAGCGGTAGCTGCTGAGCCATTAATCATAAACTTTGGCTGTAAAACTTCATACAACAAGACCCAAACAAAGAAGCACCGAACGCAAAATAGGTTAGTAACCTGAGGTTAGTCAACATGTTTAGCTCAGCATTGTCCATCTAACGTGAGCTTTCTTCTTGCTTCAGCTACGACCTACCGGAGGTTAACTCCGACTGTCGTTCGTTATGAAAAGATGAATGAGCGTTTGTTTGCTTGCCAAACTTGTGGTGGTCGATTAACGTAATCATTTACGTCCCGTTGGCTGTCATCATGCTAATTATTAATGCTGGCTGCAAACAGGTTACAGGTTTATTGTTGATCATGTAAAGTTACAGTTTTTTTTAGTTAACGTTACACTGGGTTTGAGAGTCAGCGGGGATAGGTTGACTTACAGTAGTTAAGCTGTCATTGATTGCATTGCACATTACATGGTTGTGCTCTGTAAGTAAAAATCAGGTTACAGTTACAGAATTCCTTATAGCCATGCAGTTTTATAAGCAGTTGGATTGAACGCAGCATCTGATACAACATTCATTATAACCATGAGTGACTTGAGACTTGACTTACTTACTTACTTACTCTAGCTCAAAGACTTGTGAGCATCTCTGGTGTGTGTGTGTGTGTGTGTGTGTGTGTGTGTGTGTGAGAAAGAGGGGGAGACAAAAAGTTAGAGCATCTATTTCATCTAAATGATGTCCATAGTAAATGTGTGTGCTTCTATATAAAAACGCTTCATCAGCTACACTGAATGTTAAATACTAAGTGAAAGTGAAAGACAAGACAAAGAATCACAGAATTGTTTCAATAGTTTTTAGCTTATGAGGTCCATGGCCAATATTTGTCTTGCTTCCATAAAAGCCGGAGAAATGTGGTATCACTTGAGTGTTGTGAGGCGAGCATAAGAAAGAGCGAGTGAGAGAGACAATCAATCTCTTCCTACTGGCTGTATTAGTAAGGCTGCCAGGCTCAAGGGGACCCGAGGGTGTATGTGCTCCGGGACTGCAATTTCTTTAGGGTATGAGTCATCAAGCAAACCAGACACTGGGAGCTGCAGACGCAGAGTAGCTGTTCTTTCCCCTTTGAAGAATAAACACACACACAGTTACATACACAAAAACACACACCTGCTGATGACCATGGCAGTGATGACTGGCTCCCATCCAGAGTACAGCAGGGTGCGGCTGGCTGGGTGCTTGGAGGAGATGACGATCCACAGAGGAGTCAGACACATGAAGAAGGCGCAAACCAGTGACGACACATACGGGTAGGAATCTGGGGAAGAGCAGGGTGTGAATTATACAGTGACAGTTGATGGATCAACTGTAATTTTCCAGGTCAAAAAGAAAATCCATTACAGCGCAGGTGCAAGCTTCAGTAAACTAAAATCTTACAATGCTTACAATATCTTTGCTTATTTAACTAATGTCTGCAGTCTGTAGATGATGATAAATCAAATTCAATATACCAGTTGATGGGTGTCCCATACGCACGACAACTTGTAGTCAGGGGTCACTATTCTACAGCAAAACTGCCAGATAGTCAGACACACAACAGCAGACCATCATGACCACTCAAAACAGACCCACACAATGTTGAACCGGAACCAAAGGCACTATCATAAAATACATTCTGCATTATCATCTCTAATTCCTAATTCTGATCATTTCAAGTTTTCTTTTAGCAAATACCTCCTTTCCTCTTGCTCATGTTGACTGTGAATGAAATGTAATCTGCATTCAATAAAGCGGTAGTCATACACTGTGGGGGAATTGGGAACTTTTGGGTCTCTGTAAATAATATTAAACAGTACTGTCTAGAGCTGCTGTATGTAAAAAGTGCAATGAGATGCCTTTTGTTATAAATTGGTGCTATATAAATAAAACTGAATATATTTTAAATAACACCTGGATTTTAACATTTACCTAGTCAGGCAAAACTCCTGAATTCCAGATTGAAAACAAATATCATGCTGACTGCAGAAAGACTCACAAAGTAGCCTCATTAAAATGAAATAATAAACTCTATATTGATGTCAAAATGTGCATCTACAATAACTAATCCTCAATTTCACAGCTCATGCCGAAGCACCAGTGTTGGCTAAGAATTAGATAAAATATGGACATAGTATCAGCTAGCTAACAAAACATAGCTCATTTAAAGTAAAATAAATGCTAATTACAAATCTCTCAAGGTAGTAAAGTTAAGTGTATTAAAGAAGCTAGATAGCTAACTACTAACATTAACTTAGAG
>NC_060165.1:3319581-3372963 GCF_021292245.1 Micropterus dolomieu | reverse complement strand
TAATCATTTACGTCCCGTTGGCTGTCATCATGCTAATTATTAATGCTGGCTGCAAACAGGTTACAGGTTTATTGTTGATCATGTAAAGTTACAGTTTTTTTTAGTTAACGTTACACTGGGTTTGAGAGTCAGCGGGGATAGGTTGACTTACAGTAGTTAAGCTGTCATTGATTGCATTGCACATTACATGGTTGTGCTCTGTAAGTAAAAATCAGGTTACAGTTACAGAATTCCTTATAGCCATGCAGTTTTATAAGCAGTTGGATTGAACGCAGCATCTGATACAACATTCATTATAACCATGAGTGACTTGAGACTTGACTTACTTACTTACTTACTCTAGCTCAAAGACTTGTGAGCATCTCTGGTGTGTGTGTGTGTGTGTGTGTGTGTGTGTGTGTGTGAGAAAGAGGGGGAGACAAAAAGTTAGAGCATCTATTTCATCTAAATGATGTCCATAGTAAATGTGTGTGCTTCTATATAAAAACGCTTCATCAGCTACACTGAATGTTAAATACTAAGTGAAAGTGAAAGACAAGACAAAGAATCACAGAATTGTTTCAATAGTTTTTAGCTTATGAGGTCCATGGCCAATATTTGTCTTGCTTCCATAAAAGCCGGAGAAATGTGGTATCACTTGAGTGTTGTGAGGCGAGCATAAGAAAGAGCGAGTGAGAGAGACAATCAATCTCTTCCTACTGGCTGTATTAGTAAGGCTGCCAGGCTCAAGGGGACCCGAGGGTGTATGTGCTCCGGGACTGCAATTTCTTTAGGGTATGAGTCATCAAGCAAACCAGACACTGGGAGCTGCAGACGCAGAGTAGCTGTTCTTTCCCCTTTGAAGAATAAACACACACACAGTTACATACACAAAAACACACACCTGCTGATGACCATGGCAGTGATGACTGGCTCCCATCCAGAGTACAGCAGGGTGCGGCTGGCTGGGTGCTTGGAGGAGATGACGATCCACAGAGGAGTCAGACACATGAAGAAGGCGCAAACCAGTGACGACACATACGGGTAGGAATCTGGGGAAGAGCAGGGTGTGAATTATACAGTGACAGTTGATGGATCAACTGTAATTTTCCAGGTCAAAAAGAAAATCCATTACAGCGCAGGTGCAAGCTTCAGTAAACTAAAATCTTACAATGCTTACAATATCTTTGCTTATTTAACTAATGTCTGCAGTCTGTAGATGATGATAAATCAAATTCAATATACCAGTTGATGGGTGTCCCATACGCACGACAACTTGTAGTCAGGGGTCACTATTCTACAGCAAAACTGCCAGATAGTCAGACACACAACAGCAGACCATCATGACCACTCAAAACAGACCCACACAATGTTGAACCGGAACCAAAGGCACTATCATAAAATACATTCTGCATTATCATCTCTAATTCCTAATTCTGATCATTTCAAGTTTTCTTTTAGCAAATACCTCCTTTCCTCTTGCTCATGTTGACTGTGAATGAAATGTAATCTGCATTCAATAAAGCGGTAGTCATACACTGTGGGGGAATTGGGAACTTTTGGGTCTCTGTAAATAATATTAAACAGTACTGTCTAGAGCTGCTGTATGTAAAAAGTGCAATGAGATGCCTTTTGTTATAAATTGGTGCTATATAAATAAAACTGAATATATTTTAAATAACACCTGGATTTTAACATTTACCTAGTCAGGCAAAACTCCTGAATTCCAGATTGAAAACAAATATCATGCTGACTGCAGAAAGACTCACAAAGTAGCCTCATTAAAATGAAATAATAAACTCTATATTGATGTCAAAATGTGCATCTACAATAACTAATCCTCAATTTCACAGCTCATGCCGAAGCACCAGTGTTGGCTAAGAATTAGATAAAATATGGACATAGTATCAGCTAGCTAACAAAACATAGCTCATTTAAAGTAAAATAAATGCTAATTACAAATCTCTCAAGGTAGTAAAGTTAAGTGTATTAAAGAAGCTAGATAGCTAACTACTAACATTAACTTAGAGCGTCTCCACCAGCGTGTGGTGGACTGGACTAGAGCAGCTGCAGACAAGACGTTCAACTAACGTGTAGAAATCATACTTCAGGATTCATGAATATAAGGCACGAGTATGGGAAATATCTTAAAATATTTACAATTATAGGTAAGAAAGACCCCCCTGAACGGTTGTTTTTGCCTCTTTTGGGGGGCTTGAAGCCTTAATTAGGGGGGTGAAACCCCCCTCCCCAATCCTCCCCGTAATTCAAACCATGGGGAAGAGGAAGAGAAGGATTCATTTTTCCTCTTTGGGTTGGCTGTTTGGAGCTTATCCCAGCATGCCCTAAGGGAATGCAAGGTAAACCACATGCGTAGTATTCTAAATGTTTTGATACCAGTGCTAATATGATACCTGACTTTCAGTAACAATACTAAAATTATACTTTTTCGGTAAGTTAGTTTCAGGTATACAAACATGTTTTTTAAATGCATCAATGTTTAATCTTAAGGAAACACAACCACTGAATTAACCTGCTAAACGTGAGTTGACGACCCTTACTGGCCTCCTATCCTTCCCACTCTCTGTGAAGTTTTTGATTAACTGCATTTATTTGGGAACCTTTTAAACAATTTTGACTACATTTTTATATGATTACATGTTGGACCCTCAACAAGGAAAGGCCCCAGATAATGCAGGACGTACATTAAGGCGATTCTGGGTGATTTTTTTTTTTGTTTTTGTGGCCCTGAGGCTGCTGCACGCTTTGCACTGTTTGTAATCCAGCCTTGGCTATCTTCCATCTTTATCCATCTTAAATGTAACTTTTTCTTTTTTAATGGAATTACTGAAATAAATCAACTTTTTGATATTCTAATTATATGACCAGCACCTGTAGACATAGTGAGAAAGTTCTTTCATGAAACATGACATACATCTATCATCTCCTTCTCTTAATTGAGGAGTTCTTTCCACTCCTTAGCAAAGGTTGCTCTCTGCAGCCTTGTAAATAGATCCAAAGAGGAAATTCTTAACTGGGAACCTCCTAAACGCAAATTACACCTAGTGGTAAAGTAATATAGTTTGAGAATCTGGCTCCATATATCTTGAGTAAAACAGGAAGTATGCTTCTTGTGGCCACACGTAGGCTAACATACATGGGGTACTCTCAAAACAATCAACTTGCATGACACAAAGGTCCGATGTCAATTACCCATAACACCGTCTTTGAGAAGGTTCGAAGAGACATTTATGTGCATCTTCACAGAAGCAACTGTCAGATAACTTACAGCTAACTGTCACGACTGTTTAAATGTTTAACTGTCATGCTATCATGCTCACAAAGAGCAGGTATAAAGTTTGCATGTTCACCATCTTAGCTTAGTATTTTAGCATGCTAGGTTTTGCTAATTAGCACAAACACAAAGTGCAGCTGAGGCTGATGGGAATGTCATTATTTTGGTGAAAAACCAAAATATTGGACAGTAAAATTTTGCACCAGAGAAAAAGTCAGGGGATCACCAAAGTAATATGAATACCTTGTCTAGGAACCATGAACATCTGAGCAAATGTTTGGGCCAATCCATCCAAAAGTGATCAAGATATTTCACTCATAACCAAACATGCCAACCTCAAACGCTCGATGAAAAGTCTACCAGACTACCAAAGGCAATAGAGTTCATCCTCTGGGGGCCATCAATATCTGTACAAAATTCAAGGGCAATCCATCCAATATTTCTTGAGATATACTTTAATCTGGACCAAAGCAGTGGACCAACAGAGCAGCACTGCCATCCCTCGGGCCCTGCAAGTGTGTCTAAAAGGTTCCAGCAATGACATGGTTGAATTCTCTAAATGAGAAATGTGCTTGACATTCTTTCCTATTTCCTGAATCTGAGGTACACCAAACGAACAAAAGGAAATACTATTTGCAGTCCCAGAAACATTTGCTGCATCAACATTAACAGTAGATGCTGCAAAATCGCCATGTGTGACATATTTCTCTCTCTCTTGGCCTTCCTTAATTATATGATGTTTTACATTAAGGTTAAAGAAAAGCACTTAGGAAAGGGAGAAGGATATCACATTTAGTTTACCAGCTTCAGTCTCCAAGCCACCTGAGCTGCATATGTTTTAAATGTCAGAGGAAAGTAGAGCACCAAGAGGAAACACATACAGGGAAGCTTTCTCTCGTTCTCTCTTCAACTATATCTCTTCATTTCAACCTACAATATAGCACAACACAGCTATTGTGAACGAGTAATTAGGGTAAAGCACCTGCTTAGAGCCACCACCAGATGTTTCCAGCGGGATCCTGTTCCAAGCAATAAATAACTGTCATTAGGAAACAATCCCAGATTCATTATCTCCATGGTCTCTTAGCTGGAGAACAGAAAGGGCCCACTGTTCAGCTCACTGTATAAATGGACTTTAGCAGACCTTCAGTCCTAAAATATGAAGCAGAAGCAGATATACTGAGGCACACATTTGAGAGGGGAACCTTGTCCAGCATCAACCTGCCACCCTCTAAAGGAAAGTTCCAGACATTTCCAGGGAATCTGACACTTGGTTAACATGCACAGAGTAAGCCCGCTATCTATCAGCCTCGTTCCAATTAAGGTCTTCTAGAGGTTAAACTGTTTACATAAACCCCAGACACCCTGCCACTGAGTCTACCTGTTGATGTGAATAAACTAATGAACAATAACAAACAATTGATATTCCTGTCCCTCTCTGGTGGATTACATTGTGCTAAAACACTGTCTGGAAAAAGAACGGAGCGGCTATCTCCTTAAGCTGAGAAATGGCAAGATCCTTCTAATGCATAGGAAAGGAATGATGATCCCAATATTGATGAAATGCACTGCTAGCTTCCATGCTTTATGATGACAGAAGTGCACCCAAACCCCAGCATGAGTTTGCAAATGTGAAAACTACAAGCGAGAGGAGTAAGATTTTTCTCTGCCAAGGATTCCTGTTCAATCAGAGGGTTAACCAGGCATCTGAGGTTGGATAAGACAAACTAAGAACCTGTCTCGGTTATTCTAACTTTGATGATGTATGTGTTGAGGAGGTTACTTGAATGGATAAAGACAGAAAATCAAAAAGACATTCTTCTGGGATGCAGCGGTAACAAATATTGCTGGTATGTATTATCCTTTGTTATTTCAGGACTCCAGGTTTGTGAAGTTCCATTCATTTTTCTATATAGACGATGTTGGATGTCAGAGTATGGAGCTCTTTGAAGGACATAAAACCTTACTGGTTGAATCATTAATACCAAAGATGAGCAACTGAGTTAGAAATTATCCAGTTCTTAGGTAAAAAGTCAAAAGGAATTCAGTGTCCATAGAGACCTAGAGAGTATGTTAAGATGTCAACAATAAATCTTGAGATGCATTTTGGTAAGAAAGATCCAATCATTAAGCTTAAAGCTGCTCTAATCAATATTTTTTTAATGATGGGTCAAATGACTACAGGTTATGTGAAAGGGGTCACTAGACAAACAAACAGAAAATCACCAGACTCTGCAGTTCCCACCAGTTCTACAGAGTTTGATAGGATCTATCCAGCACCAAACACCAGACAGTCCAAGTTACTCACTAGCTGGTGAACACAGTGGAACATTTAGCAGCTAAAGAGCCAGCTATCATATACTGTCTAGATCGAAAAGCACTTTGAGGCAAAATTGTGATGTTGGGCTCTATAAATTAAATTGACTTGAATGGATGCTAATTTAACTCAGTGTCAACTGTCAATGTTCTCCATATTAACTTCATATGGTGATATGTCAGTGTTGTGTTTACCGCTTGTTCTGCTGCCCCCAAGTGGCAGAATTAATCAATTAATGTAGCATTTCAAACTCTGTTATGTGCATAGGTTGTCCAGCTCCTAAAAATTCCCACAATCATTATTATATCAATGCGCTACTAATTTTCACTCACAGATGGTGTTATAAGAGCAGTGTAACTCCGAATCAGGAGGTGCGTAGAGTGTTTGATTGTCCGAGGGGCAGAAAGTGACAGTGAACGTGAGCGGAGGAAAATATTCTGGCAGTAAATGTACGATGTCTGTTACAGTGTGTCTGCTTCTCAAGACCAAGAAAAGTCTGTTGTTTCCCCACCTGCTGGAACAATGAAGCCGGTTTGCACTAGGTTAGCTAACATCTCCCCTCCCCTTCAGACTGTGCAACTGAATAGGAAAGCTTCTACAGCAGGCTACTTCTTTAGCTGCTATGTAACTAAACATTAGCTCAATTTATAGAAAGTAACTGGGAGATGTATTTTATTACTGCCTGCTTGTCCAATGTTGAGAACATCAGGTACAAACTGGTGCAGCCTACAGTTCTGTCCTGCACAGACTGGTTCAACATAAATTATTTTTCAGTTTTCAGTCTGAAAAAGTGGTTTTGGAAAAGAAAGGACTGTGGTGACTGGAGGAGCTGAGCTTAGTAAAGCTAATTAGTGATGCAAACTCGTCCTTTTAAGCTGATGAGGAGACGTTTCTGTTTGGATTTTAACGTGCAAATAAAATGCACCTCAGAAGGGAGGAGGTTTCTCATGCTGCCTATTTTTATATTAATGTCTACAGAGAACCAACCAAATTACTCTCCCCAAATCTAAAGGTTGTAGTTCCTCCAGCAGACTGATCTTTGGGTGCTGGTTATTTATTATCTGCTCTAGCTTTTCCAAATATTTGTTCAGAGATATGGTGAAAATAACGGCCCAAGATTATGTGAAATTACGTATTTTCCATTGGAAAACGTAATATTTTCTCGGAGGAGGACCACCATGACAAACACGACTACCACCAAAACATTCCTCTAAATTCACATTAAACTGGGAAAACACTGAAATCTGAACTATTCTAATGTGCATTGCATGCTCATGGACACAAGAGCAATACTGCTGAGACATGTTGTGTTGGGGTTTTATATTCAGACACACTACGCACTACGCGCACAAAAAAAAAAAAATGTCACTTCACCTCCGCTGCTACAACTCCATCCTAGGGGAAACACTGATGGGTATTGTAAACTTAGAGCCACCTGCCATAACAAGTAGAACATTATTCCTCAGAAACAAAGCTGAAAAATTATTAAAACTGTTGGGTATTAAATACACATCATATATACCAGAAACCACTTTGTAACTCTATATTTTTAGCTGACTTAAGTAGCACACATACTTCTTCTAATCTTTTAATTCTGGAGTGGCTCAGCTTCCAGGCAAAACCTTCTGCCAGTTTACAGCTGCACGTAATGATGAGGTGAATAAGAAATACTAAAATATATCGTAGGTAATGTCCTCTCTTTGTTATTGTGGGCAATTTGGCATAATAGTGTGATATGTGACATATATGACTCCCATTCTGCAGGTGTAAATGCTGACAAGGTCTCAGTAAAGAAGTCTAAACCCCGCCTGATTTATTAATTTAGCTCAGTGGACTCATTTGTCATGAGGACTTCCCTGAAATGGCCCAATGTTGCCACATCCATACAAACACACACACTGCAAAAGCTCCCAAGCTCTGGCCTCGTTTCTTGGTGTTTGTGCTTCATCTCATGTTCTCATTATTCCTGCTTTTACCTATTGCTGAGCCCTCGCACTAAAGCACTCTGTAACAATCCTGCTTGTTAAAAGCACTTCGTAAATAAACCTGGCTGGACTCCACTGGGCTCGTAGCTGCTATGTCTCACCAGCATCTCATCTCTAGCATTAAGTTTGTATCTGAACAAATAACCACGTGATTTAAACGCTGTTTAGTGGAGAGTAAACTGACCATTAGTTCTAATTTAGCAGGAAAGTATCAGCGTGGCGGGCTCAAGAACAACAGAGCCACTGTCCTGAGAGTGACACAGCCAGAATGCCTCACTACACTGCCCTGCCATGGAAATCTGAAATGTGAAGTGTGTTTAACACATTTAGCTCTCAGCGCTAAATTGTTCCTTTCACTGTGGTGAACATCTATGTCATACAATTGGACCTGACAGGGTTAGTTAGTATTATACGCATTCCAGAGGAAACCGCTTCAAGTGTAAGCTGTATTAAGTACGACACAGCAACACAGTACAACGCAGGTTTGGGTGTGACATGAATTAAACATGAGGAATGTGTGGTGAAAAGAAACAGGGTGCTCTGCAACTCGAGTGCAGCGCTGCTACAGGGCGAGGCAGGAGGGACCTCTACTGACTGACTGACGGAAGTGTCTCACTACAAAAACACCCTGAGAAGCCTCAAAGACACAACTATTTCTAACTGAGAGACGAGAGACCAATTTAACTCCATTATAAATCCATGCATGATCAGGTCAGCGTGAGGTTTGTGTTACTTCAATCCAAACATTATTATAACTGGAAATTTATGTACGTGCAATGTACAGAAATGTTAAACTAGAGATCAGTCGTGTTACTTTCACTCTGTTGCCTATTAGTTCCCGTTAGCATTTACACTGATCTCAACAAATGAACCAAGAGCTGTAAGCATCAAGTTATATGGACGGACAGGATGACGCATTTATTGGACAGTTTGGGAGAGTTTCCTCCTTCATCAAGAGCTCACAAAGAAATAACTGACTGAGAGCATAATTATTCCAGACTGTAACCGGACCTCACATATCATAAATGGTGACAGACAGAAACAGGACAGAAAAAGAGTTACTTTTTGGTACTGTAAAATTACAGGGGGATAGTCACTGCGTGGTCGCTACCTTTCACTCATAGTTCCCACTCATTTAAATTGCTAAATTACATGCAGTAGGACGACAGCACAGCACACCTCTTGGAATTAATTTTCTTTTTCTAATGCATCAGGGAAAATCCATCCGCTAACTTTCCCCTGAGCTAATCCTTAAACTCCAACCGGCCTTTTCAGGTGGTCTCGATCCAGTTGTATGTTCTGCACCACAGTTTGACTGACAACTTTGACACCAGCCCAAAGGCGTCAGTGTTTGTTTTTAACTGAAATAAACATGTTGGGTGTTAAAGCACCCTAAACCACGTCTGCTGCTGAAAACAAAAACCATCAAGGATCACATGTCTCATGACAAAATCTGAAGGTGAATAATGAATTCCACTTGATAACATGATGTAGTCTTGACCCACATGCACGCTCTACGTGTACAATGAATCGTTATCAGGAATGTGCTAACTTAATCCTTTACAATGAAAAATCAAGTGACCCAAAATCACTCATGTTAAGCTATAAATTGTTTTCAAATTAAGTTAAAAGCTGCATGTATCTCGTGAAATTGTTTTTAAAAAGATCAAAACACATTTCCTCTAAATCTCTCTCTCTGGTTATCCTTCCCAACCAGCCTTACTGCAGGTGCATTTGTTTTCTCTCTTTCCACATAACACAGTATAAAACAATTAAGTATGTTGATTTCTTGTATACTCACTGCAAAAAAAATTAAAATAAAATACTATAAAAGTGTACAATTACAACGTAGTATGAAACTGGGACACAGCTTCTGATTTTATGTCATATTTGATCATCTAGCCCAGGGGTGGCCAATCATGTGCCACAGAGAGCCAACAGTCTGGCTGTCATTCTAATCAAGATTTCAAATAGTGATGGCACTCGTTCAGAGCAAAAGAGGGGAAGGGCTCATCAGTAAAATCACACAAGTGTCCGGTTGTAAAAAAACAAATAAGCTTGCACTGTTGGCTCTTGATGGGACTTGGTTTTCCACTCCTTATGTACATATAGCTGTTCACCTACCCAGGCACTTGTAGAGGCCCTGGCTTATCCAGGCCAGGATCGCCAAGGTTATGAGGTCACCAAAACTGGCGGCAATTGGTGTGGCTACGTTGTCTGGGTTGATGCCCGTCTTCTTTGAACCCACAATTACACCCACCATGATGATACCTAAACATGACACAAGAGGGGTGGAGCACGGTCACCACATTACAGACATTTAGACATTATTATAAGCACAGTCTGTCAGCAAGAAATAAGTGCTTTTGTGATCCTAACTATCATGTGAGATTAGACTGAAGAGCTTCTCCACAGCGACGCTAACAGCTTATTTTAGACTGTGGTACTCAGCTGTCAGTGTGTGTGTGTGTCTGTGTTTACCCTGCAGCAGGGAGGCTATGAAGGCCGTGGCCACGCTGCTGGAGCAGAGAAGCACAGCGTGGCTCATCTGGAACTTCCCCTCCGGAATCCAGCCCAGAACCACGGCTGCTACAGCGGCCAGGAAACCCACCACTGTGGCCTGAACCTGAAAGGAGAGAGGCAGGGGGATTTACTATTGTGCTCTTTCATCGATTAGAGAAAGCAAAACAGGCTTACAGGTTAAGTAAAAGGGTTACTTCTAAGAGGTAATGTCCCAAATAAACATGACCGTGAAATACTGTAATTTACATCATGTCCAGGTAGATTTTTCCAGTCCATTCCATAACACTTCCTGACAGATTGAACGTATCAGGTCAAAACACTATGATGTTGCATGTGTTATGGTGTTTATCAGTGTGTGGGTAGATGATTAGCAGAGCTCTTACTATGCAAACAGAGATCAATAAAAGAGTCTGAGTGAATGCCCACCTGGGACAAACCAATTACCAGATTTGGTATTGGTAACGATTAACAACAACTAGGGATGCACCAAAACGAAAATTCTTGGCTCGCTCTGGTCCGTTTCAGTGGATTTACCATAAAGGCTTGAATACGTGTGCACTCCAAACTTAGGTGTGGCTAGCTTTATTGCCTTCTCACAAACGAGTGACAGAAACACTCAAAAGGGGTCCAGACCGTTTGTTGCCTTTTCTAAGAAGTCAGCCACAGATGGAGTGGACGTGCTAGGAGACAATTCAGCAGAACAGTGTCTGCAAACAGGGATTTTTGCATCTTTCTCGGACACTTTAAAATGTTTCCACACTGCCCACATGTCAACGTAACTGTTTGGTAAAATTTAAATTTAGTCTTTTAGAACACCAAAAGTGCTATTTTCGGCAGATTCATTTCGGTGCATCCCCATCAACTACATTACATGCCATCTAATAACCACAGTGTTATATTAATATGACAGCATGTAGCTGAGATTGTGTGCCTATGTTAAAATACCATTCAATTTGATTTTCATGGCAAATCAGAAAAGGTGCCTCTAAAAACTGCTTTCGTACTGAAAAGGAACATCTTATCTTAAGCATATATGTTAGAAGCCAATAAAAAATATCAAAATTGCGGAATAATTTAAACAATCACTGTTGTATTTATTCATTTTTAATAATAAAATAATAAAACAGAATCATTGGCTGCACATGTAAGTAGATTATTCAAGCAGCAGCTGTGTGTGTGTCTGTGTGATTACCTGCTTCAGTGCCAGGTTGCCTATGATTAGATTCCACTTCTCTATGGGAGAATCCATCTTGCCTACATTCACCTGTGTTGGGTGACAGGACAGAATGAAGAAAAGGCAAACAGCAAAGTAACAATCTGTAAGTGTTCCATGACTGTAGAACTATACCAGAGCTCATTCATTTCGTCTGTAAAATTTGTCTCCAAGCTCAGGCTGAGACAGTCTTGGTTCTGAGCTCTCTAGTACTTTTTGGTTTTGTTTATTTGTTCTGTTTTCTGCTGTTCCTCTCTGGTCACATTTACCAGAGAAGAGCTTTTAAACTTTGGACTTTCCACTGCTCAAATCATACCACCGTTTTTCTTTAGACCTGAGACTTTCCCAGAGTTGTTAGATGGAGGAGCAGCAGATCTCTATAGGATTTGCCAGAGAAAGCGTGGGAAGCGAGCCGGAGCACTGGCAAGCAAGATGGATGAACTGCTGCTCCTCAAAAGAACAAATACAGATTTCTACGTCTGCTCACTTTACCTGCCAGGATTGAATCATTTTCTAGGGATACTAGGTAGGTAGGTTTATTGTCACAATATAACAAGTTATAGAGTTTTATAACTCCCTTCTGTTACATAGCAGACAATATACATTAACACAGAATCCATTATAAAAAATGGTAAACAGAAATAAACTGGAGCAGTGCTGAGGATGAATTAGAGTTTAAGAGTCTCACAGCTTGGGGGGAAGAAGCTGCTCTGCAGTCTGGTGGTGTGACAGCAGAAACTTCTTTATCTCTTCCCAGAAGGCAGCAGGGTGAACAGGCTGTGGCTGGGTGGGTACTGTCCTTTAGTATCCTTTGGGCTCTGCAGCACCTCACCGATATCACTGATGCTCAGGAGATGGGTACCAATGATCTTATGAGCAGTTTTAATCACCCGCTGCAGAGCCCTCCGGTCCTGGGCCGTTAGTGGTCAGTCAGGATGCTTTCTATTTCTCCTCTGTGAAAGCTGACAAGAACTTGGCACGGGAATTTGGCCTTCTTCCTCAAGAAATACAGTCATTTCTGAGCTTTCTTCACCAGCGTGGAGATGCGAGATGCCCACACTAGACCACTGCAACACCATTTTAAATGGTGACTATCGCTCTGTTCTCTGCGCAGCCTTGGGATTCTCTGACCACCTGATCATCCAATATGGGTCATCTTTTCCCGACCTCCAGGCGGAATTAAAATCTGCTAAGTCTGTGGTCAAGACTGTGAGAAGATAGACCAGCGAGACAAAGCTGGAATTATTGGCCTGCTTTGACTGCACTGATTGGAGTGTTTTTGAGGCTGCAGCCACAGACCTGGGCAAACTCACTGGCACCGTGAAATCAGTTTTTGTGAGGACAGGGCACGTGTGCGCCGACTAATGCAGACTTCACAACTTGCTGGAGGAGGAAGCCCACGGAAACGGGGACAGAATCCTGTAAAACCAGGCCAGAAACACACTGACAAAGGAGTCAAAGCAGCAAAGAGGAGCTACAGTGCGGGAGACCCCCCCCAACACACACACACACACACACACACACACACACACACAGTGGAGAACCACTAACTGGCTAACAACCTGAATCTGTTTTACTGCAGATTTGATAAACCCACATTCACACCTCTCTCCCGCTCCAACATCAAACAGCCACCTTCACCCTCTACCACCCCTCCCCACAGACCCTCCACCTGCACTCAGGATCTGTGAAGAAGATGTGTGTCAGCTCTTTCAGAGATCTGTGCAGACCCGTTGGCCCCCCATCTTCACACAGATCTTCAACAGATCACTGGAGCTGTGTGAAGTTCCCTCCTGCTTTAAACACTCCACAATCATCCTGGTCTCCAAAAAGCCTCTATCTCAGGATTAAATGACTACAGGCCTGTCACCCTGACATCTGTAAGTATGAAGTCCTTTGAAAGACTGGTGTTGGTCCACCTGAAGGAAATTATAGGCCCCTTGCTTGACCCCATACCGGGAAAACAGATCAGTCGATGATGCAGTCAGCATGGGACTGCAAAACATCCTGCAACACCCCAACTCTCCAGGGTCATATGCAAGGATCCAGTTTATGGACTTCAGCTCTGTGTTTAATACAATCATCCAGATCCAGCAATCAGACAATTACTGGCGCCACCCAGGGTTGTGTGCTCTCCCCACTGCTCTTCTCCCTCTACACAAACGACTGAAGCTCATCATTTGTAGACGACACATCGGCCATCTGTCTCCTCCAAGACAGTGATGACTCTGTCTACAAACTTTAGTTTGGTCAAATATTTACATCTGAGAAGATGGAAACAATACATGTTTGCTTTAAAAAAGATCATTACAAAAAGGTTTTGCCAACTACTGTTCTGCCAAACAATTTAAGAGCACTGCACCCACTTTATGATTAGTAGGCTGTGAAACAGTGATAATGTCTTCTGTGGCTCCAGAGTCTGACAAAACAACTTAAGTGATATCACTTGGAAAGGTCCTACCATATGTCCTTGTAATGCATAACTCCCCACAGTGTTAATCACTGTCTGTTTCATAGCTGAGCCTGAGGATAAACAGCAGCAACATGAAGACGCCACTGAGGAGTATCAGCTCGCACTGAGCTCTGCTGTCCGTGTTGACACAGCACTGTGAATGAGGAGCCTGTGTGCGAGGAGCCGGGGGTCAACAGGAAGAGCGAAAAAACCAAACAAAGAGAGAATTCTGCTCTGCCACCTCTTTGGCTTCTTCACCTTTGAGTTTGAGTTGCTTCTGCTGACTCAGTGCTTCAGGCACCCATGTACAGGATTGTAAATGAACAGGTTTGTAGAGTATGACACAGTTTAATAGGATTTTACGTGCTGCAAATGTTTGTACTTATGGTTCACTAACAGACAAACCTGTTCCCTTATCAGTGCTCTTCCCTTTTCATAAGCGGAGCAATAGATTTGCCATCTGAATGTTAAGCCATTCTGACTGCAGCAGCCCATCCCTCCTCCCTCTACAGGAAATCACAGCTCGCTCTGCTACAACAGCAAATTCCTCGACTAATTCCTAATCCACAAAGCTCTTACACCAAAATCCATTCAAGACGCTCCAAATAAGCTCTTTCTTGATACTTTCAAAGTTATTATAACATGAACTTTGAAGTGGACTGCTGCACTGACATGGTCAGTATTCCACTGGAGACTTTGAACCCGTTCTGTTTTCTTCTCTCTTTCACCTGACAGAGTACAGGACGCTCACACTGTGATTACAGACTGGAACGGCTGAACAGTACGTCACAGAGATGACCAATAAAAACCAGCCACAGAAAGAGTGGAGATGAGACACCACCACAAAAACAGGATGCAACTCCACACAAACAAACACACAGCGGCGTCACATATCTAGTGTACCATCACAGCGGTTAAAAGGACTTGTCGTTAGGCAGACCATTTTTTATCGATTAAACTAGCAATTCTTTATTTGATTAGTCCATTAATCTAACAACTCATTTATCGATAATCTCTGTCTCCTTAATAATTCAATTTTATTAAAAACTCATCCTGAAAAAGAGACACATGAAGCACATCAGAAAATGCACAGAGCTGGGCGATAAGATCAAAAGTGTTGCCATGATAAAAAATTCCACAATAAAGGCAGATTTTTGCACCTGACACCTGAAAGTTGAAGAAACCAGACGGTTAATTGTGGTTTCAAACTTTTCATTATGGTCAGAACAAACACTTGCGGCCAAACTGTGGATCTCTTTACAAATCTGAGGTAGAACATTCAAAACAATTATGATAAAACCTTTTTAACAAATATGCATGAGAAAGATTAAGTAAAATCTTTTTTCAGCCCCTTTTCCTCAACAAAATAAATATAATTAATAAAAAGTGCTAATTTGTTCATGATTCAAATTAATTCAATCAAATATTTATTGAACATTTGTTTTATTGTTATTGAGGAAAATATCGCAATAATTATTGTTATTGTTTGACTGCCCAGCCCTATAGTAGCATATCTTAAAATTAGTTTAATTACACGTCACTGCTGCGTTATGATATTATTAATAATAATGATGATGATAACAACAACAACAACAACAACAACAACAACAGACCCTCTTTGTCAGATGCCGGATCAGTAAAACACTGGACCTCAGCTGTGACACATCGATTCATTTAAACGCTGTATGTCAACCACTTCCACAACCCAAGAATCAGTATTTTTACTGAGAACTTGAATTAAACCTAAAATGGTTGTGTGTGTGTGTGTGTGTGTGTGTGTGTGTGTGTGTGTGTGTGTGTGTGTGTTTGGTTGTGGTTGGCTCACCGCTGTGGACAGCCTTGAGGCCAGAGTCATCTCCAGGTTTCCCTTGAGGCCGAGCAGAGCGGGAACCAGGATGAAGATCTCTGTGATGTACTGGAACGCCTCCCAGTGCTGTGGATGACACAAGGAAGTAACATGTTGAAAAATGATTCTGACAAGTCTGACCTTCTAATGACCCAACATACACTCAGCCTCATTTGATATTCAATAGAAAATTTTTAGATAAGGCAAATTCCTAATTTGCATATGCACCTCTGAACCTGTGGACTAAATCCAACAGCATCAACGGACTGATTCATCACAGTTGTCAAGAATCCTGGCTGTAATTCAGTAAAGGTGTGAAGTGTTTAAACTGTAATACGATCTAAAGACATCATGCGTACCCACAATGAATTTCAGTAAGAAACAACAATGTTTGTTTAAAAGTAATCACCACAGTGAAACAGATGATTTGTTTTAGAGCCAGTAGCTTGTGGCTTTACTGACCATGCAATCACAACGGCCCTGGTTCAAACTTTTGTTGCCAAACTCTGTCTGTCACCTCATCTCCTGACCTCTCTCTGCATTTGGCTGATAAAGGCAATAATTGCCCAAAAGACAAGTGAAAAAAAAGCCAACTTTATCTATCAAGTTTTTATAAAGGTTTCCTGTGGAGTTTTTGACCTCTTGTTGCAATATCGAGCACTTTTTCTCAAACTTGTAAGAAAAATCAGCATTGCCCCAACTACAAAAAAATAAGACCCAGGATGTAATAAACTGGAATCAGCCTGTTCACTCTGTCTTGAGCTCTCAACTATGCCAGGATTTTGTTTGAATAATAGCTGTATTGTAGCTCAGCTTACCTGCACAATATCCAGCACCATTCCAGCTGATACAGTTCCAAATCCAGCAAGCAGGAAAGGCAGCAAGATCTGCAGAGCCATGGCCAGCGGAGACTCCTTGGGTATATTCTGCACATCAGATCCCAGGCCTTGCTCCTCATCCTCTTCCTCCTCTGCATCTGCCTCCTCCCCGGAGAGCCTCCTCTCAGTCAGCATGGGCTCTGTTTCAGAGTAGCCCCCATCTCCACAGTCAGATAAACTGACAGAGGACCGAGAGGCCCGGTCCAGGAGCCGTCGGCCTTCTGTGTGTGATGTCTCTTGTCTGTAGCCATTCTGGTGCGAGCCGGCCTCAGGTTTAGCTCCGAGGTCCACCATGGCTAGCCGCTCCTCCTGTAGCTTGGTATAACCAGTGGGGACCATGGTCTGGAATAGAGAGGTGATCCGCCCAGAGGAAACAGGCTTCAGGGAGAGAGCACTCCACCCGCTCATACGCACCGTCAGACTAGAGCCTAGGGACTCTCCTATAGCTCCTCCCAGACTCTGGATACTCATGATGTGGTCTAGGGCTGCAGTGTCTCATCTCTTGTCATTCAGTCTGAGAGCAGTGTAAAAATGACACAGTAAAACCGGTTTACACAGGCTCAGGTGCAGCATCCATGTCAGAAATTGCCTTCAGGGGCTCAGCAGCCTGAGTAAAATACAAAGGGTTTGACAACAAAGAATTAAAAGCCAGAACAACAAGAAAACATAAGCTGAAGCAATATGTAAGATGATACACTGGGGTGGCACAGCTAAATCACTTCTTATAAAGAGGAACAAAACCTCCTTAACCAGAAACAAGAGAACCTAGGATCTAAATATGCAGCTGCTGTTTTCTAATGAATTACAGACCGGCTTTGGGGGAATCCATGCAAATTTAAATCAACATGAGTGACAGGAACTTGAATCAAAAGTGCCAGCATCATTACAGTAGAAACAGGCTTTCTGTGTGGAAAATCTTGAGCTCATGATCACAATTTAGTGCTGGACAATTTGTAGGCATCCTCGGCCCATAGGTATACTATACAACAGGTAAGCCTAAATGAATTTCTCTGGATGTTGTGACTGAAGAGGCAGGTACAAAATCTGAAGTAAAGGAATGTAACATTAGTTAGCTTTTAGCTGATTTAAAAAGGGAAACCAAAGCAGGACAGAGAATCATCAGCTGACAGAGAGTGCAGGCAGAAAAGATTCCTTTCTTTTCTTTTCTTTGGTTATACCGGTGTTGTTTGAGTTGTGTTGATGATGCAGTCCAGAGACCTCCTGTTGTAGTTTGCCCACCTTTGTATGTGCACTTCTTCACTATCGGTCAGGCCTCTTATTAAGGGGTCTGTCTCAGTCTCAGATTAATGCGTTTCGTTTAACGCCTTCCGACGACACTGGCTAATGTTTGCTGATAACCTCAGCCTTGCTAAAAACGAAAATATTAGATAGTTGTGACTATTTGTTGATGTTAGCTAACACTGTGCTATGTTAGCTAGCTGGTTAACGTTAGACACCAAAACAGCAGGAAACACGGCTCCCTACTTTCTTATACGTTAACCGGTAGAATACAGTAGCTAGTGTTAGCTAGTGGATATAAAAAAAATTAAAAGTACTTATTCTAGCCGTCACCGTATTTTCTTTATTTTCCAAAAGTTACCTTTTCTGCTACGGAGACATTTCGTCCACGAGATGCGAGTCTTCCACCTTGACAAGCTGCCAGCCAGAGAGCCGCGTCAGAGCAGTGCCACCAAAGCTCGTCTATGCTGGGAGGATGACCCACTCGGTTTGAAAATAGTGGTGTTAATTAATCCGCACGGGCGCACATTGGCATAGTTATCAAAATCTTAACAACAAGCACGCAAATTAATTTGAATGTAACATAGCTGAAATAAACCGTATAATAAATGATAGAGCATGTGCATAAATTGGCATATTTTCCCCTCAGGCGTTGTTACATCCTTAATCAGTCCATATTTTATTCACTTCTTGGCGAGAATGAAATGATGATGATGTTTGCTGAACCTCTGTTATCGTTACAGAAATACATTTATGATGGGACAGTTACAAGATTACGTCTGACAGTGAGGCTTTCTGGTCCGTCAGAACCAGAGTACGTTCAGGACCAGCCAAACACAGAGCGCTGGGGCGGGTTCAAAACGTTTTTTTTTTTTCAACGGAAACGGTGGTACCCTGAAGACCCTGTTGTGTTTACAAACTTGTTGCAGTTGATTGGGTAACACATGAGACACGTCCACCAAACGGGAGAAAAACATACCCCGAAGCACGTTGCAGAACGTTGCGCAACGTTTCAAGGAAACATGCATTCAATCTGAAAAGGTTGCAAACCGGTGCAAAACATTTTGAGATTGAACTGGCCCCAGGTCAAACAGTGCCACACAGATGTTGTGATTAAAGTGCGCAGGCGCTGAGTACACGTCGCTTTAGTAGTCTACTTTTTATCATAAAGCTCATTGGTTCGTTGGTTTCCGATATGTTCAAAATGGAGACTTTTAACGATGTTTTAATGGTCTACTTGTTCATTAGCCTTCATATTCGTTGTCCGTGAACAGTCGGTGTAATTTATACAGTCAACTTCACAGCGTACTTTCGTCGGTCCTTCCTCAAACAGTAGAGGGCGCTATTCAAATCACAGCGTCAGTACCGTGCTACCTTCCACCCGGATGTTGTTCACGCTTGTAGCACACATGCCGATCAAAACCTGAGAAGAGAATCGTCTAAAATGGAATTAAACGTCAAGAAAACGAGTTCGCAGGCTTTGCTGTCGTGTGGCAACGGAGGAGGTTTGAATGCTTTTATTAGCAGTAAATTTAAAGTGTTCCTTTGAGAATAAGACTGTTTGACGCTAAGCTTGTGTTTAACTAACGTGACGATACACTAAAAAAAGTTAGCTAACTAGAGCTTCTCTAAGTCCTGTTAGTAATTGTGAATATGGTTATGGCGATATGTTCATAGTTCATCATAGTTCTTTGTTTGACTGCTAAGTTATAATAACTAACGTTAGCGTCCAAGGGAAATCGCTCGTTTTGATATCATTCGTAACAATGAATGCATAAGTAACGTTATATCCTCCAGTTAACCATGGGATATGGGTGAGATCATTCTCAATTTATTAAGGATATTTTCTGAACAGATGTTTGCAAAATCACACCTGAAATGATCCAATTGATGTTACGAGACAGAATTCTTTATATGCCAAACAAACACTTATAACAGAGTTTTTATTATTCATTTGTACGTCAAACGAGTAGAATGATAATAAAAGGTCATGAAATATGATTGAGCAG
Source organism: Micropterus dolomieu (assembly GCF_021292245.1). Classification (NCBI taxonomy): domain Eukaryota; kingdom Metazoa; phylum Chordata; class Actinopteri; order Centrarchiformes; family Centrarchidae; genus Micropterus; species Micropterus dolomieu. The sequence continues at coordinate 3,353,227 of NC_060165.1, read as the reverse complement.
AAATGTAGTTAATATTGAATCATCGCCCAGCTCTAAAACAGGGTGCAGCTGCAGAGTTCACTTTCTTTTTAAAGGAAACATCATTTATTTAATTGTCCACTATAGCATGCTTGGCATTTTGTACACCGTTCAGCATTAGCACAGTTGTGAAAACTGTTCAATGGTTGGAAAACTTGTTAATGGACCATTCAGAGACCCTTAAGCATTACAAAGAATTTGTGCTGCCTTTCTTGATTTTTAGCATTTTCATTATAGGGAAACGGGTGCTGTATAACTCACGTGAGCTTGTTTGTTGTGCTGCTAGGTCTCAGTGAGAAGCTTCTCCTCAAGCCAAAGGCTGGCGGTTCCCTCCAGACTGAAAGAGTCCCGAGAAGCAGCGGTGAGACCAAGCATCACTTTTCTGCACTTTTAGTTACTGTTTGGGTATTACTGAACAGTACTTGTGATTTGCAGTACAACTAATTCATTTGAGACAGAGGTGTGATGATGTGTTTTGTTGCGCATCAGTGCTGGAGCGGCTGCAGAGCTTCCTGCCTCAGATGGCCGAGGCCAATGAAAAGCTGAAGCAGCAGATGGAGGACGCTCCTGCTGGATGCTTTGATATAGAGAGCGTGGAAGAGGCAGAGCGGGTCATAGAGATGGTGAGTCTGCTGGTAGAGCTAAAGCTTTCCTGCCTCCTTCTGGTGAACTAGAAAACTCCAAACGTACATTTAAACATTTAAGGGAGGCTCCTTTTAAGTTGTAAGCTTTGATTGAGTCACGTGAGGTCTTCTTCTTCTTGTCCTCAGGACGTAGCGCTGGTGGATCTCAGCGGGTCAGACAGCGACTCTGGAGAGGAAGAGGAGACTTCGGACTCCGAGGAGGAGTCAGACTCTGGCGAGGAGAACGGGATCACAGAGCAGAACCTCAAATTACCTGGAGACAAAGGCAAGACGAAGAAAGCCAACATCCAGGTTGTTGATCAACAAGGAGAGTAGAAAAGTTGCCCAGACAGACTTTTGGCTGCAGATTGAATTTCTTTGACCTCTGAGGTGATGTGGGTAAAACCGACCAATGACAAAACCTCTGCCTCGTGTGCACAGCACAGACTATGAGAGCAGAAAACTCCTGTGTGGAGAGATGCAGATCTTCCTGATGCTGATCTGTATAAGAAAAGTAAATATTATTTTGTACAGTTAAAGGTCAAAGCTGCAAAAGTGCCTTTGGAGCTAGAACACAGTATGCGATTACCTCATCCAGCCCGGCCATCATCTGAACGTAGGACCTCTCGTACAGGATGTGTTTAGGTGGAACACTGGATCACTTTGTGTTTGGCCCCTGTTTTGATGAGCTGACACACATTCTTACATCAGTTTGGCCTACAAGCTTTTTGTGCTTTCATGAGGCACATTTGTGATTTTCTTGAATCAGTTCAGGCAGTCCATTAGCTAGCTGAAATAATCCTGTTAATTCCTTCAAATTTTCATAATTAAACGCCATGTTCTCTGGTTCAGTCGGTCTGATTAGTCAGAAAGTTGAAGTTGTTTCTTTTGCTCATAATGTTGCAAATTATGTTTTTTTTTTTTTTTTACATGAGCTGATTTTGTTTTATTGTATTTCATTTCATCACACATAATTGTTTAAATCATTTTTATGAAAATTAAATTGTAAAAATCTTACCAACAGATCTGTTTACTCTAATAGACGGCTTCTCTTTAACCTACACATTCTCATCTGAAATCACAATTAGATTAATATTTTGCTACTGGTGAAAAGAAGCATGTTTGGGGTTCAACTTGAAAAGTCTTGTTCTTAATCCAGATAACTCTGAATAAGCTGCACTCAGAATCGCAGGCCTTATTGTTAAAAAACGGTTTCCAGTTAATCTAACAAACTGAACCAGGATCAGTTTGTTTCAACGTGCGCAGACTGTGGAGTCAGATTTATTTCATGTCTCAGACATCAAGCACTGATCATACCGATCCACAGTGAAGTAAACGCCTATGTTAAGGAAAACCTGTCATGTTTGTATACACAAAGCAACAAAATATATAATACAGAGTAAAATATTACGGCAAAAACAAATAAACCACTGAAATAAACAAGGGAAAAGAACTTCTGGCAGCATGTTGTAGGTCAGCAGGTCTTTGTGTAAGAAGTGTTATAGTTGTACAGAAGATGCAACATACAATTAAACAACTTTAAATAATCTAATAGGACACATTTTATACAAAGATAAAAACAACATTCGCATTTTCTAGAAATTAAAGTTCTTTAATCTGTTGGATTATATTACTGATATAACTGATATTCCATTATATTATAAGTGACATAACCTCCATATGGAGGAAATACTATTTAAAACCCATCAGGTTGGCTATCTGCCACTGTGCGTTTTTAATAAATGGATTTCTGGGCATCAGTTTCTTACATTTTGTTAGACAGTTAAAGAGACACGAGGCCAGCCACAGACCCAACTTGTTTATTAGCTTTATTTCATTTGCAGCACATTTAAAAACAACTGGATTACTGTCATTAGTATAATGTTTAAATATGTTGTATCAAGTTTAAAGTTTAGGAGCTCTACGACGTACAGCTGTCACGTTAGAAATAAACAGGCATCGAGTCGGCTAACACTTTTCAGCTAACATTCCTCTCTCGCCTTATTTGCAGCAACAGTGTTTTTTTTGTAATATTTTAAAATATATTCTTCATAGCTCTGTTATAACGACCTGTTCCTCTAAACCGAAGTAGGCAGCACGTGATTGGTCCATTTTGTGCAGTAGAGTCACGTGACGCGCCATGGGAACATGCACAGAGCCTGGGGAAGAAAACCTATGCTATTCTTTGATTTAAATGCATGTGAATGCAGAAGCCACTTGGAGGATCCACACTGAGCACTTCAGCATTTAAACATTCCTGAGCCAGACCCCGCGTGCACCTGTTGGTCTCGCAACATTCTGGGTGCGTTACCCCCCTGACACTCAGCCAGTTAACGTACACATCCAGCATGTGCTTCCCAGAGAGTGTGTATCTCTCTCACACAATTTATTGGGACTTTTCATTTGACTTTTGTTTTTACTCTCAAACGGCTGCAACTTGTGATTTAAAAAAAGCAGTGAGATTACTGAAAGTAGTATACAAAAAAATAAGAGTCACATAATGCATTACTTTCATCCCTTCAAAAACACGGATAACTAACTCATTGGCATTTCATGGGCAATGAATTATACAAGAAATACATCTAATCTATTGTAAATCTAGCTGTCATTTGTAATTTGAGATTTGAGACCTCTGCTCTGGTCAGAGAATCTGACATCGTCTGCCAGTATTGCAGATCTGGACATGGGCCTTCTATATCTCATATCAGGGAAGAAGTCGAATGCTAGCAAGCAAACATGGATGCAAACAATGCAGACACGTGGGGTTTTTTTTTATTGGCTTTGCAAATGTTTTATGATGAAGGAAGTGCATCAACATGTCCACTAGACCTCAAGGATACACACCATGCGTTGTAGTGAGCAACACTGAATATAAACAGAAACTTGTTATGTTTTAAAGAAAAAGTCCACCTTTCATTTATATCATGAGCGCACACTGGGCAGGTGTGTCTTTCAGGGAAATGTAAGTATCAACCAATTAGCCCTGATGGTTAAGTTATATCTCACACACACACACACACACACACACACACACACAGTGACACACAAAAACAAAGACAACCCCATTAACCAGTAGTTGCGGGGCAACTGAAGGCGAGAGCATTGCAGGTCGGCGAGTTCATGCAATGACATCTCAATAATATAAACTTATTAAACACTAAACTGACGAATGTTACCTGTCTTCTTTACAAAGAAGACTAATGCTAATGATGATGTAAGTATTAGGGCCTCATTAAGAGAAAAAAAATTGAGGTTTTAATTTGTATATTTATTTTGCGTATCAAGAAGAAAGTCAACTCCTTTAGGCCATCAAATCACGTTAGAGTGACCATGCCAGCCAGCTGTCATGTCGGCTACATCACTGACAGCTTTTGCTTTCAGTTAGGAATACAGTTGCACCTCTTAAAAAACTTGCCTTCACACTCCAAGGATGTAACCTATAGGCCTATGTCTATGATGTAGCTTACAGAGCAGATGTTATGGTGGACAGTCACTGTAACTGGATTTGATGGACTAAAGGAGTTTATTTTATTCTCGAAATGCTAAATAAATTTAAAAAATCTTCATCTCACCACCTCCCCTAATGTGGGCCTTCATACTCCGTCGTACTAATGGCAAAAATGGAATAAGAAACAATTGCCAAGCACTCGGTCTGATGCACACTCCAACCCAACACATACTGCCGGGGAGAACTGTTACTGTCCCGGCCAGGAGGCTCTGAGGCTGAGGAGAATCAACACGTCACAGGGTGCCAGGCAGTAAACCCCCAACTCATTCAGTGCAGACTGTGGTGAAGGATCCCCTGCATCTGTCCAACCTGTCGTCTCCTCCTCCGACTCCTTCAGGAGATTCTTTAGCAGAATAGCAGAGCCGACGTTGAGACACAAGATGATACAGGCCTCCTTCACACTGCGGAGAGATAAAGAGAGCAGATGGAGACAGAGTGGCTCAGTGTTTTCTTATCATGTTCTTAGTTTGGCTATTTGTCCCATGCTCATTACAATCCAATCTGATGCAAAGGAAAGTGCTTTTTCATCAGTGGTGCAACTCTATTATTATTCATTTAAGAGTGCTGAGCTGCTACAATATTCACCCTGGGAGAACAGAGAAAAACAACGTGGTCATGACTGTGTTGCCCAATTCTCGTCACAACCCAACTTTGTGTTTGGCCCCTGTTTTGATGAGCTGACACACATTCTTACATCAGTTTGGCCTACAAGCTTTTTGTGCTTTCATGAGGCACATTTGTGATTTTCTTGAATCAGTTCAGGCAGTCCATTAGCTAGCTGAAATAATCCTGTTAATTCCTTCAAATTTTCATAATTAAACGCCATGTTCTCTGGTTCAGTCGGTCTGATTAGTCAGAAAGTTGAAGTTGTTTCTTTTGCTCATAATGTTGCAAATTATATGTTTGTTTGTTTTTTACATGAGCTGATTTTGTTTTATTGTATTTCATTTCATCGCACATAGTTGTTTAAATCATTTTTATGAAAATTAAATTGAAAAATCTTACCAACAGATCTGTTTACTCTAATAGACGGCTTCTCTTTAACCTACACATTCTCATCTGAAATCACAATTAGATTAATATTTTGCTACTGGTGAAAAGAAGCATGTTTGGGGTTCAACTTGAAAAGTCTTGTTCTTAATCCAGATAACTCTGAATAAGCTGCACTCAGAATCGCAGGCCTTATTGTTAAAAAACAGTTTCCAGTTAATCTAACAAACTGAACCAGGATCAGTTTGTTTCAACGTGCGCAGACTGTGGAGTCAGATTTATTTCATGTCTCAGACATCAAGCACTGATCATACCGATCCACAGTGAAGAAAACGCCTATGTTAAGGAAAACCTGTCATGTTTGTATACACAAAGCAACAAAATATATAATACAGAGTATGAAGTGTAGTGAAGTGTAGAACTGAAGTGAGTCTCAATCTTAAAGACACGTTTTAAAAATGATCGGCTGTGACTAATACACTGCAAAAACTAAAATCTAAGTAAGATTAATTATCTTAACTGAAGGCAAAATAAGACAAGATATTTCTTCTTACCAGGCAGCTTTTATGTTTTTGCAAGTTTTTTTGTCCTTAAGTAGCAAGTGAAATATTCTTGTTCAGTTGGCAGATAACTTTTCTTATTTTAAGTAATATTTCCCCCATTTTAAGGCTTTTTTCCCCCTTGTTTTTGAGTGCTCAGTTTTTGCAGTGTATTTGGCATCTGATTTTGGGTTTTCCATAAAATAAGTTTACTAGATACAATTCTTAAGCACATCTTCTCCCATGTTTCCACATCACATGCCTTTTGTTAAAGCCAAACACTCTTCTCTAAGTTTCGCCTGCATTTCTATTCTAGATGTGTGACTTTCTCAGTGCTACCACAGACATAGTTAAAAAATTTCCATAATAGCCACCCATCCGCACATGAAAAAACAAAGAGACTTAATAATATAATACTTGTTATTAGTTATAATATATTAATTAATTAATAATAATACTAGCACGGACAGCTGTAGCACTGAGAAAAGAGGTACACGTGAACAAGTTGAGCCTCATCATTCTCTCACTCGTACTTACTGCTTAAAGAAGTTCTCAGGTCTTTTGCAGTAGTGACCAAACAGAGGAAATAGGTTTCTGGTCATGTCGAACTGAAGCTGAGCTGCCCCACCGTCACTGAAATGATTAGACAGGATCACCTGACAGAGAGACACATGGAAATGTTGACAACTATTTCATTTGAACTGCACCGCTAGGAAACCACATGGGTCAGCTGTTTAGTCGCCAACATTATAACGGAACCAGTAGACCCTTGCTGTAGACTTATGTGCCACCCCAAGGATGTTGTAGAATGCTTGGGTAATTTAAAACTACAGGTCAACACACAGTAGGGCTTTCATCTCTTACATCCTGGTAAAGAAAGTTGTCAAGTCTCTCCGCCAGGCCCTGCCAGGCCAGCTGGAACAGAGAAAGACTCAGGACCTGATGAAGGTTCAACAATCTGTCCCTCACACAGAGCATCATGGGACATGCTGAGCTGGACAGGGACATGGCGGACTGGTCGTGCTGGGATGGTAGGGACAGCCACCTAAAGAAAAGTAAAGATGAAAAGAAAGAGAATAGATCAGTGCAAAGCTTTATTTTTGTATTTGAAATTTTATAGAACAAAAACACTGGGAAGAGGAAATAATCTATTTTTTTAAACAGCACAGGCAAAGTACCAAGGGGATTAAAGGTGGAGTAAGCTATTCTGAAGAAATCCTCCTAAAGGCAAAATGTCCCAAGATTATGCAGCACAACTCCGAGTTAGCCTGTGAACATCTGCACCAAATTTGGTTAAAACAGCTCAAAGCAAAATTGATTTGAGAGTTTATGTCAAATAGTCGGCCTCCGCTCGCTTTGAATATAACATGTGATGAAACGGAATGATGGGAAGGGATAGCTTTTGTGCAGCTCCATCCAAACTCAAAATGTCAGGAAAATAAATAATAGTTCGGTAGGCAATCACAGCTCCAACTCTCTCTAGTCCTACATTTTAATGCATCAACTGTCCTGAGCTATAGTACAGCTGCACAGTTTTCAAAATGAGAATCCCAATTGTTTTCACTCAGAATTGAGATTACAATTTATCTCCCATGACTTTAAGGGATAAATTGCCATCATGTTTTGTTCAAGCAGTTAGAATATGCAATATGGTTTTTGTTTCATAAAGAATTCACTGCTTCATTTAAAATGTACATCTCAAATACAACTGCACGGAACACAAAATGCAGGAATAAACAGCTCCTGTCTGCACTTAAAGACATTTGACTGTCAGATGTGCTCTAAACCCTAAGGCCTTAGAAACGTAGTGAAAGTATAACTTTACTTATACTTTCACTATGTTTGACTGATTGTTATGCAAACCTTTTGTCTTAAATGATCCAGTGATTTATTTAAAATTATGTTTCATTATGTAATCAAGCGCCTATTCAAATGCAAATAAGGTGCTGTCAAAGTCACCATTTGTACTGAGCTCAGGGTCTTAAAAGGCTGGCCCTCATCTGGGCTTGCACTTGCTATTGTGGGCACGGAGCTCAAGACCTTTATGCTCACTTGAGCATAAGTTATTTTTGTAGTACAGTACATAGTACATTGATGTAAGTCAAACTCAGACACTCCACCAGAGGGCAGCATGAGACCATCAATGAATTGTCATATTTCACATTGATTGTGTTTGTGATATAAAACATTGTTAACTTTTCACCAAAATTGACACGACATGACTCTAATACATCATACAAATTATTTCACACAGTTTATATCTGTCCTAACCTGATAATAATAATAATAATAATCTTTAAAACACCAGTTGATGTCGTACTCATCACCAGGCTGATGTCTCACCTGTCTTGGCGGTATGGTTTGGCTTTTTCTGTGATTTCTCTGATGGTCCATTCCAGCAGTCTTCCCATCATGTCTCCTTTAAGTCGTTCCAGCAACGCCAAAAGACCTTCAAATAGAGAGCCCTCCAGAGAAGCCAGACGACCCACCTCCATCACCCCCAGGCCCCCCAGTACAACTTCCTCACCAAGTGAAACTGCTGCCTGCTGCAGCTGTAGGAAAAACTGCAGACAGAATAAAGGAACTGGTAAACACATAAATATCAGTGAAAGGGTATTACCAAAAATGTCACTCTCTTCTGGCTGCCCTCTGGCAGCTCAGTGCAGCTTGTTCTCACTTGAAATTTATAGGGCTATATTTTGCACGCGCGCACACACATGAAATTGAAACATTTCATACATTTAAATAAACTCCACCCACCACATTGTCTCCCCAGTCTCCCAGGATGGTGCAAATGTAGTTGACAGCATTAAGGATGGCACAATAACGGGCACCCAGCGGGCAGCGAGACTCCTCCTTCATCACCTGGAAAGCAAAAAAAAAAATGTATGTATAATCAATCAACCAGCTGTCTCATTAATTTTTCTCTTGCCCTTCCGCTCTTTCAAAGATTTAATTGATTTAAGTCCATAAAAATGGAGGACAATTCAACATAAAATATTTTTTTACTGAGCAAAAGCATTTAGGCTGAAAATATAGCTTATTATGCCTTCCATTCTTAAAACACGCAACCTAGCGCCTCTCTCCTTCTTTAAGAGGGTTTCTGAAACGCTTACCTTTCCTTTATTGTTTTAGTGTTTTTTTTCTCCATTGATACCAGTGTAGAGTGTCTTCCTCATTATTACCTGGGTGAGTCGTATACGGAAGTCATCTACCAGTTCTCTCTGTAGCCCCAGGAACTTCAGTTGCGCAGAAGGACAGGGCAAAGCTCGGTACCGCTCTGTGCAGCAGGATGACAAAAAACACAAGACTTTTATTAAAACATTTTTAGATGCTTTAAGAGCATACGTGAAGTTTTTGACCACTTGTAATGCTATGGAGTGATGTTAAGTTGCTCTGCAGGTCCCCGTTTTGTTTGTATCTCATGGATGCACCAAAGGACACACATTTCACGGGCTTGCAGGTGACATGACCTACATTCCTGTCAACTGCTTCTCACTATTCACTCTCTCTGCAGCAGCTGGCAAACCATCTTAGAGATGCCTTAGTGCAGCTGTCCCTTTCACGTCACGTGTGTAAAGCAGTCTTGCTGCCCAAATCCTGTTACCTTGCGAGGCAGCTGGATTTGTGAGATCATGCAAGAACACCTGATTTGCTACATAGCTCCCACGGTGGAAACAATATTGCCAGATCTCTACCCAAAACATGTCTACTCTTGCACGGTATATACCATCATCCCTTCTATAACGACGCCCATGTTGCTCGGGCTACTAAACAAGGTGTGGGTTTGGTTAGTCCATTTTAAATTTAACCTCCAAACTTGATGTTTTAGAGGTTTCTGCTCGGTCTGTCTCTCCTATCACATCTGTGGTGTCAGATCACTTTCTAATTAAATAGTGAGCGACACTAGCCTGTCATTGATGTACTCACCACTCATCAACTTTAACTGCACTTGGTCCTGGCTCATTTCACATCCCTGTTGAAAATTCTACTAGTGACTCAAACACAGCTCTTTCTAGTTCCCTGGATTCAGTTTGGCCTGTTTCTCTTGCTTCATCAGCAACAATCAACACAATTCTTTGACAATTCGGCAGAAAAAAAAAATCAATGAGACGAGATACAAAATTTGGTCCTCATCTCCAGCTCCTTCTATAAAATCTAAGCTGGTTTTAGCTTCTTAACCAACCACCTGCCTGCTCCACGCTGCTGTCAGATTGTAGTCTGCTATGAATCAAAAGGAATGCAAATGTATTGCAAGGTAATGCAAAATGTGTCAGAAAAAAACATGTATAAAATTGAATGAAATTGGGCGCACTGACAGTGAGACATGAGAATCGCTGAAATGTTGTCTTACCAGTGATGACCTGTAGCAGGGTCATGAACGTCTCAGCACAATCTGGAGCCTTCAGCTCATCCATATCACTGATATCTTTGTACTGAGAGCTCCAAGCTCCCTCAGCCGACAGCATGGCATCCATCTTCTCCACCGCCACTGTACATACAGAGGGGTATGATGATTTTTCACTGTTCTTGAGCAAACGTACAGAGACCACGCAGACTGCATATCTGAATTGACTTGTGGTATGTTTGGGATTGTATATTATGCAATCTCAAAAATTCTTCTATAACAAATTACCTACCTGAGCTTTAAGTAAATAATAATAAGTATTGATTGGAATCAGTATCAGCAGATACTCAATATTTTAAGGATCGGGGTTGGGGCCAAAAAAAAGTCTTGATCAGGACCTAATAATAGAGATGTAGAGTGTTTTATGGATGGCAATATAAAATGATGGTATGTTGGTGAGACTGAAGCAGACGGGTGGGTGAGGTAGTAATTTCATAAAAATATACTGTTTATTCCACTCTGTAACATAAACTAACTGTGACACTAAAGGTCCTTATTAGCATGTGACAGCGCTGTCACGTTCTCGTTTATTTCCTGACATTACCACAGTCCAACTGTACAGCAGCAGAGTGAGAAGAAGTCTAGGTAGATCAACCTGCAATCTCGTCATCGGCCAAATCTGCCTGTCTGTTAATCAATAATGAAAAATATTATTTTTATGTATACATTAAGCATTATCAAACAATGCTGAAAACATATTGTTTTGGTAGTCCAATGATAAGCCAGTTTCCCAGTAAAAAGAAACAATCAAAACATCCAAAAAAAGAGTTCTTGCAGCAATTTGGAGGGTTTTTCTATTCTTAGAACCCACTTTTACTGCAGTTAACCCGAGCTGAAACAGCCGCTGCCCTAATATTTACGGCCATCTTTTGTCTACATATGTGAGTGGAGTAGTTTGTATGGTGTCAAACAAGTATATAAATATGACTAAATGAATTGAAGTATTAAAATATAAAATAAAAATAGTAATTTGGTGGTTGGATAAACCCTGCGTAGATGTTGTGCAAAATATGAATGGAGAACACAAATCCATCAATAGGCCTTTTTGTCAGGCACAAATTATGTTTTCCAGGGAACCCGGAAGCAAAATTAGGCACTGTAAAGTAAAAAAATAAAAAATAAATTAAACAGACTATAACTGCAGTGTCATCGGTACAAGAAGTTTGCTGCAACACTGCATTTCAACAACAGGTGATGAAATTAGCCTGCAGTAAAATTGCCAAGGGCTCATTTTATTAGGAACATAAATTGTAGATGACCTAATAATAAAGTGACTTAATAATCATAGAATAACTAAAATACACTTTAGACTACTAATGCAAATTTGGGAGTGAAAGATAACACTTATTCTACATTAAGTCGTGCAGCTGAGCACCCTCATTCTTCACAACTTACTCTTCTTTTCCACAGTCAGCCACTTCTGAAGGATTGCGTCCTCAAGCAGGAGGTGAAGCAGACCAGGCAGCACTGCTGGGTAGGACTGGTTGCTCCGCAGCTCCTTCTCAAACTGCAGCACCTCCTCCACCAAGTGACAGAAGAGCATGTCATCATACAGCAGCCTGGAGGCATCGCTGGCCACCTTCTCCTGGACTAGAGACAGCAGGCCTCGACACAGCTCCACCTACACAGTCAAGACAACGGGAATTTACCGGTTTTATTTGTCGATTCTTCAGTAACACCTTCTTGAGGTCGTTTTTTGGTGTTAAATAAACACAGTGGCACAGATAACCTGATGAAATATTCAACCTGGAGGTTTATCACAGTTCCTAATCAAATGACAATTGTTTTAAAATGTATGACATCACATCATATACTTGTAAGTGACACATGATTAATTTTCCATTTCAAACGTTATTCTATGTTCTTTTTTAGTACAATAAATACAGAAACAGTATTCTGGTCTAGATCAAATCAGACCGGTTAAGTGCAGTCAAAACAGTTTTTTCAGGAAGGGGAGGGGTCAAAGCAGTCAGGTAGAGCCCATTAGATAACAGCATACCCTGGCACTGATGTTGGCCCCAGCTCGGTCAAGTATAGGTTGGATCTTTTCCTCCAAGAAGGTCGAGCTGTTACTCATCCACATCAGAACCTGTGTAAGGTACCACTCTGGCTGAAAGATGAACGGATAGAGGAGCAGCATCAGCATCTGAAACTTTGCCAATACTTTTTGTTTTTTATCCTCTGTGGAGACGACTCATCTCTCTCTGATCCAGTTCGCTGTCCTTGCAGAAGTAAAAATAACAGACATACACGTGTGTGTATATGTGATTCTGTGTGTGACAGACCTTGCTGAGGGAGTTGGTCTGCCGATTCCCATAGAAGTGGTATTTGAATCTCCTGCTGAGCGGCGTCAGCAAGATCTGGATGGGAAGACAGAGGGGAGGAGCTTGGGACGCAGGTGTGGCGGAAGGAACCGGCTGGGTAGAGGGTGCACGGGAGGCCAAAGCCCTCTGGGACACGAGGTCATCGCTGCCAGAGGAAGTTAAAGAAACCAAACACCGGAGCACCTGCAGTGTTCCAAATCGACATCGTCCTTCGTTGGAATCCTGCTGGGGACCCCGTGTCATGTCACCGCCCTGTCACCCTCTTTCTATGTCATCTCATACTTCTTCCTGAACATTCTCATCAGCATGGAAATTTCAAGGCAATCCATCCAAAACTTGCCAAAAGATCTTACTGTGAACCAAAAATGTCAACCTGCTCGTGGCGCTTGATAAAAAGTCAGGGGATCAATAAAGTCACTGGGATACACTGTCTGGAAAGCACAAACGTCTGTACCAAGTTTTGCCCCAACCCATCTGGTGGATGTGAAGGTATTTCATTGACCTTCTGGTATTTGTCATAATATTTTACTCTTGACTACCAACAGACACTGCCCTCCCTACAGCCACACCAGTAGTGTGGCTAAAGACTGTAATCCAGGTGCCACTACGTTTCCTCCAAAGCATATAAGCCAACGCAAAGTAGTTGGATATGAATTTAATTAGTTTGAGACAGAGTTTGTGTATGTGTGAAGGTAATGATGTGTACAGAACATAGATGTGTAGAAGCCCAAACTGAAGGATACGAGGTCTGCAGGGCAAGCAGCTGTGGGACAAGCAGCTCCAGCTGGCTGTTGATCTCCTGACAGTTGGCAACAGGTGTCAGGGACTGAGTAGGAGGGGAGATGATCGGCCAATGAAGTTGAGTCAATACTTTCTCAAAATCACTATGAAAGAATTGAAGAGAAGGATTTAGGACAACGATACATTGATAACTTGTATCTTTGCATGTGTGCCCTGGGTGGGGTTATACCTGGCCAGTCGGTCTTTGATGATCTTGTGCCAGAAGTGAAGTGTTTCACGGAGGAAGTCCTGGAGGTGAGAACACCCAGACTGGTTTAGTCCAGCGTCCAGCACAGCCATGCTGTCTACTGCCCGGATGGCCTCCCAGACACTGCTGGTCATCAGGCACTGCTGTACTGCAGCGCTGCAAACACACAACACTTTACACATTACAGCCCACAGCAGTCACAGACAGGGAGAACCCTTTTTGGTCAGATTAAAACTCAGCATAATATTTTTTAAATTAAAATGAGGATGGGCTGATGCAGGAGAAAAAAAACAAGCAGTTTGGAGATTATTGCACCGCATGCTGTTTCACAATGACATTTGTTCTGTCCTGTGTCATAAATCCAGTGCACCTTTTCCTTTACAGCACAAAATTAAGTTCTAATGCATGTATGATTCAAGTGAATAAAATCAAACATTTATTGAATATTTATTGATCATTTGTTATATTGTTATTGAAATAAATTATATTGCGATAATTATTCTTATATTGTCCAAGCCTAAGATGACATGAGTTATAACTGCCACAACTTCTTAGGCACCATTATCAGCTTATGACATTTTACACTGCATAAATTAGCTTAGCGGCTAGCAGACTTTTCCTCTACTCACAGCTTAATAATTTACACATTATATATGCTTATACTAAATCGGTGTTAAGCCTTGCTTTATCTGGTCTGTGCTCGTAAAATAATTGACATGTCCCCGTCTTCTAACGTATTACCGGATTTACTTTCCTCACCATTGGTAAGTAACTGCATCTCCCGACAGAACACCACGGTTGAATTTCATTATCATTTTAAAAGTTCAATAAATGAATGATGTTTCCTAAGTCAATCAATAATCGTGTTAGTAATCGTGATTATGATTTTTGCTATCATCAAGCTGACCTAATTCACACCCATTTGATGGACCCCAGCCTTATAGGTACGAGTCTGTTAGGTGTCCATGAGACTAAGAACAGACCAGAATCAGAAAGAAATAACAGGCAGAGAAAATTTTTTTTGTGGTGTGAGGGCCTGCAGGGAACTTGACAAGTGTGTGATCAGCTAACAATAGCTAAGGCCCTGTATCACAATACAGAAACTGGCTGGTGTATTGATACTAATGCATTGACCAGACTACATTTTACGGTGTTGTACCTAACCCTAATTTGGAAGTTAGCAAACGTTAAAAATAATATTTACAGTGCAGTCCACGTTGTGGTCGAGCGGAATATCTGACGGATCCGTGATACGTGATGTGTACTGAAGAAACCACAGTAGCTGTCCAGGCTTTGACATTTCAAACCTAAACTCAGTCATATCGATGAGAAAATAATCCTCCAATCTAAAGCAAGAATCACAAATGGCTGTGTTTTCTGTTACAGATGCAGCAGTAAAGTCCCGTCTCTTCACCTACACAAAACATACCAGGGCACGAGAGCCAGCGCCAGTCCTTTTCCTGTTAGTAGAACTGTGGACTGGACGTCCTGACAGGCTGGGGTTTGTGCAACCTGCACAAACGTAATTATTCTCCAAGTTGATAAATGATGAAATGCAATGTTAAACTACTGGAAAAAGACAGACTCACTTAATTACAACCGCTCAGACTCACTACCACATACTACCGCACACTGAGCTGAGGCAGATTCAGGGATAACAACTCCCTTTGGTCTGTAACATGAGGCGTTTTTCTAGAGCACTGCTCAAAACGGCTGCTTTTTCTTTTGAATTTTTAACTTTTAAAACAACAACAATTCTACATTCATTTTTCAATGGTCATTTTAAGTTGCTCTTTCACTCTGCCCAAAGAAAATGTCATTTATTTTTACATGTATTCCTCATTCTTCAGTTCAACCAGTTTTAATCAAGCAACAAGTTTGTGACTTCAGTAACTAATGAATAAAATAATTATGTTTATTGTCATTATACTCGGGTAGGGCTGGACGATATGGGGAAAAACGTTAACATGATAAAAAGTCCTAATTAGTGTATTATTCAACTGAATAAAATCAAACATTCATTGAATAGTTATTGAAAATTTGTTATATTGTTATTGAAAAAAATTATAATGCGATAATTATTGTTATTGTTTTATTGTCCAGCCCTACACTCGGGTACAATGAAATTTCACATGGCATGTCTATTTTAGCATGATTTGAACATATAGAGAAGTAATGGTAGATTTGACTACCTGTTTTTCCAAATTTGAAAACCATAAAATTACAGTTAACGCCTTAGACTACTAATCCACAGTAATTCAGCCTGTGTTTTGCTTTCACGGTTCTTTATTTTTTCAATTCTGCTGTTTATTTATGTCTCCGTTCTCGGTTCCCACATCTGTCATATCTCTCACTCTTTGATAACTAAATCAGTGTCTTCATCCCCTTACCCTCATTCACAGTACCTGAGTTCCTCTATATGTTGAAGGCAGCGTAGGTATTTCATGTGACTCTCTATAATGTCGACTTGTTTAAGCGTCTCACCGAGGCTATCCATCCAAGGCTGGGCCTCCTGTAGGTGCTGGGAGACACAAACACATTAACATTAACAAACACAAACACAAACAATTGATTATACCTCCCAGAATGGTGCACGTGGAAGGTCTCTGTGAGATGTTGAGTCTGGAATATTGCTGGCTGGCTTCATCTCTCTGTTAAATTAACATAATGGAAACATTTGGAAGTGACTCTTGTAAAAAAAAAATATATATATATATATATATATATATATATATATATATATCAGCTGGGATCAGCTCTAGCACCTCATAACCCTTTATAATTACAGAACACTTTGACAGCTGCCATGCCAAGGTCTAAAGCCCTTTTTAATTCTCACCACAGTGGCAGCAGTGTTAGAAATCAGAACTGAACTATAAAATCTATCTATGTAATAAACAGCAGCCTTATAACAGCCCTGCAGGCTAGGTTATATAGTTTATAGTCAGATTGTTACTTAGATCAGATCATTTCTGATTCAACCAGAAATGTCACCTTTATACTGTCTTATGAAAAGCCATAATACAGACCTGTAATAGATGTTATAGTGTTGTGGACATTGCTAACTACTATTTCCAAAGTCAAAAGTTATTAAATCCTTTAGTGTGACAACACGAAACACTGATCATTGGGTGACCACAGGAAATGTTTGGCTTGCTTTGTGTACTTGTGTATGATCAGAAAATAAAGTACTCAATGAAGTTAGATATTTGTGCTAATAGAGAGTCCATTGTCAGTGAATAACCACACACTGCTGCCTTGTTCGTTCATTCAAATAGTACTTTTTTTCTCTGCTTTCTTGGCAGAGTCTTTACCTCGTTCAATTTGTTGGACACAGATTGCTCTCGCTGCAGCAGGTCCTCCAGGGAACGTCGGGCCTCCTCAGCAGCAGACAGAGCTGCAGAAACTTTAGGAGGCACAGAACTGGATACAGTGAGAACCTGAATGACACAAATTATAGAGTCACTGCTCATATTTGATTCAGTAGATAGATAGACTGAACAAGTCTCGTGGTCAGTTGCAAACTAAAGAACAATTTCTTGACTCTCCTGCTGCTAGACTTAGAGAGGTTAGTCAGTGATGGAGTGAAGGTTCACAACCAGAAGCTGCACTTCAGAATGTTCTGGTTGTATATGTGTCGCCTATGTATACAGTATAAATAACTGTACTGTATTTAACTTAATGTTTTATTTTTATTTATTTATGTTACCATATTTTAATATACATTTAATTATATGTTAAGATATGTGTTTGTCAGCAAGAAGGGACTACAAACTTTTGTTATACAACCTTGTGTTCTATAATGATATAATGATAAAAATAATACCTTTATTCTTGATCCTTGGATTCAGATATAAAGTGAGCTGGATTTAGAAGGGAAGTGGCCTGAAGTGGCTGAAGCTTAAGAACTCCTATGACGAAGACTAAAATACACCATCTTTAAATTTCCAATAGTTTGATTTATAATAATAATAAAAATAATAATAATAAATGGTTGCTTAATTGTCTTTGAAAGAGCCAAAAGAGGGAAACTTCAGATAGCAGGTTTTGACTGAAGAGGAGCTTTGCTGGCTTCCACCTGCACTGTAGTTCTGCAGGTATGACTGTGTGTGTGTAATTAGATATCACATTGCTACAAATATGTATAAAATGTACAATCACATTTATGTATGTCCAGTTATCAGATTTGCAAAGACGCATTTCCTTCCAGAACAGAGCCTCTGTGTAGACAGATTACTGATTATTGAGATTATGGTACGGACTTGCTGGCCTGGGTGAAAGCCACTACGATTTGAAATATTTTTACTGACTGGCACGTTCTGTTGTAAATTTGTGTGAAATTTTTGTCGTTACTGGAAAAAAAACAACCAAAACACAAAGTAAATTCCAATGTCATCTGACCCTAAAAAGAGAATTCACACTGGCAAACTACCTGAGCACAATAAAATGTCCTAAACTAAGAAAAATGTTGACAACATACAGACTGAGTGAACACAGCCTGGCCATAGAAAAAGGATCGCCACAGACAGAGCTGGCTACCACAAGAGGAGAGACTCAGTCCCAGTGTGACAGAGGACAGGTAGAGACAGAGCTGCACTTTCTAACCTCATGTCCTAAATGTAAAACATTAAATGAATTAATAATAATTTTTATTGTCTATTAATATACACACACACACGTTTACGGTTTTATCTATTTATTTTATTTTAATTTTTAATGTATTATTATAATAACACACATAACCGTTTCATTTATGTATTAGAATTTTTAATGTGTGTGTATATATATATATATATATATATATATATATATATATATTTATTTATTTTTTTTTTTATTTTTTTTTTTTTTTTATTTATTTAATTTTTTTTTTTTTATTTTTTATATATATATTTTTATTTTTTTTTTTTTTTATTTTAAACACACACACACACACACACACACACACACACACACACACACAGGCTTGCGGTTTAATTTATTTAGTTTGACGGAATTTTTACATTTATTTTATTTTTTTTATTAACACACAAACAACTTTTACTGTTTTATTTAGTTATTTAATGAAATGTATGAAATTAATAGTAATACTGCAGATTGTGAGTGGCCTCATTTACTCAAGTAATCGGGAGCTGGCTGAGTGAAGCATTTTGGGGAGGTGTAGCATAACAAAGCGGCTGGAGCTGAAAGCAGGGGTCTCTAGCAATTATAGGGGTTTTCTCAGGAAAACTGTCTGTGCTGAACAGCACAGGGATGAGCGCATCAAGTGTTCTCATGCAGTGGCGCATGAGCGTTTGGGTGGCTCTCGGTTGTCCGTCAGTGTCACTGGGCTTGTTGTTGTGTTGCAAGCGCGACGTGGCAAGTGCGCGTCCACAGAGCTGTGTGGTGCTGGGTAAAATGACGCTAAGCAGTTACGTGTATCAGCTGGGAAGTGTGAATATTGTGAGTTAACCGTAAAAAATCTATTAACATGCATTTAATAGATACACAAGGAGGCCTGTTTTTTTGCTGCATGCTAAAGACTGTCAAAGCCGTTTACTCGCCTGCTCCTCCAGGACGTTGTTTTCCTCTCTAATTTTTTCCAGGAGGTCGCCAACATTCTTCAGCGACTTCAGGTCGCTGCCCACCTCTTTCTCCAAGAAATCCATTACATAGTCCTGTAGTTTTACAGAATCCGCTGGAGAAGATTTGCTGTCTTGGCTGGTTGTGTAAACAGAGTTTACAAAATGATCTGTCAGTTGGTTCATCGTTTGCTGCACTGTTGTGGGCGCCGCCATCTTGCCGCTCTTCTTCTTCTTGTTGAATTTTGTTGGCGGTTCTCAAACAACGTTCATTACCGCCTCCAACTGGTATGGAGTGCGGATCAAAATGACTAGTCCTCACCTTTTATATACAGTCTACGGTCCTTACATTATAAAACATAAACTCTCAGTCATATTAGTTATTTCTTTTTCAGAATATCTATTAAATCAAAGTGTAATTTTAATTCAGCTGCCTTTTTTGCTCACAGTAGTCACAACTGCAAATGAATTATGTTTACCTAATTTAAATAATGTTACTGTTTAGTCCAGTGTGTCCAAATCTAAGTCTTGATATTGCCTCATCTCTTGTGTTCCTTCGTCTCAGTTCTCCCACTTTCCTGAACTGATCTCTGTAAAACCTCCGTCCTTTCCTCTCTTCACCCAACTGCTTTTGCCGACTTTCCTTCAATCTCGGTTTAATAATGCTCTTGATTTCTGTTTTACTGAAGCTAACTACCGCATCAGTGTTGTCATTTTTGCAATTTCATTTGATGCCATTGCCAATATGTGCTGGTAGACCTACCCATTAAACTGGAAGACCCATCATTTGAACTCTGTATAGCCTAAAGTTTGTTGTACTTCCATCGAAATGTCTGGTCTGCTGTCTGAATGACTGTTCTGTTAACTGGGTAATGATGAACTTAAACCTGAACAAATGATTGTTCTCAATGGTCTTCCATCCTCTATCCACTGCACTGCGAACCAAAAAACAGATAAGTCATCTGATATGTAACACTGGAACAATAAATGCTACTCCGATTGTATTAACTAATCTCTTTGATGCATATGTGTAGATCTGAATGTAACTGTGGTAACTGTTAATAAATGCCTGTATGGTATGTGAATTCAAAATAAAGTTGGGCTAAAGTTTGATTTGTCTACTATAAGGTCTGTTGCTTTTTGTATCGCTGTCCACCCAAAGTTTTTTGTGTCCCTCCTCTCCTTTTTCCCATCTCATCCCATCTCATCCTCTGCATATTAGCTTCACAGCAGCAACTATAGCCACAGTTTGCTAACCTTCAACCTAGCTAACGTTAGTTACATTACTTGCTGTGTTGTTCACTCTATATCATGGTACTAATCACATATCCAACCTCTGGGTCCTCTAAGGTTCAGTAGGTAACATTTATTAAAAAATACTTTAGCATATTTGCTGAAACTATCACTATATCCTGACAGAAAATCTGGTTCCTCTGGAAATAATCACCAGAAATGAAAGAACTGCCTTTCTACTCTACTACAGCGTACAGTAGTAGCATAGCATAGTTTCCTTTGCTGTTGCCTGCTCTTGTGATAAACCTAATGCATACTAAAGAAGTTGGTCTCTGCGTGAACTGATTATTTTGTAGAAATCTGTTGAGTATTTAAAATAAACTGGTAAGGAATTCAGAGTTGCATTGATATATTTATCATTTTGTTTGAGCCCCTGCCCCCTCAAAATGTCTGTGCACGTCCCCGCAGACGAGGAATAGCGTGGAAGATAAGGTGAGTTGTAGCCACAGAGTTTCTTGCAGAGTGAGGCAAGAAACGGAGATTCCAGGGGAGTAGTGAACTTAAGGAGGACACAGGAAAATCACAAAGAAGTACTTGAACTAGAGAAAGTGATGTGGTGGAGAATGAAGTAAAGAGCTGGGGTTGATATACTGCAGCATTTTGATTAGTGGATGTGGAGCAAAATGTTGGCAGCAGGAGCAGGAACATGTGTTCCCTGGATTTTCATCTTGCACTAACATTAGGTCGACTTGCCCAACACCCAAACAGACTATACAACACCAGACAGAGAAACAAACAGGGAAACTGACAGGACACATAGAAGGGGGAAAACAGCAAGGTTCCATGTAGGCCCAAAGGTCCGGTCGCACATGAGAGATTTAACCATATTGTTTAGATAAGAAGCTCTTGGGGAATATAGAAAAACTGTTTGACCATCAATGACTCTACGTTGGTGTTTATATATATATAAAAATCACACAATCACAATCCAAGTCAGACAAACACGATGTCATATATGTGGAGATATAACATAAATTCCTGTTTTGTTGCAAGCTACAGGAAGTTTTCCCTTTATAAGTTGCACATTTTGTGGATTATCAGAATTCTTTATAAAAATTTTAATCACAAGAGTAAGATTATACATACATTATACATGCCTAAAATAAGCGTTGCTGCCGACCCTGTCCACAGCAGGACATATTGCTTAAAATACATATATTACTATTACTTATAGTACAACTCCCCGCTTCTCTTTATGGCCTGCTTCTGGATTCTGGCCATTCAAATTAATACAGAAAAACTGCACCATTTGGTATGACGTCATTATAAAAGCTCACCTTCTCTCAGCACCCCCAACTGTGACTGAAAAATCAGTTGTACATTGCAACCCAGAGTTTATTTCAGTGGAAAAGTAACGAAGTACAAGTACTACGCAGTGATAGAAATCAGATCACTCTAAAGTATAAGTACTTCGTTACTGTACTTAAGTAGTTTTTTTAGGTATCTGTACTTTACTTGAGTATTTTTAGTTGTTGCAACTTTTTACTTTCATTTCGCTACATTTCAAAGCCAAATATCATACTTTTTATTCCGTAACATTCTGCACGAAACCTCCTCCTTTTGGGAATGAGAAAAGAAAAAACTAAATGAAACTGAACATCAGGTAAACCTGTTCTCTTCTCTCAAAGTCTGAGGTCAGCAGATAGCCTAACTGTTATGTTAATGTTCAGCTGCAGTGAATCTCTCTAGTCCAGTCCAGACAGGATGTAATGACACTCCTCATACATCTTTTTAAAACAAGACAGTGAAGTTTAGTTATGGACTAATGCAAGATGGAAAGCAGTGGATTCACGTTGAATATAAAATGTTGATTAGCAGGACAGACTGGGCAAAACAGATGCACATCTCAGTAAATAATAAGCATCATATTCAGCCAAATCATTTTATAAATAGTTATTTATATTTGAAAATGTATTGAAGGAAACCTGGAGGAGCCAGTTTGAATGGGCCTGATGCAGCTGATAACATCTATAATTTACAGGGGCTGTGCTCAAGTTTGTCACTAGAGTATGTCATCAGCCAGTATAGGAACAGACTCCAGCCAGTCAGCCAGTACCAGCACAGTTGATCCACATCCAGCCTCAGCCAGTACCAGCACAGACCCAGTCCAGACGTCTTTAGCAAGTCCCACAGACCCAGGTCAAACACAGGCACATGACACAATGACCCAGCAGAGTGGCCCCCGGTCTTATCAGACTTCATGAGGTCTGAGTTAGTGCACAGAGGTCCATTCAAACTAGTACTGGGTTTTTCTAGAAGAGGCTTCTATTCAGGCTTCTTACAGAGGGAGGATTGTAGTGAGAGCATTGTGGTGTCAGGGGTGACTGTGCAGCAGCTCTGTTTTTCTACTGGGTGGTAACGTAGCTGGTAGGGTTTTGCAATATAAACTTCTAAAAACTGAAGCCACCTTTGCTCCGTTTGGGACTGTGAGCTGCACTTTATGAGAGGTGCTGAAGTTAACATGTGTGGGTGAGATTGTGAATTGAGAGGTGTTTCAATTCGTTTTGGTTTCATCTTAGCGGCGTTCTGTGTCTGTCAGACAGGCTGAAGGGGATACTACAACAACAGCAGAGCAACAACGCAGACTTATCCTACTTGTCCTCTTGCGACTCGGTTTTCTTTATTGTGATTCACTATACTTTATAATGCTGCCTTGAGTGAATTTAAAAAGATACACTACATTTTGTAAGATCAATAGATTTTTATGTGTAGTACTTTTACTTTTAATTATTTTTAAAACCAGGTACTTTTTTACTTGAGGTTTATACTGGATGACTTTTACTTTTACTTGAGTAACTATTTTCATGTGGTATCTGTACTTTTACTTAAGTATAAAAATTGAGTACTTCTTCCACTACTGGTTTATTTACAAATGTAACGTGAGCACTGTCATGAGCTTAACAGACTTTTACAAGTAGATGTTGGTGTGTTGGACTTTTACAAGTAATGTTGGTCTGTTGGTGGTGCCCTAGTTGACTGGCTAGCTCATCTGTGCCCTAAAACGGCCCTGTAGTCAGTTCCGTTTGCAAACCTGTCATTAACCTGTGTTTCCTGTGCTCAGGAACTCAAACCGGACCCGTCGGCAACCAAGTCTCCTCTCCATACCTCCTGGATCACACTGCCCTGCCAGCTGAATCATGACAGTTTGATGATTTACTACAAAACACCTCCAGTAGCAGTAGGGTAAAAGCTGGGTTATACTGGAAAAGATGTAGTTTGTACAGTGTGTTTTCCGACCCCGTGATAAGGCCGATCTCACATATACTATACTGAATAAAAACAATAGTTCAACATGGTTGCTTCCTTTGCTGGTTAGTCATCAAAGGAGATATTCTTGTGCTGTAAAAATTTAATGAAAGGCCAAAGCCTGTGAGGGTGCCGGCCCGTGGGCAACAGTCACCCCGTTACTCTGCAGGTCAGCCTGAATGTGACAACACAAGACCATGTGCCCAAGAACACTATGTTCCAGTTTACAAGTGAGTGAGTGTGTCTGTGTGTGTGTGTGAACGTGCAGCAGAGTCACATGGACCAGCCGCTAGTCATCACTGAAACTTTGAATGAATGAAACACGCATGGACACCTGCAGCAGCGTATCGCTGTCACTGCCCCAAACCAATCTGCTCAGTGTGACAGTTTTGAGTCACGACAAGAAAATGTTCTCATTTTAAACAGATCTTTTTTTGAGTATAAGATTATTATTATTATAGATTGTTGTTATAGCAACAAAAATGTCTAGTTAAAGCCTAAAGAGTGCATAATTGTGTGAACCTAGGGTATTGGAGGTACACATCATTATAGATATCTACAATCCAGTTTTTGAGAAACAGACCTGTCCTTTTTGTGTTTTCCTGTGAATCAGTAAAGAACAAGGCCTATGCACTGTGTACAGTCTGTGTGTGTGAATGTGTTTTTAGATGGTAGAAAGGTGTTCACAAATTTGTGCAGAGGAGCCTTGAGGACCTTGAATATAGTCGTGTGAAAAAAGATAACACCCCATGAAAACCTTTGTCTTTTTCAACATATTTAAACATGGATATTTGATCTTCATTTTAACATTGTTAAATGCAACAAAAATGCAGGTTATATACCTAAACAAATAACTCATTTGTAAAATTGAATTTATAGAAATGCAATTTTCTTGTGAGGAGAAAGTTAGGACAACCCAACATTTATTACTACTTAAAATGCCTAAAATTAGAATCAAGTGCAAAACATGATCAGAGAGGACTGGAGGAGTCTGTCTTAGACATTTAGTTTGATTTGCTCAAATGAGTAGTATCACAATAGTGAGACCAGAAGACCTTTCTGAGGCATTCAGCAGGTTGTAGATGCCATCAGCTATTCCACTGTCCATTAAAATAAATTACACATGGAGAACATTTATGACAACTGCAAACATGGCCAGGTCAACTGTTGTAGCAAGTGGAGCCCAAGAGCAGACTGCAAGATGTTTCAAGAAGTCTCCAACAATCCTAAACAGTCATTAAGTGACCTACAGGTAGCTCTCTCAATGACAAAATTTGAGCACAAGAACCTCATACAAACTTTGCAGCATGGGGATGGAAGTGTCATGGTGTGGGGCTGCTTAGTTGCAGCTTTTATTGTCACGTACAGTTGTACACAGTCCAACACATGCAAAATGTGTCCTCTACATTTAACCCATCCTAATCAGCAGCAGTGGGAAGCCATTGTGCAGCGGGGAGCAGTTACGCGTTCAGTTCCTTGCTCAGGGGCACCTTCAGCAGTGGTCCATGCTGGAGTCAAATCGGCGATCATCCGGTTCCCAAGCCAAATTCCCACGGATGAGCTAATGCCGCCCCCATTCACTTTGAATTCTTTATTGTATCAAAGGATCCTTGAGTAAATGAAGAGTAAGGAATGGCCAAATCAAAGCTCAGATCCTAATCTTATTAAAATGCTGTGGGGGGATTTTAAACAGGATGTGAGGGCAAGAAACCCCTCAAACATCAAACAGCTGAAAGTATTCTGCATGGAGGAGTGGGAAAAACTTGAACAATGAATACAGAAGATGGATGAATAAATAAAGTCCATGACTTGTATTTGGCATCTTTATTCATTTTTTGTTATATGAATAAAAAACAAAGTTACATTTTCATTGTTTTTGGTTGAATTACATCACATTTATCTATATCTAGAAATATTATTTGAAAGAAGATCAAACATTGATATGTCCATAAATCTTAGAAAAGAACACACAGGAGGACTGGATACAGTCTGAGAGGACAGAGGGACATTTCAAGATTCTTTTTCTATGCATATTCAAGACAATAACATGCACTCTGCATGGAAACGTCTGTTGGTCTGTTGCTGCATCCATCTGCAGTCCTCTGTCCAACATTTTGTCCAGATGGAAACATCTTGAGAATTATGGAATCGATTGATTTGGCACATAAATTCTTCCTTACAGGATGTATTTTGTTGACTTTGGTTATTACCTGGATTTTCATCTAGCACTAACACTAGGTCAACTTGCCCAACACTCTTACCTCAAAATGAACCCCTCTGATGGCGGACAGAGCCATGCGAGTGCTACTGAGGAGAATGTGAACACTGCTCTAAACTGCTCCTTCCACCACTCCTACAAATAATAATAATTCACAAAGTTAGTAGGTTTTGTTGTCATACTATTAATCACAGATTGTGGTGTTAGAGGGGTGGCGTTATAATGTGTGGTGTTAGATGTTAGCAGAGGTGAAGTATTTCAGGCAAGTCAAGTCAAGTGACTGAGAGTCAACTCGTTTTTCCTGTCTTGACAACAGAGTACCAGCCTGGACCCCAGACTCGGATAACTCACCAGCACCACGAGGCCCAGAACACCGGAACTCTCTGACCAACCAGAACATCTACCACCCAGCCCACATCCCTGTTTGCATTTGTTTTGAATAAATTGTCCATTTTTGAACTGATTTTCCGGTCTGCGTTTGAGTTCTGGCCCCCGGACCTGACACATACAGGACCGTGAGTGAGACAAGGGTCAAAGCAAAAGAGGAAGTCCAAAGTATTCTAACAAGAAGCAGGTCCAAAGTCCAAATAATCATAGGTACAGGTGACAGGACTCAAGGTAACAAGGCTTGAGCCATATAGGATGATCTGGCAAGGAGTGAGGTGAAAAGGGCTGGTTAAGTACTGCAGGGCTGAGAGGGAGCGTGGAAACAGGTCAGGGAAGGTGAGGGGCAATGAAAGGGCCCGGGGAACCTGGGAAGTGGCTGAAGAGTCGGGACAGAGAGACAGACTGTGACAAAAACCTCCACTTATTAGTGACTTTTATTTTATAAACTTCTCCTTTGGTGGTTCTTTTCTAAGATGGTGTCTTCCTTTTCAAAACAAATCAAGCACAAACATTGTCTTCAGGAATCCTAAACATTTCTGGTTTGCTGCTATGGCTCTGTCAGCCAAGTAAGCCAACTAATATCAGCCATGCCTGACCATCACACAGAAAGTTCACTGCCTCCGAAAGAGGAAGTGATCCAGGCGACAATCACTTGACGTCATTCAACTGGCTTTCTGAACAACATGACATACATTTACCGCTGCCCTATGGTGTCATTCTGAGCTCATAGAAAGCTCACTCATCAGCTTACTCTTCTCTGCCTGGAACACTCTGGACGACCTTTTCTACTAGAACGCTGTATCTTTTGCTCAGGCTGGAGGGCTTGCAGACATTAAAAATAGGTACTGCGGATGTCTGCTGAGTGAACCAAAAGTGTCAACTACTGAGATGTGTATGACAAACAGAACCATGATGCCTTGTTGGAATGACGTCCTAGGTTGATGTCATCGCTCGTGCAGATCGCCTTGGGTGACCTCATTAGTCTCACTCTCTCTCATACACACACACACACACACACACACACACACACACACACTACATGACAAAGACAGGACATGGACACTCAAAGGACTTCTTAAGAGAAGAGATTTTGCCAATAATAAGTACAATTATTATCTGATTCTGTCTACTGTATTGCAAAGATCAAAGGTTTTATAACATTTTGACAAAGGACTGCAGTTGTGAATAAGCTTCCTGGCACACACTGACATGTTTACAGAAGTGTGCATTGGCCTTGAATAAAATTTTGCTTGTATAAAGTGTGAATATAAATTTTCTGATAACCTCATATGTAAATGTCAAGTGAAGGACCATGAACCCTTTTCTAAGAATTCTGAGAAAATAATCTCGTTCATTCATAAAAACAGGTCAAAGAAATTGTACAGTAATTTTTTTGATGTTGTGCGTACGTCTGCGTCACAGGATCTACTGATCATTGTAAATGTTCTACCCTTCGCCGCCCATCCTCTCTCTCTCCCCCCTCCCTCCCTCTCTTTCTCTTTCATATTAAAGTGTAAGAGGGAAATGGTCAGTGAGGGACCCTCACATGAAGATTAGAAAAGCTTCTGCACCCTCTGCTCTGAGACAGGAGCTTCTCCGTGCCCTGCAGGATGCCTGGAAACATCAGATCAGGTAGCTACTTCAGAACTTATAGGGAGAACTGTCAGACATCTGTCTGCGTGCCATGCCTGCTCTCTTCCTATTATATGATTATTTGCCTCTTTATTTTGTTCAGTTCTTCATTCCTGACTTAAACATTTTAACAACACACACTTTTCAAAAGAGGAAGGCGTGACCTCATCTCAGTTCTGCCAGATTCTGTCTGAGACTTGCTGTATGTTTTGAATCATTTTTGTCAGTGCAGTTTAGTTTCATCTGGTTTCTCTGTTCTTCCCTTGGTCTTTGGTCTCTCCTAGTGTCTGTGGTGTGGGTGCTGTCGGTCTGTCTGTTCTGCAGCAGACCGACCAGCGTGGGTGCAGCACCCATCTGTGCCAATGCCCAAACCGGGTGCCACATCCTCTCCCTGGCCAACCTGTTTGACCGGGTCATCCAACACTCAGCCAGGATGCACGGTGTTTCAAACGACCTTCACTCCGAGTTTGTGGGTCTCCTCAAGCTATTTTCTGACAATCCTTTTCTCATGGTGTTTCAAAATTACGTTTGATTTTGTAATGGTGATATTTATGTTTGGTTACACATATTGCTAAATGTGTTATTTGGACTATATTGACATTCCAGCCTAAATTACAAAAAATGTGTAAATGTTTCTTTAACATTTAAAGCTATGTGTATACACTGATGAGTGTGTGTGCGTTTGTCCGTTTATTAGGTACATCAAGCTAAAACTAATTCAATCAAACGCAACAGCCATACAATCAGTCCTAACATCATGTAGGTTATGTTCAGTTTGTCTTGTATTATGCTGTCCTTAGCCTACCCTCACTGATATAAATACAGTGGACAAAATAACAGAAACACATGCAATACAGTTCAACAGCAGAACATACTGTATCCTGTCGTTTTAAACTGTATTTGTTTAAGCTAGGTATACCTAAAAAACTGGCAACTGAGTGTATGCGCACACTCACACACACAAAGATGTACTGTATATCCTTAGCCATTTGGGATTATTTGCAACAGCGGTCCACTCTACTATTTCATTGATTACTTCTTGTACTCCAGCCACAGTTGACATTTAGATGATACCAGACCTCTGACATTTCATTCTCTTGTTCACGTTTGTCCTGCCAGGAGCAGTACTTCCTGCCCAGTAAGAATCAAATTGGCCGGGTCAGTCGCAACTGTCACACCTCCGACATCCTCACCCCAAATGGCAAGGAGAACGCTCAGAGAATGGCGGTGAATAAACCTTCTATGAAAGCGATTTCCTCTCATTGGCATGCCCTGTCCACATCATCTTTACAATAGAAATGTGGTGTTCTCTAATCTTTTTTCAGCATATACCTTCCCTTGTACTACACACCTCTGCATGGATGCTTGGAACATTTCATAATGCATGTTGTGCAGTTTGAACTGACTTTTAAAATGTTTAATGGTTCACCTGTCCTGTTGTCACTACAGAGAGAGGAGCTGACGGAGGTGATTCTGAAGCTCCTGGTGGCATGGAGGGATCCTCTGTGGCATTTCCACCAGAGCATAGCTCACCATCATGACTTCAACAACTTCAGCTCCAATAAAGCTCTTGAGATGAGTGACATGGTGCACGAGCTGCGCAAAGGTGTACAGAAAGTGGCTGAGAAGGTACCGTATTTCTTATATAATGCAAAAGTTTGGGGGAAAGTTTACATGAGCCCTGCAGGACCCACAAAGACCCATTTGTGACCCAAATTTGCAACATAATTCTATGGTTATCTGAACTTGTTAGTATGTGTAGTAGATGCTTGAAGCAGCTGTGTAATGGAGCTTCCAGGGACGTACTTCCCGCCTTCTCCCTGCTTTTTGTGGGGTCTTTTAAAGGAATGTGTAAGGGTCAATTAAGTTATAGTGTATATTTTGTGTGGATTCTATTTTGGAGTTGTACACTACAATAACCAATGAATGAATGACAAACAAAAAGGTAAAAACAAGACAAACAGATGCTTCCAAAAAGGTTTCCTCTACAAAACAATAGCCTTGACTCATTATACTGATTTGAGCTTCTTTCACCACATTTAAATCAATGGCGGTGGGCCACATAGGAGGAACACCTGAGTGTATGTACCTATTTATCTTCAGGATTCTGTGTACTCAGAAACACTGTTATGGCTTCATGCTTGTAAATGGGTGTGTTCTGATTGTGCAAAGCTGACGTGTGTCCTCTCTGCTCCAGATGCAGATGTTGGGGATAATAAGTAACTCAGTTAGCGGCCTGGCTTCTCATGAGGCTTCCTTGCCATCTGGAAGTGCTGAGTGGCGCCTGATGAAAGACTATGAACTCCTCTACTGCTTTCGCAGAGACTCCAACAAGGTCCAGAACTACCTGAAGATCCTAAAGTGTCGCATTATGCCAGAACATGGATGCTAAAGGCCAGGAAACTATGGAGGCTGTGTTTAACTTCCGGAAAATATCAACATGTTGGAATGGAAATGCTACGATTAGAAACTGCACGGATAAAGCTGTAGTTTTTGTGTTTTCTATCTGAAGGGTATGGGACGTTAACTGATAGACAGATATGTTCACTCCTATCATGACTGAAGTGCTACTGAAACCCAAAGACTCTTCCCACCTCAGATTATATCGAGCGTGGACAAACATGAGTTGAGCGTGGACAGAATGGAATGAGTGTAATGCATGTTATGATAGACTCCTGTATAACACACGTTTAAATATAATACCATAAAAATCATTTCAAGGAGCATGGATGCAATGTTTTTTCATTTCTACAGAGGGGATACTAAGACACTGCACTTTACACCTAAAGTCATCCTCCCTCTATTATGACGGATCAAACAAATCACACATGATGCTCTGCTGATGGCTTGAGGTCTCAAGTTTAGCTAGTAAAGTGAAGCTCGTCTTCATACAGTACTCACCTCAAAACAACACACCTTTATACACTGAAAGAGTTACTGGTCACTGGTACTACATCAGATGCAAATAAATAGTATGCAACATCAGCTGAAAGTCTGCAATATTCCTTTATTGTATAGAATTCTAGAAGGTAATGAATCTGGGCAAATAGTTCGGGTTTGAGAAAAAAAAAAAAGGAACAAAAAGAAAACATTGCACTGACAGTGTGGGGTTTGGACTGCGGATCAGTGGCTTCATGATGCAGCTGCTATGGTGATGGCCTCCGGCCTTCCAGTACTCTGTTCCACACAGGAAACATGAACAGACCCGTCCCTGCAACGTACACAGACAATGATATAAAATACAGTCATATTAAAAACAGCCCATGCACTGATCCTGAAAAGAACGGATACCTTTTCATAGTCACCACAGTGTCGATGTCGTGGTTCTCCTCTCTCGGCTGCAGGTCTCTCAGGACAATCTATATGTTATACACACAAAAGCAGATTAACGGTTTCTTTCAATTGTTCTAATAAATTAATCATTGTTTGTACTGTCTGAACAATACCAGCCAAAAACAAAAAAAAACTCTAGGCTTTGTGAAACTGCTACAATATTTTGCCATTTACAATTTACAGTACTTCCTACATTTACAGGGCATCATTTATTTTGTAATGTATGACTTAGAACTAAATTTTAAATCATTATGAGTAGCCAGGTATCTATATTGCTGTGTCATTTTAGTGACTTGATATTGACAGGAGTTAGCAAGCTAACTTTTAGACTGAAGTCAGGGGTCCCTCTCTTTCCCTGTGTGCACGCTGTCCTTGCCCCTCTCCCTCTCCTCTGTGTGAATGGTGCACTTGAGCTTTGCCTCTTGTGTGTTTGTGTAGTCTTTTCCAGATTTCCATGGTGGAGAGAAGGTCATTGCTCAGCGTCCCCATGGTCCCGTTATTGGCATATACCACTCTATCTGTACCTTTGCTGACTTGACGTGGGTACACACATCTCCCCTGATCTCCTGAGCATCTTTACTACAAATTGCACTGAGCTTTATTGTTTTATCTTCAATATTCTCTTCTAGTGTCCATTTAGGAGAATATGAACTGTAAAAAAATAAAATAAAATTTATAATTTTTTAAATCATTCAGCCCTACTCTGGAAGAAACTTGAAGAGAACTTAACGGGGAAGTGTATGTTGCGCGACATTTGATCCTGTGTTAGTGCTTTTCTGTACCTTAGCTAGCTTTTCTGGCTGCTCCGCGACAAACCTCTGGTAAATCTCCACACAGAGCGAGGATAGCTTCCCCTCTGCGCTCATGATGTGGTGTCTCCGAGCAGGGAGGGGCGTGCCCGACGGAAGGAGAACAGTGAACACCACAGCTCCGGATTCATCCATCTCCTGCAACACCCACACACCAGACACAAAGGATGAGAATGAATGTAATCTAATCTTTAGATTAATCCCACATTAATTTGGCAATTGAGATCATTGGACAGATTTTGATAATTGACCAGTATACCTTCACTAGTATGTCAGCGGCAGAAACATCCACTGTGACAGACTCTTCCTCAGGGCCAAGGCCCTCTCTTCCAACCAGTAGGCCTGCTTCCAGGGCAGCTCCCACAGCAATGACCTCGTCAGTAGGTGCTGCGCTGAGAAGCTCCACATCACCAAACATCTCGCGGATCAACTGCTGGAGACGAGGGATCCTGGCTGAGCCACCGCAAAGAACCACCTGAAAGCACACCAGTCACATGAAGAGCATGTCGCGTTCTGACTGACCCAAGGCTTTTACTTTCTGTAACTCACCCTCATCCACATCATACTCCTGCCATAGCATTGGCAATAAACGAAAGCACTTGCGACTGTAAAAACTTCTCACACACCGTACCTTGTTAATGTCGCTGGTGGAGAGTCCCGCCTCCTCCAGCAGGGGTCTGATTGGCTGGATGCTCTTGTTGAAGATTGAGGAGCAGAGAAGCTCAAATCGTGCTCTGAGAAACCACCACACAGAGGCTGTCAAGGTTTATAACAACTATTTATCCAGCCGATACAGGTAAAAAATATTTCTGCTTGTCAAAATCTGACAGTATATGCTTAAACCAAATCTGCTAGCAAAAGCAAACATCATAAATCTTCATTATAGAGTTCCTAACAAATCAGTGTGTGTGCTTCTGCCACAATCATTCAGCTGCAGGGGTCCATTTATGATGTCTTCATTTTCAGTAGTGTATAGGTTTTGGTTTTTTAGCTTTGTTAGGACTGAAAATTGCAGAAAGCTAAGTTAATTACAACAGTTATTATTTTAAATGCTTTGTGCTTACCTAGAGACATTGCACTCAAAGTCAATGCCATCGTGCAGGGAGTCAACAAAGCAGTTGGCTGATCCCAGTGAGGACAGAGAGTGTTTGGCCATGTCTGCTCCGTTCATCAGCTTCATCATCGCCCGAGCATTGCTGCTTATATCATGCTTAAAGGTGCTACAAACAGAGAAAAATAACATGAGGATGGCTACGAGGAATCAAACACAAACAAGGTGTGTAAAACACTGAATAGGTGCGTGTGAGAAGGAATGAGTCCAACAGAAATGACATACAGTGGGTACGGAAAGTATTCAGACCCCTTTAAATTTTTCACTCTTTGTTTCATTGCAGCCATTTTCCAAAAATCAAAAAAGTTCATTTTATTTCTCAGTAATGTACACTCAGCACCCCATCTTGACAGAAATTTTTGCAAATTTATTAAAAAAGAAAAACTGAAATATCACATGGTCATAAGTATTCAGACCCTTTGCCGTGACACTCATATTTAACTCAGGTGCTGTCTATTTCTTCTGATCATCCTTGAGATGGTTCTACACCTTCATCTGAGTCCAGCTGTGTTTGATTATACTGATTGGACTTGATTAGGAAAGCCACACACCTGTCTATATAAGACCTTACAGCTCACAGTGCATGTCAGAGCAAATGAGAATCATGAGGTCAAAGGAACTGCCTGAAGAGCTCAGAGACAGAATTGTGGCAAGGCAC
>NC_060165.1:3294421-3319481 GCF_021292245.1 Micropterus dolomieu | reverse complement strand
AGGGAAAGATGAATGCGGCCAAGTACAGGGATATCCTGGACGAAATCCTTTTCCAGAGTGCTCTGGACCTCAGACTGGGCCGAAGGTTTACCTTCCAACAAGACAATGACCCTAAGCACACCGCTAAAATAACGAAGGAGTGGCTTCACAACAACTCCGTGGCTGTTCTTGAATGGCCCAGCCAGAGCCCTGACTTAAACCCAATTGAGCATCTCTGGAGAGACCTGAAAATGGCTGTCCACCAACGTTTACCATCCAACCTGACAGAACTGGAGAGGATCTGCAAGGAGGAATGGCAGAGGATACCCAAATCCAGATGTGAAAAACTTGTTGCATCTTTCCCAAAACGACTCATGGCTGTATTAGATCAAAAGGGTGCTTCTACTAAATACTGAGCAAAGGGTCTGAATACTTATGACCATGTGATATTTCAGTTTCTCTTTTTTAATAAATTTGCTAAAATTTCTACATTTCTGTTTTTTTCTGTCAAGATGGGGTGCTGAGTGTACATTACTGAGAAATAAAATTAACTTTTTTGATTTTTGGAAAATGGCTGCAATGAAACAGAGTGAAAAATTTAAAGGGGTCTGAATACTTTCCGTACCCACTGTATATAGTGTTCTGTTTACTAGCTTTGGAAAAAAAAAAAATAGCATGGTGGGAATTGCATTGCGTGTTTCTAGTTGTAGTGCTGCCTTAAAATGGATTTTCTAAATGTTTTAATCTCCCCAACGTTAATTATTTCTGCAAAGCTGTTGTCATGGTAACGTAATGTTAGACCATGCGTCATCTAACTTTCGGTTATTTTATATTCCCTGTTTCCTCTACCGGCCACGTATGAGTGGCTAAAACTAACGTTACAGACTGACTGTACAGTCGCCAGTAATTATCTTACTGCATATTACCCCAGTGATGAAATAAACCCATGTTATTATTATTATTAGTCCAAGCCCGAGTGGGCTGGGAACCCACGAATGCAAGGGAACCCTATTGTAATCGTTCGACGGTAACTGCTAGGGACGCCAAACTCATAGGGTAGGTACAAGCCCCTGCAAGTAACTCAGGCGCAAACATCCACACACTTCTAACTCTAGGGGGCACAATAAGCAAGGTCAACACGTTTGGGCTTGGAACTCCTGCTCACAAAGGCAGATATCAAAAACTGTACATCCACGTGTTTGTGGGATCGTGCTGATTCTCGTGGTATAGGCCACGCCCATTTCCGCCTAAACCTTTTTTCGCTACATTGCGAAAAGTGAGAAACCTATTTTAATTAACTCCTCCAAAGCCGCACGTCCGATCGACACCAAACTTGGCACGGATAATCTCTGGACCAAGCTCATGAAAGTTTGTAGAGGAAATTTTGATCAGACTAAAAATGTCGCAATTATATGCTAGCAAACATCTGCGAAAAAAACGCTATAAACAGGAAATTAAGTCATATCTTCGCTTTGGAAAGGCTGATCGACACCAAATTTGGAGCATTCATGTGGGACACCCCCCTGAGGGCCTGTGCAAAATTTGGTGCAACTCGCCCCTAGGTGGCGCTATTTAATCCAAGAAACTTGTTCCTCTATAACCACAAGTCACACTCACATGAAACTTGTGCCGAATTCTTCAGCATGGTCCCCTTACTACATGCACCAAAGTTGACCCAAATATACCTATAGGTGGCGGTGTTGTTGCAGATTAAAGATGTCAAAAAAAATCCCATTGACTTACATGCATTTTATATCTCCATAACCACAAGTCCCATTGACACCATATTTGGGTCACTTGTTCCCCATGGGGCCCTGATGACACCTGAAAAGTTTGGTGCAATTCAGCCTAAAGGTGGCGCTATAATCGAACCTCAAACACCCCATTCATTTAAACGGGATTTTCAACCAAAGGACATTTTGCAGGATCACTACGGCTCACTACATCGCACATTCATAAACCTTATGTCTACGTGTTTAGGGGATGCTGCCGATTCCAATGGTATAGGACCCGCCTCTGTGCGATGACGTTTTCATTTCGCAAAATCGCGAAAACTGGAAAAGCTATTTTAATTAACTCCTTCGAAGCCGCAAGTCCAATCGACACTAACTAGTTGGCGCTATTCAAGAAAATCCCATAGACTTACATGCATTTTAGATATCCACAACCACAACTCCGATTGATACCAAATTTGGGGCAATTCCACTTACAGATTGCGCTAAAATCGAAGCTGAAATTTCTCAGTGTACCTATGATAAAATTAACAGACCTCTACATGCTTTGTAAGTAGGAAAACCTGCAAAATCAGAAGTGTATCAAATACTTGTTCTCCCCACTGTATTTATAGCTACAAAGTAAAACTGTAACATGTGGCGGAAAAAAAGTGTAAGGAGAGCTCCAGGGAGCAGCAGAAAACACAGTAGCTACCGCTTGAACTCAGCGGCGAGGTGCTGGGCCAAGGCCTGTGTGAAGCTCTCTCCTCCGATGCTGTGGTCAGTGTGGGTGTTGAGAACCCGGAACATTCCTCCATTGACCTGCAGCACCGTCACACTCAGGGAAGTCCCACCCAGCTTATACACCAGGACATGGCTGTCGACAAAGAACAGATCAGCATCAGGCCAAATTGTTGGAAATCTATTCATTTTGACTTCATAAATGAGTCCATTAAGCCAAGGTGGAAATATATACAACTTGATTTAGTTTAGTTTTATTACAGTTTCGACTGCTTAAACACTATAACCAGCCTTTTAAAGAAAAAAATCAAAACCATAATGCCATTTATCAGAAAGCACAGCCATTTCCCCAAACTATAAAACACTCCCTGTTTTGACACATGATTCAGATTTGTTGAACTGTCACTGTAAAACTCACACATACACAGATCCCTTCATTTCTCATTGCCTACACTATGTGGGCATTAAGAAAGCACTAACATTCAATATTGTTCAATAAAGTACGGAGAGAACAAACAGGTGAAGGAGGAGAAAGTGGAGGAAGTGGAGAAGGAGTTGGGAGTAGGGCTGTGCGATATGACTATATCTATCATTTACAATTATGCTCTATCGTTTATTTTGTTGTGAAATTAGCATTTAAAGTAATGGACAAGCCACACAACACTATCCAGCAGTGCCAGTCATGATGTGTGTGTTAGTCAGGAAACGTTAAATGACTTGCCCACGAATAAACAGCTTACTTTCTAGTTCGCCAAGACATGCTGTTGTTGTGATGTTAGCTGTAGCAGCAGGAGAGCTGTGCTGCTTGGCTGCTCTTTCCCATTAGTTATTAGTTACTTGCTGTGCCGTTGTTTTTTGTCATATCGCACAGCCCTAGTTGGGAGGAGGAGGGGTGGAGAAGAAGTAGGGAGAGAAGGAGAAAGTGGAGGAAGAGATTCTCTGGCCTGTCTCACACAAGGGGGTAAGACAGAGATCGGACGAGTCAACCAAAGCCTTCATGGAGGGATCCATGTAGGCCCAAAAATGATGTCAAAACCCTGTGACACCCTGTCGCACATGAGAGATGTAACCGTATTGCTTAGATTCTTAACTCTCAGCAATCTAAAAAAAACCGATTAGGCCATCAGTGCGTTGGTGTTTGACAGGTGAGCCTTGTAGGTGGGCTGATTAATCAGTGACGATCCGAGTCAGACAAACACACTGAACCATGAAACGTTTTGTTGGTGCAGCTACGCAGCTACCAGAGTTACGGTGTTTCTGCCGTTGTTCTATGTCATTAAACCACGGTTATGCTGCGCGATCATGCGCAGTAGATGCTGGTGCCAACAGGAAGTAGCCCTGTAGTAGTATTTTATTGGTCCAAAACTGGCTTCACTCCTCTCCATTCAAATCAGCGGAGTGGCTTCGTCCAGTAATATACTGTCTATGGTCTCACACAAAAGACGTGGGGCAGAATGATTTTTTTGTTTGCTGTGTTGTACAGTACATTAAGGAATAAAAACTGTGCAAATGTACAGTATACATTTGTTGTGTTCATGTGAAAAGATTTGAGGGGGAGAACTACAGACATTACTTTTAAACAGTTTTTCTGGTATTGTATCTCTTCAGCGTGTCAGACTGCGTTGTTGTGAGTGTGTTTTTGAGGGCTTGTGTGTTTTGTCTGAGGGTTTTTCAACAAGATTGAATGGTTTTGAGTGGAGAGCTTCATTTTGACCTGAAAATAGGATGTTTGGGGAATTGAGTAGATGGTTATGGATTTGTGTTTAGAGTTTTGAGAAAAGGAGGCATAATTCTAAGAAATGTGTTTAAGCAATCTTCATCATGCAGAATCAGTGCTGTACCTCTTTCCAGAAGAACAGTCCTGTCCGATGTTATAGGCCAACAGAGCAGCAGCAGGCTCGTGGATCAGCCTCAGCACATGAAACCCTGCAGCTTCAGCTGCCTGCCTGCACAGAACAAACAGAGTTGTGGACTGTATTAAAAGGAACATATGGAAACCATCTCACAAAATATCACCATTGTTATGGGTAGTATGTAGTATGTGGCCTACTTTAGAGCACGTTTCTGAGCATGTGCAAACTCAAACGGGACAGTAATGACTGCGTCGGTGACATCAGAGCCCAAAGCTGACTGAGCCGTTTCTGTGAAAATCGGAATGATCAATCAACTTGCTGCTCATTTATGAGGGATGTAAGTGTGTGTGTGTGACAAAGAGTTTTCCACAAAATACCTTTCATTTTGTGGAAGATGAGTTTTGCAACATCCTCTGGAGCAACGTACTCTGGGTGATCTCCTGCTGTGATCTCATAATAAGGCTTGTCTCCTCTGTTGACCACCTGAACACAGCAATCACAGCTCAGACTGAGGAGTCGCTGCTTTACCATGACAGCAAATTGTCTTGGGTTCAAAAAGTATTTTCAAAACTGCATCTAAGAAACAAGCTTCTAAGCTGT
Organism: Micropterus dolomieu; assembly: GCF_021292245.1. Taxonomy (NCBI): domain Eukaryota; kingdom Metazoa; phylum Chordata; class Actinopteri; order Centrarchiformes; family Centrarchidae; genus Micropterus; species Micropterus dolomieu. The sequence goes on along the minus strand of NC_060165.1, from coordinate 3,314,596 downwards.
AGAACTATATGAACAGCATGACAAAAATTAATGTTAATGAAGGAAACAAAATCTATGTAGCAAAGCAATCATTTTAGACATTTTGAGATAAAAAAAAAACTCTTCAGGGTGGATCTGTTAAACTCACCTGGCACTTGGTCTCTGTTTTGTGAATTTGTGTCTCTGGATCACCAAAGCTGCCCGTTGAGAGACAAAGATAAAATCTATAAGTCACTCTGAACAACTCATTCAGTTAAATACTGCAAGGCTGAAATGTGCAGGTGTCCTCTTGTTTGATTACAGGTCCTTGAATGACCGCCTTGTCAAGCATTCAAGTCAAGAATCCGGCTACCAATGATTCTGTAAGGAAGTACATTTCTCCCTACTGACATATTTAGATTTTAACATTCAAACAAGCCAACAACTGAGTCTCCAGTAGCTTTAAGATTTGCAAACAAGACAGTGCAATGTCACCTTCTCCCCAGCACTTGTTTCACTTTAACAACTGTGTTGGCGGCGTTGCGGACCCGTCCTTGCTTTGCTGCAATACCTACAATCTGCAGAACATAAAAATCAGTCAATAGGCAGACAGAAAAAAAAACAGCTAAAAGCACAAATGCCAACATGTTAGTCACTCTATAGCTACAGCTGTAGAGGCTTTACAGATGCATCACACAGCTTTCAATAATGCAACAACCTGGCTCCATCTAGGGAGGTTTAACAGAGAACTGTGCACAGAGCAATTCAAGTGCCTACATATAAATGGCCAGAAAATGTAGGTAGTGCTGTGTGACCATGTATGGCTACAAAGAATCAAGTTATTTGGACATATTTTGGATTAAAAAGTTCAGATGTGTGATCCTACATCTCAAATTTGGCTCTGAACTTTTAGCACACTTCACAGAAGATTCAGCCCAAAAATACTAGGATATGATTTTTGGTCCATATCACCCAGCCCTACAAAATACAATGGTGTGAAAACGTGTTTGCATCCTTCCACTTTGTTTTGATGATTTATGCCCATTTGTCACACAAAAATGTTTCATCAAACATTAGATAGTAGAATTAGACAAAGATAACAAGTAAACACAAAATGCGATTTTTAATTGAAGGTTTTTATTATTAAGGGGGGGGGGGGGGGGGGGGGGGGGGTTATAAACCTACGTGGTCCTGTGTGAAAAGTGATTGCCCCCTAAACCTAATAACTGGTTGGGCCACCCTTAGCAGCAATAACTGCAATCAAGCGTTTGCGATAACTGGCAATGATTCTTTTACAGGCTGTGGAGGAATTTTGCAGAATTGTTGTATTTCAGCCACACTGGAGGGTTTGAGCCTTAACTGCTTTTTTTAAGGTCATGCCACAACATCTTGATCGGATTCAGGTCAGGACTTTGATTAGGCCACTCCAAAGTCTCCATTGTTTTTCTTAAGCCATTCACAGGTGGATTGCTGGTGTGTTGTGGATCATTGTCCTGCTGTAGAACCCAAGTGCGCTTCAGCTTGAGGTCACCAACAGATGGCCGGACATTCTCCTTCAGGACTTTTTGGTAGACAGCAGAATTCATGGTTTCATTTACCATAGCTTCTACAGGTCCTGGAGCAGCAAAACAGCCCCGGACCATCACATTACCACCACCATATGTTACTGTATGATGTTCCTTTTCTGAAATGCTGTTACTTTTACGCCAGATGTAATGGGACCCACACCTTCCAAAAAATTCAACTTTTGTTCCATCAGTCCACAGAGTATTTTCCCAAAAGTCATCAAGATGTTTTCTGGCAATACTGAGACGGGCCTTTAGGTTACTTTTGCTAAGCAGCGGTTTTCATCTTGGAACTCTGCCATGCAGTCCATTTTTGCCGAATCCCTTTATTATGGTGGAGTCATGAACACTGACCTTAACGGAGGCAAGTGAAGCCTGCAGTTCTCTGAATGTTGTTGTGGGGTTTTGTGTGACCTCTTGGATGAGTTGTCGCTGCGCTCCTCCACTGTTCCATGTTTTCGCCATTTGTGAATAATGGCTCTCACTGTGGTTCACTGGCGTCCCAAAGCTTTAGAAATGGCTTTATGACCTTTTCCAGAGTGATAAATCTCAATTACTATGTTTCTCATTTGTTCCTGAATTTCTCTGGATCGCAGCATGATGTCTAGCTTCTGAGGATCTTTTGGTCTACTTCACTTTGTCAGGCAGGTCCTATTTAAGTGATTTCTTGATTGAGAATAGGTGTGGCAGTAATCAGGCCAGGGTGTGGCTGGATGTAAAAAAACACAGTTGAGTTATGTTTTAACAGAGGGGAGGGGGCAATCACTTTTTCACACAGGGCCATGTAGGTTTGGATTTTTTTCCCATTTAATAATAAAACTTTCATTTAAAAACTGCACTTTGTGATTACATGTGTTATCTTTGTCTAATATTTCAGTTTGTTTGATGATTTGAAATATATTAGTGTGACAAACATGCAGAAAAATAACAAATCAGGAAGGGGGTAAACACTTTTTCACACCACTGTAGACTCATACAAAAATAATCTCTCTCAATGTTCAGCATGCAGGGAGTGAGGTTGGGACTCAATACAAATGTAGAGAGCAGGTTGTATAAAGAGCTGTATGTCTGTGTGTCTGTTTGACCGAGGGCGGGGCTCAGATACACACACACACACACACACACACACAGAGAACCCACAGGACAGGATGACTGCCACTGCTCACAACAGCTCCAAACCAGCTCCATGAAACTGACTGATCCTGGTTCTGTTCACGGGTTAATTCAAGATAGGTCTTTTCACAATAAGCCCTGCTGTCCTGATCCATCTTTATGAAACATCCCTCAGTTCATGTGGCCCTTGGTGAACACTGACTTGAAGAGAAGAAATACATAATGTTGTACCTGCTCAGTGTCTCTGTAGGCCACAACAGCTGGAGTCACTCTGTCTCCTGCATCATTAGCCACCACATCAGCCCGCCCATCCTGAACACACAAACACACATTTATTTTTTGTTCCTGTAGGTAGAGCTGGACAATACATAAAAAAACAGTTAATTGACAGAAAATTAATCCAAACATTTTGCCCATCCAGTCGAAATGTCTTCGTGGAGGAAGAGGAAGATTCTGCCCCTGGGTGTCATGTAGGGAGTGCTGCTGGGGTTCCAGGGGTGTGACATATTTGCTTATATTCCTTAAATATTGTGTTTAATCCAGGTCTGCTCTAAATAATTACAAATCTATTGTATTTGTTTGTTAACTGTACAATAAAGAAATATGTGTCCCTTCAATGCCGTTTTTTTGACTGTGTTGTGGACTCATGGAATATACAGAGATAAATGGTGGAACCTTTTTGTTTTACCAAGTTTATTCTTGTGTGAGGGAATGTGGATTTATTAATCTAAGGGGAGTCACATGAGCTGGACGGGCGTGATATACGGAACACCTAGTGTAATTCACATAATTCCCTCTAGTGTGGATCTGATCACGGTGCTGCCTTTTGGATGTTCATTTTCAGTTTCAAAAATGCTTAACAAACTTTCTCTTTGAATCAGCGTGCTCCCGAGAGGTACGTGCACGATACATGCTGCATCAGGCTGCGCATGCGTAAGGCTGAGAACCACGAAACAAAAATAAGATTTTGGGTTTTTTTTGTTTTCTAGCTCTTCTTGTAGATTGCCCTGGTCAAGACGAAAACAAGAAAAAACAGTCAGCATCCTTTTTAAAGCCTACAGAAACCGAAAAACTGAGTTCTGACACGGATTTTTTTGCTTTCCGGGTTGAATGAGATAATTGATGGAACGGATGATTCACGGACCGTTGCGGAGCTAACGTTAACTTATCCCACATGAAATGATTTAGAAACGTTAAGTTAGTTTTTGTACGTACAGTTTACGCCAACCAGCAACATCTCAGTGGGGTTTTTGACTTGAGCTCAACCCGGTCACTATCTTATCGAGCAGAGGAAAAGGGACAGTGTGTGAAAGGCAGGTACAGAGAAACTGAACGCAACGCACCTTAAATATCGCCACACAAGCGCATGTATATCCGAAGTGAACTCCAATCGCAGCCATTGCAGACAGATCCCAGCTCAAAGGACCGGTTGGGCCACGCGCATGCGGACCGTGTTCCGCCGGAAGGAGCAACTTCCGGTTCAAGGTTTTCAGAACAAAAGCGTAAACGTAACGCATAAGTAAACATAATTATTTCATTTTATTATATAATTATAGCATATAATAATGATACAGGTAAACACCAAAAACATGTTACGATACAGGATACATGTCTCGAAGCGCTCAGAAGGCATAAGACGGTTTCTTACTAACGTCTACTCACCTGCCAAATTCCAGTGGTGAAAGAAGTATTAATTTGGAGCTTTTACTTGAATGCACAATGTTAAAAAATATTCACAAAAAAATCAAACTCTTACTTAAGTAAAAGGGAGTATTTTCGGGTAAATGTATCAAAAGTACTGGGAAAAGTGTGTGTTATATTATTTGGTTAGTCCGTTTGCACTGATGTCTGAGTCACATTTTTTCTTTTTTACTGTTGGTATAATCTGTACGTATATTTTAGATCGCTTCATTAAAGTTTAAGCCTAGTGGATCTTTAGCTATGCGGTGACGTACGTCCAGGTGTTGTGCCGAATTCTGCCTGCCTGCCGAGAATTGCATGCACCGCGCGGGTGCTAACGGTCATTTATGCTGAGAAAAGAGGTGGATGCAAATCTCGGCAGGTAGCCTACAAAATTTGATTTTCCGAATTATGCATCCACCTCCTTAGGTCCTTTTCAGACATTTTGATGTGCTCATTGATCAAACGGCGTTACCACCACATAGGCTATATTTACTGAATGTCAAGGAATGGTACTTCTAAGTGTATTAAAATATTAAAGACTCTAAACGTTAATAAAATAAATACTTCGAATCATTTATCACTATTGATAAACCCCACATATTATAGCGTTTAATAGCAGTATTTGGAGGTGCATGCAATTCTCGGCAGGCAGGCAAAACTCGGCATAACACCTGTCTGTCTCGGGGCTGTCAGAGCTGGACTGAAGGACTGAAGTCGGTGGCTGGGACACCCAGCTAATAATAACGACAAAAGCTACCATGTCGGTGCTGTCCCTCGCCATTCTGCTGTTTTTCAGAGGGTTTACTTTCTCTGTGGCAGACGACTGTGAAGGTTAGACAGCATGGTGTGAGTAAGTTGTTTACAGTCTCGCTATAGTTTACCAGTACTACACTGTGCTTTTTTTAAGTACAGATATCATTTACAGGCTCTTATTTCTTACTCAAAATCAGCCATGCATGCCTGTGGCAACACAGTTCTCCCACCATAATCTGCCCTGCACGTGTGGATGAAATTGGGAGGGCTATCATTTTAAAATGATTTGAGTCAGAATATAGATGAAAAGACTGTGGAAGGTATTCTGAAGTTACAGGAAAGAAATGTAAACAATTCTGTCTGTCATAGCTAGCCACAGTGTGCAAAAAAAACCCAAAACCCTGTGGATCCCATGTCCTGCACATTACTTCAAAAACAGGCCTATATACACTCACCTGCCACTTTATTAGGTACACCTGTTCAATTGCTTGTTAACACAAATAGCCAGTCAGCCAATCACATGGCAACAAGGTAATGCATTTAGGCATGTAGACTAGTCAAGACAACTTTGCCGAAGTTCAAACCGAGTATCAGAATGGGGAAGAAAGTGGATTTAAATGACTTTGAATGTGGCATGGTTGTTGGTGCCAGACAGGCTGCTCTAAGTATTTCAGAAACTGCTGATCTACTGGGATTTTCACGCACAACCATCTCTAGGGTTTGCAGAGAATGGTCTGAAAAAGATACAACATCCAGTGAGCAGTTGTGTGGACGAAAATGCCTTGTTGATGTCAGAGGTCAGAAGAGAATAGGCAGACTGGTTCAAGGTGACAGAAAGGCAACAGTAACTCAAATAACAACTAGTTACAACCAAGGTATGTCGAACCTTGAAGCAGATGGTGCTACAGCAGCAGAAGACCACACTGGGTGCCACTCCTGTCCGCTAAGGAAAGGAAACTGAGGCTACGATTCGCACAGGCTCACCAAAAGTGGACAATAGAAGCATTGCCTGATCTGTTGAGTCTCGATTTCAGCTGCAACATTCAGATGGTAGGGTCAGAATCTGGCATAAGTAACATGAAAGCGTGGATCCATCCTGCCTTGTATCAACGGTTCAGGCTGCTGGTGGTGGTGTAATGGTTTGGGGGATATTTTCTTGGCACACTTTGATCCCCTTAATTGAGCATTGTTTAAACACGACAGCCTACCTGAGTACTGTTGCTGACTATGTCCATCCCTTTATGAGCACAGTGTACGATCTTCTGATGGATACTTCCAGCACGATAATGCTCCATGTCATAAAAGCTCAAATCATCTCAAACTGGTTTCTTCAACATGACAATGAGTTCACTGAACTCCAATGGCCTCCACAGTCACCAGATCTCAATCTGAACATCTTTGGGATGTGGTGGAGGAGATTTGCATCATGGATGTGCAGCCGACAAATCTGCAGCAACTGCGTGATGCTATCGTGTCAATATGAAGGAATGTTTCCAACACCTTGTTGAAAGTATGCCATGAAGAATTAATGCAGTTCTGAAGGCAAAAGGGGGTCCAACTAGAAAGGTGTACCCAATAAATTGGCCAGTGAGTGTATTTGTCAGCCAATAAGCACATACAACAACACATATTTGAACTCATAATTAACTCACTCATAATTGAACTTGATAAATGAAAAACAAGAAAGGTTCCTGAAAACATATTAAAACAAGACTTATTTAGAATGAACAGATGTCATGCTTCTCAACACATTTGATCTCATTTATGTTTATTTTTCTTATTTATAATTTATATTATAAATATATATATAATTCATAGTGTTGTGGGCCACAAAGCACCAACAAAACATAACTATTTGTCAGAATAATATACACAACATACACATCAACAAATGAAGACACAAACTCATTTTGCTGTAACGTGTCCATTGTAACAGACAATGCGTTATGTAACCGAAGCCGGATGGCTGTGCAGTAAGTAAACCTCACTCCCCGAACACGTTAAGAGACGCACTAGTGCCCATGGGTTTCAGCCTCCTCGGTTAGCTCATCCGTCTCCCATACCCGAGGTCGCCAGTTCGAGTCAGGACCTATTCATTAAAATATATAACACATGTCCACAAATAATTGATGCTCACTTCTACTAAAAGTGATGTGGTCTGCAGTGTGTGTGGGCTTTCTCCACAGACTGTATGGCAGTCTGACCTCAGCCCACAGAGAACTCACTCCTGCCCTGGTGGAAGAAGAGCTGATCCAGGCCTGCACTGTCGCCCAAGGGAAGGAGGCAAGGCTGGTGAGAATACAACGCAAAGAAAATTTCCACTTGTTTGTGCAAGTTGGACTGCTGGGGTGTTTTACAAACTGCACAGTACAATACAGGCACTCATGGTACCAGATAATAATACACACCAACAGTTTCACAACTAGATTTAAAAAAAATAATCAATTCAATACATACCCTGCATACACAAGGAACAAGGAATTCAAAACAGCATTTAATAGATATTTTATGGGGGGAAAACTCCATTTCAAAACTTTAAATCCAGTTAAATTACAAAAAAACTTATTCAGGGTTGCATCCAGCACCTTCAGGCATAATTATCTGTTCATGTCATATCAGCAGCGATTATGCTGTTTTCAATCTTTGTGTTCCCCTGGACAGTGTTTCCTTGCTAAATCACAGTGAAGCAATGGTGGAACAAAGAGGGAATTTTGTACTAAAAACACTGTAACTTTGGAAGATACCCAGTGGACTTGACCAATACCCAGCAGTCTATCTCAGCCGACCTTTTTTTTACTACCCTCTTCTTGTATATCAAGTTTTTGGTGTGTGAGCTGCCTGGCTTTAGTGAAATTGTGTTTCTGTCAGGGATTGAAATTAATTGAATCATACTGACATTTAAACGTCATTTCAAGTCTGGATAAGAGGCAACAAGAAAAGAGAAAGAATCTCCACACCCATGAATGGTTTTCCATGTCATACATCGTGAGCTGCAGACTTAACTAATATGACTGTGATAACCAGTATACTGAGCTGATAATAGAAAAAGGTATGTTTTATGTGCTGTCTCAGTGTTACTACCTAGGAGCCAGCAGTGATGCAGCCACCCGTGTCACAGCATCAGTGTCTCGACCTCTGGCCTTCCATGTCCCTGTTGAGAAGATCTGCCAACGCCTCAGTAGCAGCGACACACAGATCTGTCAGCTCAGATATGGTAATGTGTGTTCAAATGCACAACAAAGACTAACCATTCATTTTAGTGTGCACAAAACAGAAAAGTCTGTTTCTGTTTTGTGGTTGTCTGCAGAGCCTCAGCTGAAGGATCTGAGCAGTGATGGGCTCAAAAAGCTGAGGGTCGTGGAGCTGAGGAACATTTTAGCCTCATGGGGAGAAGAGTGTCGGGGCTGCCTGGAGAAACACGAGTTTGTCAGCCTCATCCAGGAGAAAGCTCCGCTGCATGCTCACAGTATGGAACTATGAATAGTAATTAATATCTCAGAAAAAAGGCTGCAATCACTTGTGATTTTTGAGGGTGTCACTGACAGACTGTAATGCACAACATGAAGGAGCTGATACTGTTTTCCAAGCTCTAGATTGTTGTTACATCCTGAGAATTGTTTTTCCCATCCTGTGTGAAGATTTTGAAATTGGGGGTGGAGTTCAAAGTTGTAGTTTGATTCACATCCAGCTGGTACCAGTTCCTGTGGCCAAACATATTAATTTCTTGATACTAATTGTCCAAGTTTGTACATAACATGTACTTGACAGTATTACTACACTGAACAAAATTATACACTTTTTTTTTTTGTCCCCATTCATCATGAGCTGAACTCAAAGATCTAAGACTTCCTCTATTTACACAAAAGGCCTATTTCTCTCAAATATTGTTCACAAATCTGTCAAAATCTGTGTTAGTGAGCACTTCTCCTTTGCCGAGATAATCCATCCACCTCACAGGTGTGGCATATCAAGATGCTGATCAGACAGCATGGGTATTGCACAGGTGTGCCTTAGGCTGGCCACAATAAAAGGCCTTAGGCTGGCCACAATAAAAGGCCACTCGAAAATGTGCATGGCATCAAACATAATGAGCTCGAAAATCCGCGTGGAGCCGGGCCGTCGTCACACGTGTTGTAGTTTGTTAAATACATGTATAGACTGTTCAAAAGGCAGAAAATCCAGAAACAATGGAAAAGGAAGGAACAGGGTTGGAGCGCAAGTACAATCTCACAACACATAATAAGAAGAGACACACTTAAATACCTGGTGGAGGTAAAGAGGACGGATTTAACACAATAAAACAGGAAATCACAAAACTCAATATCATAACCATGACACTCAAAAATCCAAACAAAACTGTGCAGGGTCTCTCTTTGCTTTCACGTGTGTTTGTTGTCTGCACCTGCTGTTTGCAGTTCATTTTGTGTCCACACATTTCTAGTTTAGCCATATACTGTTTGACATAGATTTGAAAAGATTCCTCATATATTTATTAGATGGAGGTGTGCAATTACAAGTTCTGACATTTTGATTGTCTTTATATGTGGAAATTTTGTTCTGTAGCCTATATGTGGAATTTTTGTTGATATGACAAATATTTCAAAGATCTTTGGGATACTGATAGGAGACGCTTAACATTTGTTAAAACTCTTTCAGAAAAGTGTGAAGTAACACAAAAGGCCACTGACGTATATGAGTTGGTTGTTTTTTGAAGTTACCCTGTTTAACAGCAGGCATGAAGAGGTCAGCTGTTACACAGGTAATTACTGGAACCTATTTGTGCATACAATATAAAAGATTTGAAGTAACATTACATTTTGTACATTTGGTCTGACTATCCTGAACTGTTTTAAAAAGGGATTTGTTCAAACAACTTTTGTTAAAGGACCACCATAACAAATAAAACAAACAAAAAAAATCCTACTGTTTTGATTGTATGAAGGTACTGTATATCTAAGCTGAGTGAAGATAGAAAATAATTACAGATCTGCTTAAAGGACCTGCAAAAAAATATTTAATAAAGTGGGATAAACTGCCGTTGACAGCATTCCAGTTCGGTATGAAATTACTGATGGTGTATTTCCTCTTAAAGGCACATTTAGTGTGTTAAGTATGATGTAGGACACTGTTATAGGAAAGAGTATGCTCGCCTGCCCCTGCAGCTCAAGTTGACACACACAATTCCTCAGAGGAAGAGGACAACGATAATGGAGCTACTAGAGAAACATATAGTAACTGGGATCCAGCCATCCAACAGCCAACTCAACAGATGGATGCCCTCTACGCTTCAGTCAAGGAACACTTTCCTCTACGTACACACTGGCCCCTGATTCATAGAACCCATAGAACGAAGGTGAGAGTGCTGCTGATTTCCATACTCGCGTGGACATTGTCTTCAACTTTCCTTCAGGTCTTGAAGAAGACAGCAATGCCTTTAAGAGTCTGCCCAAGAATTCTGTCATCAGAGGACTCCTTTAATGAGTGTCTCTGGCAAAATCGTGGTTAACGTACTTCCACAGGAAAACCCATTGCCCCCAAATCACTCCCTGTTAACCTTCCCTCTGCCTTACTCCTGCCTGACTCTGCTTTGCTGTTTGTAAATGTCAGGCTCACATGGGTAACCTTGATCCAGTGCCACAGGGGAAATGCCACTGCTGAATCAGCAGCCAAATCTGATGCTCTGTCTCCTGTCTCCCCATCTTTCAAATGCACCTTTCCTCCTGGGATGATCTTTTCTCTGATAATGATGTCTCTATGCTGCAGACTGGAGCTACTGACAGAAAGTTTCATCCTGGTCAAAGAAAGGTTGCACATAACTCCCTAGTGTAGCCTGGACGGGCTACCAGTTGTTTCACGAGCCATCTTTCTCTTACTTGTTGACCCATGGTGCCGACCATGTGTCAAAGGAGGGGATGTTAGACACTGTAAACAGACATTGGTTTACATCCAGATTTTCGTCATATGCAGAAAATGTTGGTAAAAAGTGTGTGATTTCTGCGTATGGCCTTATACAGCTTTGTTCGTAAACATGACCTCCGAGTTGTTGTGACATCCTGCCGGTTTGTTTTTTTGCCTTGTCTGTTTTGTGTTCTGATTCTTGTTTCAATACGTTCCATGGTGTTGGGGTTTCCTGTCTTGTGTGAGGGGTTTTGTTCCGTGTCTTGTGTTTCCTCTGTTCAGCCTTGTTTAGGTTTATTTGCATCAGTTATTGGTTCCGTCTCATTCTGTGTTCTTATTTTTAGTTCTTGTGTAGTCAGGCTTCTGTGTCAGTCTTTGTTCTTAGTTTCTGTCTTGTCCGTGTCCTCAACTGTTTCTGTTTTTGAGAGTTTTATGTTCAGTGTTGGTGTCAAGTTACATTTTTGTCAAGGTGCTGTCTCTTCAGTCCATGTCTTAGCTCATGGTGTCATGCTCTGTTTCCTCTTTTGTCTTGTGGTTGTCTGCATCTGTTTGCATCCAGCTTGTTTCCTGTCTTGTCTTGATTACACCTCATGTGTCTCACCTGCTCCTTAGCCAGTGTTCAAATGTCTTCCTGTTCTGCTCCTGTTGGTCCATTGTAGCTTGTCGTACTCTGTCTCGTGTGATGTCCTCTACCTGTTTGTTCCCCCCTGCTTGTTCTCGTCAATGTGGATTTTGATTTTGCCCTTTGGATACTCCGTTTGGATTGTTTATTATTTTGGTTTGCTTGGATTGTTTAATAAATCATCTGAACTGTACCTGCTGCGTTCTGTATCCTTCATTTGGATCCTCAACCTTCCCCACACACCACCCAGCCTTGACAGTTGTTTCCCCCTTTTTGTTGTTTTTCTCCTATTGAACAAAACCACATTGTGAGTGCATTGTTTGGTGCAATACAGTTGGGAATATAGTTTAACCTAAGTAATTGTTGTTTGTGCAGAAATGTTACTGTTGACAAAGATAATTAATTTGGTTTCGGCAGTAATGCACCTTTAAGTGAAAGTAGAGCAAACTGATGTTTCCCCTCTCTACCAGTAGGTGGCAGTATGAGTGTATTTAAATGTGTGCCTGGTTTGTGTCTGTTGGCTGAAATACCAACAATTATCCAGTTTATTGATACAGTTGTATTTAATGCTGCTCATTTCATTTGATATTTGATGTTTGTGGTTTATTTGCCACCTAGTTGCATACAGCGTGAATTTACTTTGTACTTTTATATAATTTCAGAACCACACATACCTGTATGGAAGAATGAGCATATAATGATGACATGACATTAAATAATGGATAACTGAAAAATAGAGACATTTGGTTTGTTATCAGACACCCTTTAGTGGACCTGGCTTCAGTGACCACTTTGTTATGACACCACCTGTGATTCCTGTTGTTACATTGCACCTTCATCACTATCATCATCATCATCATTCACCCTCAGCTCAGAGTCAAACCTGCTGTCAGCTTCTGAGCAGCTCTGACTACAAAGTCACATCAGAAATGTCAGAATTTGCAGATTTACCACTGTGCTATATACTGTGAACACTGTTTTGAGGAGATGACTGCATGAGATATTGTGGAAGATTGAAACATGGATAGCACAATTCTAAGGAGATGTGTCATAACTGTCTTCACCCTCCAGTCCCACTGTGTCAGGCAAGTGAAAAGAATCCATACAAATCTGAATAATTTATTCAACATGTAGCGCATACAAACTTTCAATGGCATTAATAGATGTCATAATATTGTGAATTAACATACATTTAAAAGCTATGGCTGCAGAATACTGAGGATACTTGGGGAAAATGGATTATACTTTAGTACTTTAGGACCCTAAAAGAGAGAGCAGACATCTACCTTTGCATAGGTCAATTGACCCTTCGCTAAGCCACGCCCCGAATATGCAGCTGGCCAATCATACCGCTCTAACTGAGGTCCGAAACTTTCATGGCTGCGCTCCTTTGACTCTAATGTAAAAGGAGTTGTTTTTGAGCCTTCGTTTGCTTTTTTTCCAAGATATAGTCAAACGCTGTTCCTGGGGCACTTGTAATAGTTACAGCAGCTACCCAGAGAGGTTGAAAGGAGAAGTACGATTCATTTCCTTTCCAAAACCTAAAACAAATCCAGAAGAATGTCGGCTGTGGATTGTTCCTAATGGAATGTTAGTTAGCCAACGCTAGCTAACTTCCTACTGAATGTAACATTATATAACCCAAACTTTTCTGCTTTTTAATGATTGTAATAGTGAATATAGACCTTCCCAGCTTTACAGGAACAGTGTTGATCCTTAATATCGTTGTCCTCTTACTCAATATTCAATAATAAAACTGCGGTTCTCTTTTACTCTGTGATCTTTTTATTTTTTTTCATGTCCGTTTGACAGCCTGAATACAACCTTCAAATGCTATGCAACTGCAAAACTGTCTGTTTCTTTCAGTTTTCTCCATAAATCAGACAATATTTCTCCAGGGAGTGCAATAATTGTGGCAGAGCAGTCCTAGAAGTCGACAGTTTGTCCGACTTAGCGACAGTAACTACGGGGGGCGTGGCTTAGCGAAGGGTCAATTGTGTGCAGCGGCCCTGGTCATCCCTGTGTCAACTTTCAATTGAGTGAGAATTCTCAGCAATGAACAGGATCAAAACTGACCTGAGAAACAAACTTAAAGGAGAGCACTTTGCTGTACCCTTGAGAATTGGTATAAATGGATCTGCACCTGAAGCCTATCCATACAGGCAAGCAACCCGATTCTTACCATGAACTATCAAGTGGTCAAAGATAATGTGACCTCAAACCCTTGTTCCATCATAGTATTAAGACTATATAGTGTTCATTTTATTAAAATTTGTGTCTGTCAAAGGACTGTGGTAAGCACAGCCAATCTTTTCAAGTGTGAAATGGCCTACCTGTGTGCATTCCTCCTGCTCTGGCTGACACAAGTCTAGGTGAGACTAGGTCCTTCAACCCAAGGGACCGTCCTTCTGTTTCACTGCTGCTCACAGCTGTCATGGTCTGAACAGCTGACTGACCATTGTGGTTTTCCTATAGCGATTCAAGCATGTTAATTATTAAAAAGTTTTTGAGTATTAAATAATTAGCTCAGATTTTCTGAAGTGGGGTTGTACAAGGTATAGTCAGTGTATTGCAAACAGAAGATGGCGGTAAGTTTTTTGCTTATTTGTCATGAACACCAATGTTACCAAAATGTATTAATATGTTTACTACTCCATAATATGCACTATTAATTATTATTAGTAATTATGTTATTTGTCATTTACATTGGAGTGGACATGTATTCACATCACACCTCTTGTAATATTCTCTGTCTAGATAAAAAATTGTGTGACAAGACCGCTGTGATCTCATCTACCTTAAGTCCATGACCTCTGTCAGTATGAGTCTCTGTCAAAAATTAGAATATTGTGGAAAAGTTCTTTGTTAGCAACAGAACCAGACCAACAGATTAAAGGCTCAGGAAACCTTTGCAGGTGTTTTGAGTTAACTAGCTGATTGGAGCTCTTCTCAGGTCCACATTCCTGTATTCTAAATTCTTTATTCTAAAAATCTTCAGATAGTAGAGTTTTGATTTCCATTAGCTGTAAACTGTAATCATCAAAACTATAACAGAAAGGCTTCAAATATTTCTCTTTCTGAATTACTAAATTACAGATGAAAATGAACTTTTCCACAATAATCATTTCACAATTTTTTTTAGATGTATCTGTGCATCCCACCACTTTCCACCAGCACCCTGTAAAAATTATTCACTTTTATTGAGGGAACATGAGTATGGTGGACGACCATTTTTAATTCACACTGCATTCCATGACACTGCCAAGTTGGGTACCTGCTGCTGCTATATTAAATCTTCTGCCTATTTACACACCATGTTTCACCACCCACAGCTGCATCTCTCTCTCTCTCTCACAAGTTTAAGAATATTGTGAACAGAAGCCTCTCATGTGAAATCTACAATTACATCATTGTTACGTCCCACCCTTTGGTGGCAACATGGGACGAACAACACCCCAACACTGACCCAAACTCAACACAAATAAACACCTTTAAAACAACCAAATCAAGGGAATTTATTAACATAACTAGACAATAAATTAAGAACACCAAAAACACAACGCAAAAATGCCCCAGCTGGGAGGCAGCAAGGCTAGCAGTCCCAAATCAAGAAGGGTGCCCTCCTGACACTTGCACAGCAGCTTTTAAAGCCCGCCTTCCAAGGTCAGGTGGACCTTATTCGGTAATTAGCTGGAGCACTCCCAGAGCAGAACTGAAGGACAGAAAACATGGACACAGCACAGGGAAATACATACAGCCGTAACAATCATGAAAAGTGAACTGAATCCATTTGGATTCCTAAACTCGAATGCAGTTGGCAGATGTGAACACTTGAGTCAAACTGTAACTATACTGTTGAAAAGGCGATGCAGCTGAACACGGTGTCCTTGACTGGATTTCAGACATGTTGAGTCTCACTGAAAGAGCTGTCTTCTAAACTAGAGACTATAGATTTACTGAAGATTTTCCAGATATGTTTATGCTCTATAGTAGCAGTGACTGGATAACATGACAGTAAACATAACTTCAACAATCCTGAACTTTGTGCAAAAGTAACAAGGACCGGAGTGAGAGTCCTCCAGAAGAATCATATCCAGAAATTCATGCTACACTCTTTTTCATTTTCTCCCCCACCCCAGAATCTTAGAACTTCACCTGCCCCTCTGGACACATTGTTTTCAGGTAAAATATCCTTTCAATTCCATTAGTTCACCTAACTTTTTTTTCTTTGCAACAGACGTGTGAAAAATATCTATATATTTCCAACTGAATATGCAAAGAACAATTTATTTACACGGATCCTGAACATTTACTGCCTGCTCATGGGGGGGGGTTACCACTTACAGGTGATGATGTCCGAGACGTCTACAGAGCACATACAGCATCAGGCTCCTCTGAGTCAGAGCTATACACCTGTACTTGAGCTATAAGGCTTTATATCACCTCGGTACCACAGCTGTCTAACTGGCCTCCGAGGCTGTGTTCAGTCCAGGTGTGTTGTGTTTTGTCCGATGCCCAAGATGCTCACACCTGTGAGCATGTGTGCGAGCAACAGGATGCTGACTGCAGTTCACTAAATAACAAGGATTTTCTGAAAATTCCTTATAGTATCTTTAATAACTGAGTGACATATAGAACCTAACCATTTATGACTGGATATCAGTCAGATAGGAAGGTTGTCGATTTTATTGTCATGTTTAAGTTGGAAATGCCACATTTATTCGTTCTACATTATGAAGATAATTCAGAGTGTCTCTTTTCCAAACTCAAAGGAGTATTAGATTTGACAAGGCCACTCTCTGCTTTATCTTCCTTCATGTCACTTGTCATGTTCATGGCCAACCATCTGTTTCAGTTCACAGCAGATTTTTCAGAGAGCTCTATTCTCTTTCTAATATTTTTCCCCAGTGAAATGATCAATTACCTTTCTGGTTTTTAGCTTTAAATTGTGTAATGTTTTCTCTATTACAAGTCTTAAGTGTGGTTTTGTAGACTTTAGATCTGTCAAAATGCTTTATAACTGATTCCACAATACCAGCCAGACTTATCGTTCTCTATATGTTTATGTTTTTTTGTTGTATTTTTTGCTGTTTGAATAAGTAAATAATCGAGGTTAGATAAATACTTGTCAGTGGTCACTCTAATATTGTGTACATAAAATGTGTGTGTGTATGTGTATATATAAAAACAATTATGAAATATATAAAATTTTTATATTATAAATAATATAAAAATTGTTAATTGAAGGAATGTAAGAATTAAAGGTGTAGGAGTGCATAAGTTTTACTTCTTCCTACTCCTTTTCGCACATGTGATAGAAGTATGTTAACACAGGAAATAAGGGTACTTTTGCTGCTCATCTGTTGTTTTTTTTCTCCTATTTTTTTATAACATATAATAAGATAATAAGATGCGCAATAAGATAACATGCCGCCTTCTTAAGGTAATAAAATACACATTCAACATTTATTATTATTTGCTTAGCAAAAGATCACATACATTCAGTAAACAAAACTTAGTATAGAAGCCAACTAACTAGGAAATAAGAGGTAAACAATCAAAGAAGAGACTTTTTACTTCCTTTCTGTACAGTTTGAAGGATTAGTATCAATTTACTTTGTAATATGATTCAATAAGCAAATTCAGACACATGACAATCAAACAGTGGAGGTTAAAAACAGATTGTGAAAGTAAATTCCAGCTCAACGTTCCTGTCCATCCTGTTTCTCAGGCACGTGGTTACTGTGTGAGCCCCAAGCATTTCCTCTGTTTTGCTCTATACTTTTCACCTCACTAAATCACATTCCTCAAGATGCAAACTGAAAAAATGCACTACCAGAACTGTATGAGGTCATAAGCAGTCACATGACAAAACAACACTATTTAAACACTCTTATGTACACACGCAGTGTGTATTTATATATGTAACTATATATATAGTCCTTATAAAATAATAATTTATTGATTCCTTTAATGCTGATTTTACATTTATATTTTTTGCCTATTTTATTATTATATACTCATAAGACATAATGAGTAGAATTTTCTAAAAAAAACATGTATAAACTCATAAAAATAATCCCTCTCAATGATTACCTATGACCCACAAGAAGTGTGTGGCAATGTCTGTATCTGCAGAGACCTCTGCCTGTATTTTCTCATTATCGGATGACAGTTACGATCGAGAAAGTGTTTTGAATATTTCCTCGGACAAAGCTACTTTTAGGAAGCACCTGGTTGAGTTGACTCACTCACCCATCACAGCACACTTCAAACAATCAAATGTAGGGCTGTTAAGATTTTGATTTTAAATCAAAAATCGATCGAAATGAACTTCCAATTTCAACGTTGAAAATCAAAAGCAGGATCTGCGATTTTCCAAGGTTTTTTTTCTCTCCACCCCTGCCTTACTTGCATGTGTCTAGGGCTTGTCCAGGAAAAAAATAAATAAAGAGGACACAGGGTAGCTGTACCAGTGGCCTGCAGCTGTACTGTCAGTATGTGTTATCTTAACCTGACATCAACCATTTCCCTAACCCTAACCACAGGGTAAAGGGAGGGAGACACTATCTGATGGGGAACCCGACGATACATCGCAGTTCTTTGATTGACCCACCGTCGCTATGGTTATCTAGCTAGTTCAGTGTTTCCTCTGGTAACATTTATCTGTGATAAGTAGCGTTTCTCACAACTCTGCTGTGAAGAATGCAGGACGCCGTAGTAACGCTCTGTGACAGTGAACACAACATACAGCCTTTCAGTAACTATAAAACCCCTTATAGCACGTTTCTGTGAAGTGCTGGCCCCGTGAGAGACGCACTTCCCACAACAAACCCCGTACACCACATTTTAGGGTTCAGGTTACCCACAAGGCCTCATTCCTTGAAGGGGGGCTCGTGGCTATTTGCAGGAGAGGAAAGTCAAGTTCTTGTTGTAAAGTTCCTTTCTGCCATCTGGTGACTCCTCTTATTGTTTTGTTTTTAAAGTTTGTTCCCACTTCAGTGGTGAAATAAGTTAATGTCATTACATTTTAAAGAGGTGGTATTCTGCTCATTTTCAGGTTCAAAATCTTAATTAGGGGTTGTACCAGAACAGGTTTACATGGTTTAATTTTCACCATATAAATTGGTTTTAATTTTTCTCATACTGCACACTGCTGCAGCTCTTTTCAGCCTATGTGTTGTACGCTCCGCTCTTGAGCTACAAAATCTTTGCTGGGAGTTGCACATGCGCAGTTCCCAGGTAAGGACTACTAGCCAATCAGAAGCAGAGAAGGGCGGGTCGTAAGAAACAAGGTAGTGTGTCCAGTCCACAACCACACAACATCATTGTTCCACATCTTACCATTAGGACTAAACGTTGAACTGTTGCCGGTGTTCTGATAATCTCTGCTGCCTTGCTGAAAAATGCTTCCATAGCACAAATCGATAGACTCGACTGTACTCGGCCCTGCTCCGTTTTCCATTGCAGGTAGTACAAAGAGACAGCGACGCCACACACAACTGCCGGCTTTACTGTAAAACTGTCAATATTCGAAATCTACACAGCTGATTTCTCACCTCAAAACTACTCAGAAGTGGATTTAGTGATGAAATTCCCTACGAAAACTGTAAAATATAAAACTTTCTGTTGCTGGCCTCTGTCTGGTGCAGCAATGATGATGCAGTGAATAGTGAATATTCTCTCTGACCAATCAGCAGTCTGTCGTGTTTTCACATTACATTTTAGTATCCCTCAGCTGGCTTGGAACCTCGACGGATGTGAGGTGATACTCCGCTCAGACTAGCTTGGTTTGAGGGCGTGCCTGACCCCGCTAGCCTCTTGGCAAGCTTTATGACGAGTTTGCACTGTGATGTCACAAGTAAAGGAAGTGAAGGGCTGGACTACAAACGAGCTGTTTTCAAGCGGTTCTGAGCACAGCTTTCTGTGGAGATGGGAACTCCCTTTGGGCTGGACTTTTTCACTTTGCAAACCTGTTACATGCACAAAAAAGAGATATAACTCAATAAAGGAGAGGGAAAAAGCCAAAATGCATAATACCACCTCTTTAAATAAATGGTTCTACCATACGGCCATAATGTGGAACATTATATCCCAAAATATGGTAGTTAGATCATTTGTTTTATGCCCTGAAAATGTACATTTTCTTCTTTAAAAACATAGCCTATATGGTATCAAGTGTGATCTGTTGAACAAGATTCGATAGTCTAACAATCCCTTAGCCTGGGAACCAGACAAATCTGCAACATCATATTTTATTTGATATGGCAGACGCTGAAAATGTTTTTTTATCAAATCTTGACCTTAAAATCAAAAGTCAAATCGGTCCGTGGATTTGGAGAATCTTGACATACCATCAAATGTGATCCTAAGCCGGTTTGGTGAGCAAGATCCACAGAGTCTTACCTGCTTCTGTGGTGTGGATCTGAGTATCTTAACAACACTTACTCCGAGCCCTGCCTGTGGTTGAGAATGAAGCTGTTGGCCCTGCAGTCCTCACAGGCCAGACTGCCGTTTTCTGCTGTGCAGCTGCACTGTACAGGCCAGCTGCAGTACAGGTCTACCTCACCATGAGAATCCACA
>NC_060165.1:3290043-3294401 GCF_021292245.1 Micropterus dolomieu | reverse complement strand
CTTGGAACCTCGACGGATGTGAGGTGATACTCCGCTCAGACTAGCTTGGTTTGAGGGCGTGCCTGACCCCGCTAGCCTCTTGGCAAGCTTTATGACGAGTTTGCACTGTGATGTCACAAGTAAAGGAAGTAAAGACTGGACTACAAACGAGCTGTTTTCAAGCAGTTCAGAGCAGAGCTTTCTGTGGGAGATGGGAACTCCCTTTGGGCTGGACTTTGGGCTTTTTCACTTTGCAAACCTGTTACATGCACAAAAAAGATATATAACTCTTTAAGTCAAATTCTTCTCCCTTCCAACCCTTCTGCTCTGCAATTTGGAAACATCTGGTGCACCACACTTCCTTTCAAGCTAATCTCAGGCTTTTTATCTTACCTTGTCACCTACTCTGTCACTTCAGAGAGGCAGAGGAATAGGTGAGCCTGCTGGGAGACAAAGAAGACATTGTTCAAACCTGTCCCAGTAACATCCAGCAACACAAAAAGAGGCTTGCTGGCTGAAATACAGAGAGCCTTAAATCTAGGAGGCAACATGAGCCAGGTGTGGAGGTACAGTCAGTACAGGGCTGGTGAGTTCACCTTGCACATGCTTTGAACTTCTCTGTGATGTAATCTTCTGGAGGAACACAAGTAAACAAAAAGCTGTTTGGAATTTTGAACACATACAAGACCAGGGACTTCTTGTGCATGTAATAAAACAAGCAAACAGCAAATCAACTTGTAGTGGATTTGTCTTTTAAAAGGGCTACGCAAAATTCAAGAGTCAGACTACAATGTTATTCATTGAGGAGAACAAGTACAACTCCCCCGAGTCCTTACGCCTACGTTGCAGACTCTTCTCCATTTTTGCCCTCTTGCCAGCTTCATCTCACTGAACGCTGGGAAGCCGGAATAGTCTGTCCATACTGTATTTGTTACAGCACAACACACAGAGCAGAATGAAGCCATTTCACTTTGTTGTATAATAAACACATATATGCATATGTACGAAAGATCACAGCTTTCTGAATTTGAGCAACTTTGTGCATCTTTCAGAATTCAGTCAATGAAGCGCTCTGAAGACAACAGGTGCATTTCAGGGGCACTCGGATTTTAACTCTGATCTGCCCGAGTACAGTACCAACATTTCCCTCAGGCAGAGATGTTCTACTAAACAGAAAGTATTTCATTTTAGTTAACCACATATTGCACAACCTAAAAGCAAATCAGGGACAAACTAATTATGGCAAAACTTTAACTGTCAATGTTGTTTAATGTTTTAGCCGAACATTTTTAGACAGCCCGCAGCTTCGCGGCATTGCAGGTTATGCAGGTTAAATACAGTCAAACCTGACAACAGATACTGCAGACATCATTGTTTTCATAATCTTTTCATAACAGTCACTATTATCATTTTTGTGTGAAAGCCTTTTAGAAATCTGATACATTTGCTTGTGGCTGAGCTTTTTGATGTGGCAGTACCTTTATTCTGAGCATGGCTTATTGTTTTAGAAGTTACATAACTGTTTTGTTGGTGAATTATTGTTGATGCATTTCATTCAGTGCTGTCTCTGTCACCGGAGGGATGGGAAAGTCCACCTCTGTTTCTGTTTATCACCCCAGGTGATAGAGGTGTGTTTGTTGGCAGGGATCTGCATCTGCTGCGTTGGAGGCCATCCCACACAAAGATGTTTTCTGGAGTGTAACAGAGCAAGGCAGGGAAGGCGTGAGTAATCCAGCACCGCGGTGAGTAATGGCCTGAATAATACAGCGTGTTCCCTGAGGTGGTGGAGGAGGACCAGGTGGCTCTCAGGAGCCTGACACGCAACAGACTGGAGGAGAGCGCTCGACTCAGGTGAGGTCAGACCGCTGGAGTCAGCTGCTTGCTGACTTCCAGGGCAGGTCTGCTTCCTAACACTGTACTAATGAGTTAAGGTATGTTCACACCAAGCATTTCTAGAGCAGGATATTTAAAACCTGGAGCACTTACCTTCAGTTTGGTTTATTAGAGCACATCTCTATTATAAGTTATTATCTCTCTCTGAGATAACACCTCAATTAATAAATCAACCCAACAAAATGAATGTAGCAAAACTAAATGTGTCCACTATACAATAAAACACACTGTGGGTGTGACTGAGGCGGACAGTTCTCAGAGCAGGAACTTCTCAACCACACACACTGAACCGCTGACCAACATTTACTGATGAGCCCTGTTTTGCTTCTCTCACACAAGTAACGCCCAAAAGCCACAGTCTATCTCACAAACACACACACACTCACACACACATCCAAACATGTGACGACAGTAGAAGAAGAGACCACATGTTTTTATGAGGCCACCATAGGTCACAGTCCGGATGTTTAGATCAGTGTGGTTACTGATTGAGGTGGTTATCTAAATTCCTACAGGCGTGAGAAGTCATTTGTGGTATCTTAGTTTGGACATATAAATCAATAATTCAATAACTTTAAAAAAAAGATGTCATGAAAAACAGGACAACGAAAGAAGAATCGTAATAATTACAAAATGCATTAATACATGAAAAACATTACTGTTACTTTGTTAAAATGGTACAAATCAGGGAAATACTTCACACTCAAAAAAACTGCTTGCACATGCACACATCTGACTTTAATATTGTCCAACTTTCCCCTTTATTTTCCCTTTTTGTCCCTTCAAAACCTGTCAGTCAATAACAAAGAGTGATGCCCCACGCAAGGTGACTTCCCGCTCACCATGAAATTAAAGAAACTGGGAAAGCCGGTCCCCTGCCTCCATATTTCTAGTAAAACCTCAACCCTCACCTCTCCATCTTTGAGCTTGACCCAGTGACCTGCAGCCAGGCGGCCACAGCCACACCCCTTGGCCTGATGTTTAGCTATTATGAAACCAATCTCTCTACATCTGTCAGTTTCAGACAGATTTTATGAGCACAGGTGATTTAAGTCCAGGTCATGGACGAGCCACCAGTTTGGACATTAAGTGTTTATTAATCAAGGACACTTCAGCAAGCCTCGGTTGTCTGGCGGAAGATTAGTTTTAATGATACCAGGTAAGTTTTGGGGTTATATAAATTCTGTTCATGAAACATAATTATTACCAGTTTGTACTTTTCTTCGGTCCACACCCTGAGAAGTGAATGAGTAGATGTCATTTCCAGATGGCTCAGCTGACTAGTATGAGACAATGCTGATGGAATAAATTATAACTGACTTTAAAGGTGAAGTTGCACTCTGACATGAGAGGCAGGTTTGTGAGACAGTGTCAGCGTCAGTGTCATTTACTGATCAATGACGACTGACTGAATGACAGCTGGTATTTTACAACTGCATTGCAGGCATGTAGCCAGAGCTGGCAACAGGGTTCCCACGCTCGTTGAAAAGCCTTGACTGTACGGCTTGAAAGTGTGCATTTGAGAAACAATATAAGGCTTGGATGCACTTATTGGATTTTTATTTAATCTAAGCCCACAGGTTGATCAGTATACAGCTCTCTTGGCCTTCCTCTGCCACAGAATCAATGGGTCTCATGCAAGAACTGCTAGTACGAACAGATTTGTTCTTAATTGGCTTGTAAGAGTAATTTAGAAGAACGTGCAGCATTCAGCAGACTAACTACACATGACTCCCTGTGCTAAACCCTTCCTCAGCTATTATCAAGTAAGAGTTTAATAGATGACCACACCAGTGACATCATCAACAAGTTAAGCTCATCACAATCACTGAACATTACAGGGAATACATCAACATTTCTTTCCATGTATATTTTTTTTAAATCAAGAGCAACACCTGTCATGTTAATGATGTCACTAATTGTGGAGTGCCACCACACCAGGTATGGTATCTAAGATATACGCCCTGCCAGTCATCAGATACCCCGCCGGTATAAAAAACTGGCCAAAGAAGGAGATAGAGGCCTCTTTCATCAAGACAAGAAAACCCCTCACAATGCATGGAGGGTTTGACCCCAAATCCAGCACCCTGAGACTGTACTGCACTCAGTACAAGATCAATAGAGGCTGGGGTCTACCACACCAGGCAGGACCCCAGGTGCAGACTGTGCAAGGATGCCCCTGAGACAGTACAGCACATAACAGCAGGGTGTAAGATGCAGGCAGGAAGTGCGTATGTGGAACGGCATAACCAGGTAGCTGTCATAGTGTACAGGAACATCTGCCGTGAGTATGGGCTGGAAGTCCCAAGGTCAAAATGGAAGACACCTCCTAAGGTAGTTGAGAATGACGGAGCTAAGATCCTGTGGGACTTCAAGATCCAGACTGACAAACTGGTGATGGCTAACCAACCAGACATCGTGTTGATCGACAAACAGCAGAAGAAGGCCGCAGTGATAGATGTGGCAATCCCAAGCGACAGCAACAT
>NC_060165.1:3282791-3289943 GCF_021292245.1 Micropterus dolomieu | reverse complement strand
AGCTGACTTGGAACCTCGACGGATGTGAGGTGATACTCCGCTCAGACTAGCTTGGTTTGAGGGCGTGCCTGACCCCGCTAGCCGCTTGGCAAGCTTTATGACACGTTTGCACTGTGATGTCACAAGTAAAGGAAGTGAAGGGCTGGACTACAAACGAGCTGTTTTCAAGCGGTTCTGAGCACAGCTTTCTGTGGAGATGGGAACTCCCTTTGGGCTGGACTTTTTCACTTTGCAAACCTGTTACATGCACAAAAAAGAGATAACTCAATAAAGGAGAGGGAAAAAGCCAAAATGCATAATACCACCTCTTTAAATAAATGGTTCTACCATACGGCCATAATGTGGAACATTATATCCCAAAATATGGTAGTTAGATCATTTGTTTTATGCCCTGAAAATGTACATTTTCTTCTTTAAAAACATAGCCTATATGGTATCAAGTGTGATCTGTTGAACAAGATTCGATAGTCTAACAATCCCTTAGCCTGGGAACCAGACAAATCTGCAACATCATATTTTATTTGATATGGCAGACGCTGAAAATGTTTTTTTATCAAATCTTGACCTTAAAATCAAAAGTCAAATCGGTCCGTGGATTTGGAGAATCTTGACATACCATCAAATGTGATCCTAAGCCGGTTTGGTGAGCAAGATCCACAGAGTCTTACCTGCTTCTGTGGTGTGGATCTGAGTATCTTAACAACACTTACTCCGAGCCCTGCCTGTGGTTGAGAATGAAGCTGTTGGCCCTGCAGTCCTCACAGGCCAGACTGCCGTTTTCTGCTGTGCAGCTGCACTGTACAGGCCAGCTGCAGTACAGGTCTACCTCACCATGAGAATCCACAGTGTCACTCAGATAGGTCACCTCTGACTGGCTGCATTCACAGGGCCCTGCTCGTGTTGGAGAACAAGGGAGGCTCTGCTGCTCATCGTGCTCCACAGGTATGGAGGATAAAGGGCTCTGCTGGGGATTTATATGGGCTCCGCTATCCAGGCTATGGGGTTGGTCGGCAGGGGGGCAGCTAGGTGGAGGAAGCAGCTTGCTCAGTGCCAGAAGTACCTGAAGACAGTTAAGATTTATAGCATTAAGGTCATCCACAGTTACTTAAATGATTCCAGCAGCAGAATAGTACATTATGTCAGCAAAACTTGAAAACAACTAAGGATGAGTGGAGATAGCTCCCATACTATGTAATATTAGCCCTGTAACCAATGCAACAGGAAAGAGCTACACCCAGAATTTGATAAATATGACACTTTTATATAAAACTGGAATGACTAAAAATCTACTCAACTACATAAAAGTACACAATTGAGACAAAGCTCATTGTCGTTGTCAGCACCTTCCCAATCCTCTATGATATAACTTAAACAAGCTACTAGTACTTGAGTAAAGGAATACCAGAAACCGACACCAGCTGTCTTTGCTCATCAGACCAAAACTGCTCACAGGGTCCATTGGAAGAGGTCAAAAGTCACTGACCAGGAGATAGTGGATAGTGGACACGAAGACCATGAGATGCAGTGAAAAGTGCCAAAAGCTAGGATGTGTAGACCTCTGAGCTTAGGATATTTTGCTATGTATACTGTTGAATGAACTTTTAGTGCTCACATTCTCCATGCTTGGTCTGTTGCGGTGGCGGCTAGCAGTGCAGTCCAAGGCCAGACCCAGAAGGCTGAGGGCCACAGCAGTCGGCCACCGGCCGGCCGCCACATCCACGTACTGCAGACAAGAGTCCACACCACCACTGTCCTCCACCTCAGAGACTAGCAAATCTCTCTGACAGATCAGACGGTCAGACAGAGACGGACAGAGAGAGCATGTGGTTTGTATGTAGGGCACATCACAAGGTGCTAGGTGCATTTTGCAGGTATCTATACTTACAGAACCCAGCATAACACATGTATAAATCATTAAATGGGTTGCAGTAATAAATAATCATAATGTCATAATGTGTCACAGAACATGAAACTGCATTTAATCAGGTCAAAATGGTTGGAAAGGTTGATCATGGCATACTAGTAATGTAGTCACTACACTTAAACTGCCAACTTCAATACAGTTGTTTGAAAGTTTATTAGATGCCATTTTCTGGATATCTTGTCCAGGTACATGGAAAACATGTTAATGCGGGTGTAAATGGACAGAGATAACGAGGACACTTATTAATACCAAGTATAAATCCAAGTGCCTATAACCAGATCCAGATCCAGCTTCCGATGTGACAACAGGCCTGGATCAGCCCCACTCTGACACGGTCTCACCAAAAACTGAAAATGATCAGCTTCACAAAAGCAGGATTTACTGGAAGCTGCTGTGGATATTGACTGCAACAGACTGTGTTCCCATTTTTCTGTCCGTCAGAGTAAAAAACAAAGTCTTAACCCATGAAGTTACGAGTCCACTCACCAGCTGTGTATGTTTCGGTACGTCCTCTATGACCTTCCGTCCTGTTACCGTTTCCATTGTGACCTGAGAGCAAGCAAATTGTAATTAATGGAAATGGAAAAAGTGTGAATGATGTTTCCATCATCCCTCCTATATTTCATAACTCAATGTTATGACAGATACACTATAGCCAGTGGTGAAAATAATGAAGTATATCTACTCCAGTACCGTCCTTCTTTTACTTCAATACATTTTTAGTGGGAAACATTGTACCTTTTACTCCACTAAATTTATTTCACAGCTATAGTTACAAATTGCTAAGTCACTTAAAACATGTGGTCACTTAAAAAATATGATGTACTGATACAATACTACTAACATATTTATGTACTAATTGAAATATATGAAGTATTGCAACTGAGCTTCATCTCGTGCTGCCATGACATTATAGTGCTGTTTACGTGTTAATGCATCTGTAATAGTAACTCAGTGATATCATACTGTATAACAAGAGACCATTCTGCGTAGTGAGTAATTTTGATACCTAAAAGTACATTTTCAGATAGTTGTGTGATATGTGATTTTAGTTAAGCACAATTTTGAATGCTGCTGAATCAATATTTTATATTAAATATGGATCAAATGACTACATGTAGTCCCTAGTAGGGGCGACACGGTGGTCCAGTGTATAGCACTGTGGTCTCACAGCAAGAAGGTCGCGGGTTCGAGCCCACTGCTCCCTTGAGGGACGGGTTAAATGCAGAGAATGAATTTCCCAACATGTATGTGACGAAAAAGTATCTTCTCTCTCTCGTCAATTATTAACTGACTCTTAGGTTTCCTTTAGCTCTACTGAGAGCATCAGGGTATTTAAACTAATTGTTTTGATTTTAGGGCCTGTAACTTTACTTTTGGTCCCCCCCGACACAGTCATAAACGTCATTTCCTCAGGTTGGGTGTATAACAAACTGGCATTGGACGGTGTCCACAGTGAAACATCCTGAAGGACACATTGTTGTTGGGCTACTCACATAAAAAGGTCCTATAATTTTTTTTATACCTTCCTTGGATATTAATTACTATTTATATTTTTTGCACATTTGAGCCCACTGTACTGTTTGCTGACATGTCAACTTCAGGATTTTCATCATTTGTTTACAGCTTGTTTCTACTGCCAAAGTGTATTAATGCAGGTTAAAGTAAAGGATCTGAACAATTCTTTCACCACTGGTTATGGCAATACTCTGACAATTCCCATTCCCATTTTTCCATTTGTTTAAATTAGCCATAGTCTTTCACGTACTTTGCTATAAAATGTCTTCTTTATGTCGGGATTCTTAAATAGCATCAATCATAAAACAGAAACGTTATCAACCAATGCTCCAAAACTGGACTCCTACAGTTGTTTTTCATGTTTAATGATCTTATGTCATCTTGTGCATTTTTTAATTTTCCTAGCTGTAACGTACAAACTGCTGACCCGAACCCAACACACTGGATGAAGACAGTTTTTGAAGAAATATAAACTATGCTTATATGATCTTGTTATTATCACCATTCCAAAGCTGTAAACATCCAGGCTGAAGGACAGCTTGCCATCTCGGATGTACTCCTCCGGGAGGTATCCCAGGTCGCTGTGAGGACCCGTATCCAGAGTGACGGTACAGTTCTGATTGGCTGAATGAGGACGGAGATGAGCCAACTCAAAGTCAGACAGCCTGGCCTGCAGGGCATCATCCAAGAGTATGTTTGCACTGCGCAGAGAAGCCATACAGACACTGTGTCAACTTCTGAACTTCATGGACAGCAGAGATACATAACACAGATGGAAGGGAAGGCAAGTGACAGTGGAGGCCCTAAAGCCCACAATGTTGCACCTTTTTAAACCCATATAACTAAGCAATATATATACACTTAATCCATAAAATCCTGATTCAAAATATTTGCGATGAGTTTAAAACTTTGATAAAGTTTACTGTGACATTCTCAAAACTGTCTGTCATTAACATTCAACAACTACAACAACCATCAAGCTGACTGTCTGAAATTGAAGTGAGGTGACCACCTAGAAGGTTAATCTAACCTGTTTGTGTTTTTTGAATATCAGAAAGTAATAAAAAATTAAACATAAAAAATTTCCAGAGTGGTTTCATTCTCCATGTAATAAGCTTGACAACCATCACCTTTGATTGGTAAATTTCTTTGACAAAACAGAACATGTAATAAAGATAAAGAGAGACAAGATGATATACGCAATCCAACGCAGAAGTAGTAGTAGCAGAAGTAGAGAGAATAAAAAAGATACTATGGTGCTCAAGGGTTTAGCTATTTGACAGACAGAGATATATTGTTTTATGGCCTTGCTGTTCTGCCTAAGTTTGAGGGATATACAGCAGAGCAGAAGTTCAATTCATGGTTTGAGAACTTGTTCGTATATAATACAAAAAAAAAAAAGCAGTGCTGCCGACAACGCAGTACCTCGGCTGTGGTCATAATCCAAGCCTGAGAGGACTCTGCCGGTTTGCCTAAATGGACTAACACATTACATTGCTCACAGAAGAGCAATTATCAATTAAGAGGCTGTGTCTGGGCAGAGATAAATTTATAACTGTGTTATTGGAACCTGAACTTCCTTGTTGAGGGACTGCTGTGTACTGTTTTAATTGTTGTATTGGTACCATGCAGCTGGGGATACTTCTGTTGTTACTGACACTGTATGTGAAGCCAATTACTGTCTGGGAAACATACTGTCCAAACCATGGCCCATGTAAACAGGCCATTTACACCGAGCACTGAAATGTGTCTTATGTGAACATTGTATGAAGATGTGATTTTAACCTGATTACAGTTACACCTGGTATTATGCACATTAAGTTCCGATCAAGATCTGATCGCTCTGTCCAGCTCAAACAACCGCATGTGTTTGGTGGCCTGTACCTGGAGATGTTGCCACAGATCACTGGGCAGGGCTGGGCTGTATGGAGGTGATGCAAGGCCTTTGCGATTCCCTTGATGATGGTCAGACGCTCTTGCCAAGACAGAGGGGGCTTTCCATCCTGTAGAGTGAAAACGTACCATTTTTACATATGACAAAAATATGCCTTCAAATAGCTTAAAATAGGCAAACTAACATCAAGGCCTGGAAAAGTGGATGTAAAAAGCCTTCAAGGACATAAGCACCAGATATGGCATAACCTGTGAAACAGGCTTGAGCAAAATAAATACACTGGCTTAAATAATGTCCATAAAATCAGCCTTAGAGTTTAATATCCAGCACAGAGAGAATTACTAATGGGGCATTCTATCATTTTCCTATCCTCTATTAGAGAACATGGTTTGATTAACCAGAATGACCAACCACGCATTTTTGCTGACTTGGGCATCTTTATTATGTCCTCATATCGGAACTCATGCTTATCTTTATAATCACCTCATAAATTAAGCTTTTTACGTCTTCCCGGAGTAGTGGGCGTCACTTCTTCTGCAACAAAGAAGTTAAACAGACCATCACCTTGTTATCTCTCCTGCCTGTGTACATCTACTACTGTCTGTCATTCTCTGTTCAGACACAACTCACAAAGCTCTTTCTTCGTCCTCTAATGTTGGACTGAGTGCATACAGGATGCTACAGTGACTCACTGTCTCCTCTCCAGGCACAAGTGTACTTTAGAAGATATCTCTGCAGCAATATACATAGACGTCTTTGACATGATGTCAGAACTGTTACTTCTTCAAATTCTGCTGATAACGGTCGCTGCATCGTGGGCTTAGCGCCTCCCAAGACAACTGTGATTGGTTTAAAGAAATACAAACAAGGCACCTGAAGGAGTAAAAGAGCTGTGGTGGCCTCTACCAGGCAGAGGAGGAGGCGTGTGACAGCAAAGCAGGGTGACAAAGTGACAGGGACAGAGTGAAAGAAGGAGTAAAGTGGAGGTGAAGCGGTAAGCATGGAGTAGCTCAACCTGTAGGGAGGGAGCAGGGGGGGGGGGCATTTACAGTGATGACGCTGAGGACATGTAGCCACCACTTTTTCAAGGCATTTGTTAAAAATGTTCTGAAAAATGGCTTGCACCAAGAAATGTTGATTAACAAATAAAAATGCTATGAGAAAGGTTTATTTGCACAATAAGAAAACCTGCAATGCAATGTCAATATAGAAGAAACCTCTGTTGTCCAAAAAAAGTATGCAGAGTGGTATGTGTCATCCTCAGGCTCGGGTCCTCTACCAGAGGCCTGGCAGTTTGAGGGTTCTGCGCAGTATCTTAGCTGTTCCCAGGACTGCACTCTTCTGGACAGAGACCTCTGATGTTTTACCTGGAATCTGCTGTAGCCACTCTCCCAGTTTGGGGGTCACAGTCCCCAGTGCACTGATTACCATCTGCACCACTGTTGCTCTTACTTTCCACATCTTTTCTAGCTCCTCTTTCAGCCCTTGGTATTTCTCAAGCTTCTCGTGTTCCTTCTTCTTGATGTTGCTGTCGCTTGGGATTGCCACATCTATCACTGCGGCCTTCTTCTGCTGTTTGTCGATCAACACGATGTCTGGTTGGTTAGCCATCACCAGTTTGTCAGTCTGGATCTTGAAGTCCCACAGGATCTTAGCTCCGTCATTCTCAACTACCTTAGGAGGTGTCTTCCATTTTGACCTTGGGACTTCCAGCCCATACTCACGGCAGATGTTCCTGTACACTATGACAGCTACCTGGTTATGCCGTTCCACATACGCACTTCCTGCCTGCATCTTACACCCTGCTGTTATGTGC
>NC_060165.1:3266793-3282691 GCF_021292245.1 Micropterus dolomieu | reverse complement strand
CCACTGTTGCTCTTACTTTCCACATCTTTTCTAGCTCCTCTTTCAGCCCTTGGTATTTCTCAAGCTTCTCGTGTTCCTTCTTCTTGATGTTGCTGTCGCTTGGGATTGCCACATCTATCACTGCGGCCTTCTTCTGCTGTTTGTCGATCAACACGATGTCTGGTTGGTTAGCCATCACCAGTTTGTCAGTCTGGATCTTGAAGTCCCACAGGATCTTAGCTCCGTCATTCTCAACTACCTTAGGAGGTGTCTTCCATTTTGACCTTGGGACTTCCAGCCCATACTCACGGCAGATGTTCCTGTACACTATGACAGCTACCTGGTTATGCCGTTCCACATACGCACTTCCTGCCTGCATCTTACACCCTGCTGTTATGTGCTGTACTGTCTCAGGGGCATCCTTGCACAGTCTGCACCTGGGGTCCTGCCTGGTGTGGTAGACTCCAGCCTCTATTGATCTTGAGTGCCTGTTCTTGTGCCGCCATGATTAGTGCTTCTGTGCTTTCCTTCAGTCCAGTCTTTTCCAGCCACTGGTTGGATTTCTTGATATCAGCCACTTCTTCTATTTGTCTGTGGTACATGCCGTGCAGCGACTTGTCTCTACATGGGATTATATATGTATATATATAAATAAAATAAAATAAAGATATTTCCACCATAAATTGGTGCAGAAAATGTCTTCAGAATGCAGGGAATTGTGTGAAAAAGTGTTTAATGCTCAAAATCTTTTGGGGGAGGACCCCCACACCTCCCCTATTGAATATTTCATCAATAAATATTTTTAGGCCTATTAAAATATATTCTTGTCTTGTGGTCATGCCCACCAATCAATGTCACGTCTCAGTTTTTTTGTCACACTCGTAATCTGACCCCGATTTTTTGTCACAGTCCAGCCCTGTCTTCTGGTGAAAGTGAAAAAGTGAACACTGCGTTTAACAAGCAATTAATGACAACAAATCCCTGCATTATCTCCTAATTAGCCTGAATGAGTCTTATGAGTCTTATTGTCTTCCTGTGATTGGAGAGATGATGAGAACAGAGATGGGAACTGGGACTTAGGACTTCTATACTGGAACTATGTATGTTGATTCTCTTTCTATTTACTTTTTGACCTAACAAACACGGCGTAGTATGCACATGCACACATTTGTGGATTTATTTGTCAAATGATAATATAATTGTTGTACTTAATAGGGTACAATGTGAATGTTACTACCGTAAAACTTAACAGCCCAGGCTTTTATTTGCTAAAATCACTGAATTAACCCTACCTATATTGGGACAGGCCTTTAATTACTCTTGCACAAAAGTGAAATAGGCTACTATGAAACAGTTTGTTTATTTCAAACAGAATATTAATTGTATAAAAATTATCCAATAATATACCCATCATTCATTTGATCTTGCTCCGACAAGACGGCTTATGCGCTTTTATTTTGAAGGCAGCAACGTAACGAAAACAACAACAGGGTGCAGAATGAGAGAAGTTAGCAGACAGAGAGCGATGGACTTCACATGACAGGATTCACTCATTATGGATTTTGTAATATTTTGTGATCACTTGCCCTGGTGTATGTGTAATGTGGCAGGTTATCCAATCAGGAGATGATGACTGGTCATTTTGTCACAAATAAATCCAGGTGTATGTTCACTTCTTTAATTTTCTCTGAGGAAGTTGTTGCTGAAACAATTCCACATCAAATGAAGGACTTGGAGAAAGGGGCAGTATTGTGTCAGCGTTTTTTCTTTTTCTAAATTACTTGCTCAAGTCATTTTTTTCACTAAATACTTTTTCACTAAATACTGTACTCCAACTCAAGTAGTTCTTTTGATGAATAATTTTACTTGTACTTGAGTACTTGTTTTTGAAAACACTCACAGACTGTCTCTCAGACAGATCTGCAACTAAACTTCTCTGACTGAACTCTTGGACATTCCAGCCAAGCAATCTATCCACCATAACATCAAACTACAAATTATCTCCTCAACAATCACTCCAACCAAGGTGGTGAGAAACTTGGATGTCATGATTGATGACCAGCTGTCCTTTTCAGACCATGTTGCTGCTGTCTCTGGAACGTGCCACTACCTCACTCAGTATGCCACCCAGTTTCTGGTAAAGGCCACGAGCTACCACACGCCATCAGAGCAGGGGCGTCCCTCTCCAACTTCAAGAAGCTCGTTTAGACTCATCTCTTCCGAGAACACTTCCTCTTATAACACCTTTAACTCCTAACATCTAACATGCACTTCCTGTGCTCTTCTTCTACTTAGAATTATCTTGTATTGATTGCACTTTTTTGTTAACTGTTACTTCTTTCCCTAGGTATTTACCCCATTGATGCCGTATGCGCTAATAGCTCTTACTAGTACTTATTGCTGCTTTAACTAGAATCTATTGTCATTTGTAGATCTCATCCTTTATTGATGCTTGTATTTTGTTCATCAAATGTAAGTTGCTTTGGATAAAAGTGTAACTGTAAATGTGAAAAGTAACAGTACATTTACTTGTGTACAGTTTTTGGCTACTCCACCCACCTCTACAATCAAGGCCTTCAGTGTATGTTGTGGCTTTGACCAAACAAGAAAACATTTACCAATACTCCCTATGTAAAATGTTGCATTCAGTAAGTACAGTATGTGAGGGGCGGCTGTGGCTCAGGAGGTAGAGCGGGTTGCCCGTTAATCGGAAGGTCTTGCAGGACCAGTGACAGTGAAAAGATGAAACCTTGGGCAACTTACTGAACCCCGAATTGCCCCTGGTGGCTGTTCCACCAGTGTATGAATGTTTGTGAGTGTTAGTTTCTATTTGAGCACTTAGGCACTTAGGTAAAAGTGCTTTGAGTGGTCGAAAAAAGACTAGAAAGGTGCTATACAAATACAGAGCGCTTACATACACACAAACATTCCACTACGGTAAACTTTCAGAAAGGAAAACACCTGTTTAAGCCATCTACATGACTACAACAACTGCAAGCTGTGTGATCACAGGGATTTAACTGACTGAAAGGAAGGGGGTCAAGTAGAGACTTTGTCTTAATCGTATTACAGATTGAATTTTATATCTGTGTCATCATGTTTATTTGATCCTATGTGGTCAAATAAAGACAAACACTGGCTCTCTGCTGCTCTGCTCTGTGACAAAATGTGCTCTGAGCTGAAGGATTTCAACCAAACCACAGCAAACATTGCACTTCACCTGATTTGTATGACTTTACTTAGAGCCATGTGATCATAAAACAGAACAAACTTGTGCATATTTGTGCAAAAATCCAGCTGTTCTCTGGCATTTAGAGGGTTTTTTCTCAGTCTCAATTTGCAGTACGGCCAAATTTGTTCCAGGATATAGAATTTACAGAGTATTAATTGTATAATGTTTTCCTCACCGTGTGAATGGGTTGTCTTTGTTCTTATTTGTAATAAAGCTTTAATTGTTTTGTATTTGTTTTCATAATAATCTTTGGTAAGTTCTGCACAAGCAAACCCAGTGTGAACTTGTTAACCACAAGATCACTTCCTGTTGTTTGATATTGCTAAATGTGTTACCCAGCAACTATTTTGCTCAAGCGTGGTAAAAGAAATAAAAAAATAAGAAAAAAGTCCCAAACAGAAACACACTTCCTAATGCCCTGCAGGATCCATTACAAATCTACCTGATGGTGTAGTCTGTGGAAGAGCGATCCATTGGGGAGGTAAGGATAGACCAGACAGTAGCGGTCCTCACCAGAAAAACAGCACAGGTCTAAGATATTTGGATGCTGGTACCTGTAACACATCACCACAATGAATAACCCATTCATTACATAAACAATGGGGGGTTTTGAGCGTGTGGGTTAACACATACAAATGATGAATTTCCACTTCTTTTCTGAAGATATCCCACAGCTTCTTCCATGATGTCTGATTTATCTGGAGAATGACAGATGGGGAATACATTTCAGTTAGACGCTCTTTGTGGCAATTAACACCCCAACATTAATAACAGGCCCATCGGTGATGTAGAATATAATCTGCTTCTAAATAGGTACAAAAAGATAATAATTCAGTACAGAATATCTTTCTTAGATTTTACTTTTATTTAATGAAAAATTTTATTACAAGCTGGAGCTATTTGCAAGTTTCCAACTGACGAAAAGTTGCTTAACCACATCTCCTGGACTTCAACAGCAAGGTGTTTGCTCAGTGAGGTGTGACTTTGATGAATATGTTCCTCCGTGAGCAAAATGAGGAAGATGTGGTTGAAAATACTTTCAAGTGGACCTTATATTAAGATTCTTCTGTGAAACTGTTGTGGCGAAGAACAAAAATGGACTTTCACGCTGAAAAAGCTAACAAAAGTTCACAGTGACATCAGCCTTCTGGAGAGGATTTAACAGCAGGCAAGCACACAAGGGCTGTGTTCGAAACGGAAGGCAGTAGCCTCGCTACCTCGATACCGTAATAGATAGCTGCCTCAGAAGGCATCACCAGTCTGTGGTGTCCAGCGTCCTCTTCTATGCTGTAGTTTGCTGGGGAGGAAGCAGCAAGAAGAGAGATGCCGGTCGACTGGACAGACTGGTGAGGAGAGCTGGCTCAGAGCTGGACTCTCTAGTGACAGTGGCAGAAAGAAGGACCCTGGACAAACTGCTGTCCATACTGGACAATGCCCACCACCCTCTGCACAACACCTTCATCGGGCAGAGGAGTGTGTTCAGTGGCAGACTGCTGTCCCAGCCCAGCTCCACCAACAGACTTAAAAACTCTTTCGTCCCCCTGGCCGTCAGACTGTACAACAGCTCCTAGTCATAGCAGGGAGGACAATAGACAAAATCTGTACTCTTTACTTCCATCTGCACTCCATTTGCACTGTTTACTGTTTTTGCACTGTTTTACTGTGGCTACTGTGTTATAAGTTATTTTAATTTTAATTCTATTTTAATATAGGTTTAATGTATGTATGTTTCGTATGCTACTGGATACTTGAATTTCCCTCGGGATAAATAAAGTATCTATCTATCTATCTTTCAAGTGAAGGCAGCTCTGTTTACATTAGTTTTGAACAGCCTTCTAGGGCAGCACTTACGGCAACCCATGACGTAAGCCCGCCGTCTCTTTTGGCTGTCAGAAGAGACGCTAGCCTTTAGCATCAGCTAACTAGCTATTTAAAAGCCAAACAGCTAACAGGCGCCTCAGAAATCATACTGAACAAACTTGGTTGGTTACAGTCACGGGCTAATATGATAGTTCACTGTTTAGTTCTCCCTAGATTTTCAGAAATCGAAGCGAGAAAACTACTAAAAACTTTTAAAAACGTGTATTTGTGTACAAATTCGGCGGCCGCATCATGGGTAATAGTCAGCATCAAGTCACCATCGATGCAACCTTCAAAACTGGCTGTTACTGTGGCAGCCTGAAGGCATCTCAGGAGACAGGAAGAGATCGTTCGAGCCGTTTCAAACAGCACTCGATGCCTCGCTGTCCTGGTAGACACCTTCTGAGACAGCAGTTTAGCCCGTTTCGAACACAGCCAACATTACCCAAAATGTCCGACAGTTCCTTTTTGATTGTTAGAATCAACACTCACCTGTTTAAAAACCTTGACTGCAAATGTTCTACTTCCCATCTGTGCTCTGTAGACATCAGAAAAGGGGCCCTCTGCAATTCTCATTTCATCATGAAAATGTCTGGTTCCTTCTACGATGTCCTGGAAATTGATTGAGTTCACTGGAACACAGAGACAGACCAGTGTGAAGCCCCCCTCCCCACTGTTAATTCACATGTACTTAAAAAAAACTATGGCATGTCAAAATTGAACACCAGGCTGAATGGTAGTGGACAGAGGAATTCCACCAAAACAACATGTCATAATAATGATGTATGACAGAAGGAATTAAAGCAAAGCAATAAATGTACAATCTACTTACCGGGACATAATGTTGGACTTGAAGAACTCGCCTCTAGTTGGAAGGACTCCTTATCAGACAAAATACAAACAGGATGGTCATTTTCATCTTTTCACTGTCACTGGTCCTGCAGGTTTCAACACGTTCAGCAACAGAGGAACAAACTATTCTACCTTCACTTGAGCTGCTGACATCTTCCCTGTGGACTCTGCGTGGGGATTGCTGTGGGGCGAAGGGGACTCTGAAATAGAAAGATTGCCCAAATATCATTTCAAAGTTCTATTTCCCCTGATAACTGGATTTGCACGATGACATCAGCCATGCACCACAAAGAGGAACCAAGAAAGGGCCTAATATAAATTAATAGCCCTTGTAGTGTAATTTCCCTCCAACTTTCATTCAGTCCCCCAGGAATTTGCGGACGTGCAGTAAACAAATCTCCACAATAACTTCACTTACCCCTGCTCTTCCTGCGCTAAAAATAGATCAGCTGTATTTCCCCTAAGTCAAACTCTCTTTACCCTATTGCACATAAAACTCTCTCCCAACTGAAACCTTAAAAACCCATTCCTCACTTTAGACCTCAACTTTACTAGACTACAATGGCTATATAGTCTCCCTCAAACTGTATTCATGTAGCTAGTTGTGAGTTCTCTTGGGAGGGACAACATCAACTTCAGCTTGAACAAGAACATCAACTTCTAGGCTAGCCACATTTGACAGATACTATGGTTATCTATGAGCTGTTTAAACAACTGCAGTCTTTTTCCACAGTTGGAACACAATTTCCATGAGATAAACAAGCACTGTCCACTCTTCTTCCTCCTGGTTTTAATCTCTTCACTCTCTTCAGTTTTCACTCTTGTACTTATCTACTCTTACTCTGCAAAGTCCATATCACATTACACTTGCTACATTTGATTTTTGAAC
This sequence comes from Micropterus dolomieu, assembly GCF_021292245.1. Lineage (NCBI taxonomy): Eukaryota > Metazoa > Chordata > Actinopteri > Centrarchiformes > Centrarchidae > Micropterus > Micropterus dolomieu. The sequence continues at coordinate 3,275,879 of NC_060165.1, read as the reverse complement.
AATCCTTGCGTTAGGAGGTAGCCTCTAGTCACCTGTTGCTGCCTTTGCAGATAGGGCAACTCTTCTAGTGGACGTGTACATAGAACAGCTCATCTCTGCTAATCTTACCTAGATTGCTAGCAAGAGCAAGCAACCAGTTGAGTGGCTTGGCCTCAGTCATCCTTCTTGACTGCAAACCAGTTTTCGACCTTCAATCCTCTAAGTAAAGCCTTTCTGGCACTTGGTTTCACTCAGTTTGTGCATGGACCTACTTACTGCAGTGCCTCAGGAACGCCCTTGACTTGATTCTATCAAGTCAGACGGTGGTTTCTGCTCAGGCATCTCTCCTATGATGGCGTCATGGATCACTTTCTTATTCAACTCGGAGTGACACTAGCCTGTCGTTGATGTATTCACAACGTGCCTCAGTGGTCCATCAACTTTAACTGCACTTGGTCCTGGCTCCTTTCACTGCAGCGACAGGCCCTTCTGAAAATTCTACCAGGCACTCAAACACAGCCCTTTCTAGTCTCCTGGATTCAATTTCAACCAAAACAAGATAGTCAATTAGGACTCCACCCTGGCTTACTGTAGAAACACATGCTCTTAACCAGGCCAAATGCAAATGGCATAAATCACAACTGGAAGTTTTCTACTCCTCATGGCACGAGTTGAATTAAAAGTGTGCTCTGTCCTCTGCTAAAGCAGCATATTTTTCCGCTTAACCAGTAACGATAAACTTAATAATAATTTCAAAATTTAAAAACATAATCCCAGATTTATTTTTAATCTAACCCTTAATGGATCAGGATATGATTTATCTTGAAATGTTGTCTAAGCTGGTGTTGGCTTCTAAACCAACTACCTGCCTACTCAACTCCCTACCAGCTAAACGTTTTTGTTGATCATTAGGCCTAAACGATCTCTGGGACCTAAAACGCTAAGTACTGACAATTTATCACTCACAACTAGCAGTATCCCCACTACCTTTGAGACTGCTGTGGTTAAATTTCTACTTAAGAAACCACACCTTGATCCAGGGTTTCTTAATAATTATCAATCGGTCTGTTACCTCCCATTATTTTCAAAAGTGCTAGAAAGAGTTGCGTGTGTCTGTTTGATGGCACCTTTTTCTATGCGTGGACTGAGGATAGAGGGGGTCGTATGCTGAACAGCAATCACTACAATTATGCCAGCTGTCTTGGATTGCCTTATTGAGATAATCCTTCATTATATAATGTTTCTTCATACCAAGGGGCAGCGGGCCAACATCAAAACGCAATTTGCAGCAATGTCTGGTTTTCCAAATGCATTCTTTTTACTTTATTTACCCAGAGTACTTTCACTGATTGCTCATTTTCATAAAAGCATGCATGTTTCCATCTTAAAAAAATGCACGTAAAAGTCAAATCTGCACAAAAGCAACGACCGGTTTTTTGGTGGATGAATTTCTCCACTTGTAGTTAAAAATGAACGAGCAGTTACAGCCTCGTGGTCCTTACATTGAACCCAAGCACTTGTAGGTACAGTGGTCCATCAATGATCAATCAAATGTGCCAAAGACTGGATGATCCATGTTAGGCTGTTTTAAAACTGAAAACTGATGCGGAGGATGAGTAATAACTGGTAATCCCACTGGCAGTCTTCAAAATTTTTAAAGCCACAGTGTTTGTCAAACTTGTAACGAATGTTACAGTGCATTAACATGTAGGAGCAGGCACAGCCTCATAAAAGCTCATTTTAAACAAATTCTGTTCAATCAGAATCTACAATACGGAAATAGTTTAGATGTGCTATGCAGATAAAGCAGTAAATGATGTATAAAATTACGCTTTCATTGCTTGCAACTTACCTTGAGCTTGACCCCGGAAGAGCTGCAGGGCCCTGAGGTGGCCCATGTCCTGCAGAATCTTAACCAGGTCTCGCACTGTTGAATTCTGCTGGGCCCAGGACCACAGCAGCTCCCTAGTGGGGCTCCGACCTGCTGTCTCCATGCGCTCCAACATGCGAACTTCTAACAAGCTGGGGACGACTCGGACAGCTGGAGAGCAGGAAAGATGATGGAAATGAAAAAGTGTCAAATCAAGCTTATAGTGGAAAAACCAGTGTGAAAAGAAAAACACACGTTCACCCGTCCCTTTCCTTCAGCTACATATTACAGCAGCGCAGGGTGTAGATTAACAGGTTTGTGTGGATGACTTGAGGTTGCTTCCACTGTCTCGCTAACTACCATAGAAAGCTATCATTTTATAATAATTTGCAACATAGAGCACTAAATGTAAAAACTTATGAAGCTTAAACTGACAAGTGTAATGGCTTAATGTTTTAATTAGGCTACCTGTATTTCAATATTTGAACTGCAGTTCACAGGAAATATTCAAAGGCAGACACATAAACATCAAAAGGGGCTTCAGCACCTGCCATTTTTCTTCTTCAAGAGAAAGTGCCTGGGATTTTTTAAATAAATGAATATACAGTATATTTATTCCTGTTTGCAACAGATTCCCTGTCAAACAAATACATTAATTGGGAAAAAAATCTAAATAGGCTATGGGCTAATAGGCTAATAGACTATATACATATACAAATCCATTTTGATCAATACATTAATGTATTCAGGCAATTCAGTATTCTGTTGCTTGGCTGTATGAAGCTGAAGGTTATCTTTACTCATTTGGCATCTTGCTTGTGAAACAAAAAGTAAAAGTATTTAAATAACATTTTTTTTAATTATGCCTGCAGCCCAATGCCACAGTTTAGTGTGAAGTATTATGTATTCCAATAACACCAAAAGAACTGAAACGATTTATTGCCTTGTGAAAAATAAACAAATTATTAATGAAATGTCATAAATATATACTTGAAACTAGTAGCATAGAAAACATGCACATTGTGGCATAGTTTGCGTTGCTGTCGCCTGCTCCTGTGATAAACCTAGTGAATAATAAAGAAGACCGTGATCTCTGTGTGAACTGATTATTTTGTAGAAAAGTAAAAATGTTGTTGAGGTAATATATTTGCCTTGTTTTAAAAAAAATGCCCTTTTTTTCATTTGAGCCCCTGCCCACCAAAATGTCTGTGCACGTCCCTGTTCAAAGGTATCTGTTATCGTAGTGGTCGCTGCCTTGTTGTTGTTGTTGTTAAAATATTTAAACATATATATACACACACTACATATATTAAGATATTTATTAAGATAATAACGAGCTTAGCCTAATTGATCTGATAAATATCTAGGTTGTTATCTAGATCTTAAATCTCTACAGGTTTCTAACAGAAAAACGGGTGGATGTTGTGTCAGAGCCAGCTTCCTGTTATTATCACACAGACCCTCTGAAAACAAGCCAGGGGCCAACTGTCTGAAACTCCTTTCACTTCAACAATGCCTAACCAGAAAGACAGCAGAGTTCCTCACCTAGTCCACGCCACCCGAACCTGTCATCCCCACTGTCCATGATTTCACAGAACCTTTGGACGACAGCCGGAGGGACATCGTAGAGTAAAGTGGAGGCGTCCATCTGTGCAGCCGCGCTCACAGGAGGACGCTAGTCCAAATGAAACAATTCACAACACTGTTCACTGTTGCTCAAAAACGGAACCTCCCCCACCCACCCACTCACTATAGCTTACGCCTTAGTCATTATTCAGCGAGTCAAACGGCACAAACACAACATGACGACACCAAGAAAACCCCCAAGTTACATGTTTTCAAAGAACGATCTGCACGCGGGAAACGACCGCGGTGAAGTTAGTTTTAAGTTGGATGTTCGACAGACACTTACTGCAGAGGCGGTGTTCTTACCCACTTTCACCAGGGTTTGTTCAACACCTTCATGCTCACCAGCCAATATTAGTGAAACATTATGGTTTAAAAATATAATAAATTGGTCTCATGTAGCACACTTTTAAAAATAAAAATAATAATAATAAGGACACTCAAAGAAACAATGACCAATAGGCTTTTATTTAGTAGGCTACATTAAAATATACAAATATACATTTATTGTCAGAATATAACAGGTTATGTAATGAAATTGAGCTTTGTAACACCCTTCTACATAGCAAACAAGGCTAACCTAAAGAGGTAGATTTTGAATGTGTCCGGGTCGCTACATTCACCGGTGTGTATGGTTGAGGGGTGGTGATGGTGGAGCATGTCTGTGAGGTAGGCCTACTCAATGCTTTGGGGAACAGGGTGTCAGCGGAGATTCTGGAGTACGGGGATGATGTGGTCAAGGTGCGGGTAGGCGGTGGAGTTTTGGATTTCTAATGTATAATTCATTTATTTTACATATATATTTTAATTTAAAAAATGCAAATTTTGCAATAGCTTCCTTGAAATGTGACCCAGTGACTCCAAATCAAAACCAGCAATTATTACTACACAGGCCACATAGGATACACCTAGGTCTTTGCATGCATGGGCAGCTTCAGACAGGACGTTGGAAGGGACGCCAGCTGTGGCGCTGGACCACAAATTGCCATCAACATCAGGAGTCATGGGGAACACACTTTCCTTTGGGGACTCTATGGTGGGATACTCCCTGAAGATAGCAAGGTGAGTCTGTTCAAAAGATGTCAGAGTGGCTCCTGAACCTGTCCATTGAATGCTCACAGAATTCCGAGGATTTCATTCCATCTCTTTCCCACTGGCTTATGGAATTCAAGAGCAAACTAGAACTGCAAGCAGTTGTAAGCGGGCTCCAAGTCTCCCGACGCAAGCCGAGGGAGAGGGCGCGCGAGTTGGCCCCGACGCAGCTCTGGGGGCCTGTGGAGAATAAATGACCAGTTATAAATGAAAGGGGCTTGCGGTTATGGAGATCTGAAATTAATGTACACTGTAAAAAAAAAAATCTGTAATTTTAAAGTTTTATTCCATTTTATTTCACAGTTGTTTTCCTGTATTTTTGAAATACATGAAAATATCAAACAATTGCAAAAATGTACTGTGAATTTACATGTCTAATGTAAAATAACATCATGAAACAACAACATGAAAAACCTGTAGCTGTGATTAACCATAACATTTCTGTTATTTTAAAGAAAATATTGGGTTTTTTTGACGTAAACAAACTGTTACAATACATTCAGGAATTTCCCGTATTTTCACAAATATTATTTTTAATATTTAAAAGAAAAAACTGTTAACAATAAGTTTAATACTGTAAAAACATTTCTTAAACTTGGTACAACTAGTAACAGTTAACCGTAACAAAAAACATTTGTTCTGTAACTTGACATAGATGTTCTTGTTAATTGACAAATATCTCCTTTAATTATGAATATTTGGAAAATAAAAACATTGAATAATTGTTATTTTAATCAGTATAGTGTCTACAAGTATTGTTAAACTGTCGAAACACAGTTTTGATCATTGAAAACAGCCATAATTACTGTAATTTCACAGCTTTTGACTTTTATTATAATTCTTAGATTACAAGTTAGATTAAGTGTATAATTGCCCCAAAGTGGTAAAATTACAGAAAGGTAATATTTAATTTATTGTTAAATAACAGGTGTTCACACCTTTTAATGGTGTTAAAAAAGAAAACTTCCTGTAAAATTACAGGTTTGAGATGTAAAATTTATTTGAATGCCATTTTACAAATACTTGATTGAAGAGTCTTAGTTATAGGTGTCTTATCAAAACCTTAAGTAAACATATTTAAATCCTGTGTTTTCATAATTAAAAATGACCACATCTTCACATTATTACATTATTTTACATATATCTATTTATCCTATAATAGAGACCAGAAACCCATTTTGGGTAATCTGGTACTAGGGTCATTTATCAGTTTTATTTGATCAGTTTCAGACTTCCTTAAATTTACTTAATTTGAGCAAACTCAGACATTTATTCAATTAGCTGACACTTTTATCTAAAGCAATCGAGGTCGCACGTGGATGGCTCAGTGGGGGACTGAACCCAGGTCTCTCACACCAAAGGCATGTGTCTTATCCATTGTGCCATCACCACCCCACAGACCTTTTAAAGTACCACCACAATACAAATTCCCACATCTGATACTATTTATAGAGCATTTATTCAGTTCCATGCACACAGCAAATAAGTCAGACATTTCAGTGTAAAGAATTGTTCTCCTGAAACAAAAGTAGTTTAGTTTTGACGACATTTTCAGATCTATTCATTAGAAACCTAATTGGGTCAATATAAAGAATATTTTGGATACTGTTAGACACAGCTCCAAGATTAAAGTGCAATCTGAATGTAAAGTAATTAGAAAGTATTTCTTAAAATGCTGGCATTTTGCTTTGATAGGACTGTACAGAGACATGAAAGGCAAAGGAGAGGGGGAAATGGTGGTTTTACATACAGTGAACTTAATGCACAATCCAAAGACTTCTTCCCTGGTTTCAATATGATATTTTATGACTTTCTAAAGCCAGTTTTTGTATCTCGTAAATGTTGTTACGGCTGTATGTGTTTCTCTGCGCTGTGCATCCTTGTTCCTTTTCTGTCCTCTGGTTCTGCCCCAGGAGTGCTACAGCTGATTGCTGAATTAGGTCCACCTGGCCTTGCAAGGCAGTGCACAACTGTGTGCACGGGAGTTGGGGAAGTCCAAAATTTCTAAATTAAGTTGGTATACAAAAAAGATGTAAATATATGCAAGTAGAAAGACAAGTGCAAATGTGAAGTTTTTCTTGGCAGTCCAAATTAATCCATTTGTTTGCAAGTTTTTGGTATGCAAGCCAAAAGTACATTTTCAGATTCGACTGACTGCACAACAACACCTCTGGATGACCTAAAGACACAACTTGGGTTCTTATTTCAATTGGAAAACATAAACAACGGCAAACAAAATCAACAGTATATCTATCCAATGTCTGCAAGACATTAAGTAAGTTTTCCTTAATAATTGGTATGGTGACTAAATTCTGGAAACGTGTTAGTCCATAGCCCTCTCCACAGAATTGGGAAAGAATTCAAGTCTGGTGGCTACATGGCTGCAAAAAATACAGAGCAGATAACCACTCCCCCTCCACCACCAGTTCTTCCATTAAGTGTGAGCAATAAGCAAAAGGCAGATGATGGGCGGGTTCCCAGCCCACTCGGGCTTGGACCCCTAATTACCTTACATAACATAGAGGATAGCCAGGTTGAGACCAATTATAGTTGGACTCTGATTAATTGTGTGCTTATATCCTTCAACGAGGAAATAGTGTACCTTGCCAGACAAGTGTCTGCACTGATTCCCAACAGCACTGTGGTGCATCCGTGCTCCGCCCACCATGAAGGCTGTGTGACAAGCATTTGGCAAACCAACAGCAGACAGAGCATGCTTACTTCCTCAACTGCACAAATATGCAGATGGCAATTGAATTTTTCATCGTGTGTGGTTTTTGATGCAGGTGTTTTGCAAATCTAGCGCATGAAGCTGGACGAAAATGGACACGTAATGGGAGGAGAAAAGCACCAGTGAAAAAACTGCTAATAGTCCTGTTGGAAAATCACCTTTTAAAGTGCCTTTCAGACAGGACCAAGCAGAGTGTGACATCTTGTAAGTTGCCAACCCACAAAACCCACTTCCTCTGTACTGCTGTCGTCAATGTGCTGTAAAAAAATAAATAAATAAATAAATAAACTATATGGGAATCTTCCCATTGTGGAGTGGTTTGTGGTTTTTAATAGCAAGAAGATATAATAGGCATACAAACATCTCATGTTGAGCTGTGGTTTGGTTTTGTCAAACTCTCTATCCTGTTAAAAAAGTACCTGAGAGCAGCAGATTTCATATCCAAAATGTCTACACCATTACAAGGAAGAGAACACAGTGTATTTTAGTCAGTTTTGATATATTGAAAATCAACTAAAAGAAACCAGACATTTTTATTACATTTTCTTTATGTATACATTTGTACAACATCTTGTTCTTAACTTGTAAATAAAGTTTAAGTTGTAATTGCAGTTGCAAAAAAAAAGTATTAGCCAACACAAAAACATTTCCAAAATGTAAATGACAGTAGGATCAATTAAAATGTACACAATGTTGGAATAGTTACGATACTATGCTTATTGAAATATATTATCACATTGCATATCTTGCACATTAAACATTAAAGTTAGTGAAATACACGGGGTATCACGTAACAAGCAACAAAGGCATTAAAGAAAAATATTCCAATTTTTTTTTAATCTTCTAATTTTTTTCTTTTAACTGTTTTAATTGCTTAATTATTCTTCAGACCGCTTCAAAATAATGTTTGATTTCTAATTTGAAATGTTGTATTTGTGGTTTTCTTTTTAGACCATGTGTATTTAGGAATGTAATATACTCCATATAAGATAAAGAGGTTCAAAATATATAGTCTATTACAATCCATATCAATCTTATCATAAAAGAAAATAATGTCTCTTTTTCATAAATGAATAACTGAACCAGTCAACGTCTTAAAGAAATATTCAAAATCTAACCAAAATAATTTGGTACACATATCATATTAAATAAATGACAAATGGTTTCAGTTTCATTATTGCAAAACACTTTTTCATTATCAATCCTGAATCTTAATACAACTGTTAGTTGATACAGATCTAGAAATCTGGACAAGTTTATTAGTGGACCAAATCCATGACAACCCAGAGTTGAGACCAGGAGGCAGAGTCGCAGTTTAACACACTTCTCTGCCCTTCTTTTTCAGCAGTTACCCACCCAAAACCCTACGCAGAGTCGCAGTCTAACACACTTCTCTGCTCCTCCATTTCAGGAGTTACTTAGTGAAAATCCTATAGTGACGGTATCTGCCCCCCGACCATCGAAATTATTTAAAAAGGTAAACAGAAGAGGAGCTGTGCATAAAAACCTCATAAAAATTAAAACCACAAGAGCAATAGTGCAAACGAATAGGAGAGTTAAATGTGGACTCTTAAACATCAGATCTCTCTCTTCTAAAGGTGTACTAGTAAATGAACTAATATCAGATTATGATATTGATTTATTTTGTCTTACTGAAACCTGGCTGGGTGATGGAGAATATGTTAGCCTAAATGAATCCACCCCTCCCAGTCATATTAATACTCACATTCCTCGAGGCACAGGCCGAGGAGGTGGAGTTGCAGCTATCTTCGACTCTAGCCTACTAAT